>NC_045629.1:7518560-7821590 GCF_009829155.1 Mustela erminea | reverse complement strand
CCGAGTGGGAAGAAATTCATATGTATTCCATATTGGTTTGTTAAGGCTGCTATAATAAAATAACACAAACTGAGTGGCTTAAACAACAAAAATTTATTTTTCATGTTTCAGAGGCCAGAAGTCCAAAATCAAAGCATTGGCAGGGCAGTGCTCCTTCTCAAGGTACTAGGGAAGGATCTGTTCCAGCCCTCTCTCTTGGTTTCTGGTAGTTCCTTGGCTTGTGGCTGCATAGTTCCAATCTTCACATGACATTCTCCCTGTGTGTATCTGTGTCTATATTTTCCCTCGTTGTAAGGACAGTATCATATTGGATTAGGAGTCCACTTTACCCCAGTATGGCCTCATCTTATCTCCTTACATCTGCAACAACCTTATTTCCAAATAAGGTCAGATTCTGATGTTCTGGGGTTAGGATGTCAGTATGAATTTTAGGGGGACACAATTCCACCCTTACCATGTCTCTACCTTAGTTTGTACACAAAAATAAGTTCCAAAAAGATTACAATTCTAAAGAAAGAGAAAGGAAGCTATAAAATACAAGAAGAGCACATGGAATAATTGTTTTAAAAAATCCAAGAATGAGGGCTCCTGGGTGGCTCAGTGGGTTAAAGCCTCTGCCTTTGGCTCAGGTCATGGTCTCAGGGTCTGGTATCGAGCCCCGCCTTGGGCTCTCTGCTCCATGGGGAGCCTGCTTCCTCCTCTCTCTCTGCCTGCCTCCCTGCCTACTTGTGATCTCTGTCAGATAAATAAATGAAATCTTAAAAAAAAAAAAAATCCCAGAATGAGGATGATCATTTTAAATACAACAAATCAATTAAATTTAATTATCACAAAGCCAGAGCCATTAAAACAAGAAGAAGCTTATTAAAATGATCATTTGACACTACTAATGAAGAAGCAGAAAGAGAAATTAAGAAAACAACCCCATTTACAATTGTATAAAAAATAATAAAATACAAAGGAATAAACTTAACCAAGAGGTAAAAAGCCTGTGCTCACTCTGAACATTATAAAACATTGATGAAAGAAATTGAAGATAACACAAATGAAAAGACATTCCATGTTCATGAGTTAAAAGAACAAATATTATTAAAATGTTCATACTCCCAAAGCAATCTACATATTTATGCAATCCCTATCAAAATACCAACAGCATTTTTTTTCACAGAACTAGAACAAACAATCCTGAAATTAGTATGGAACCACAAAAAACCCTGAATAACCAAAACAATCTTTAAAAAGGAAAAAAAAAACTGGAGGTATCACATTTTCAGATTTCAAGTTATATTACATAGCTGTAGTAATCAAAATAATATGGTACTGACACAAAAATAGAAACACAAGTCAATGAAAAGAATAGAAAACACAGAAATAAACCCACAATTAAATAGTTAATTAATCTCTCACAAAAAAGACAAGAATATGCAATGGGAAAAAGTCGTGTCAACAAATAGGGCTGGGAAAACTGGACAGCAACATGCAAAAGAAAGAAATAACCCACTTTCTTACACCATACACAAAAATAAACTCAAAAGAGATTAAAGACCTAAATGTGAGACCTGAAACCATAAACATTCTAGAAGAGAGCCTAGACAGTAATCTCTGTGACATTAGTCATAATAACATCTTTCTAGGTATGTCTTCTCAGGCAAGAAAACAGAAGTAAAAATAAACTACTGGTACTACATTAAAATAAAAAGCTTCCTGGGACACCTGGGTGGCTGGTATGAATGCAAAATGGTACAGTTACTGTGGAAAACAGTATAGAGGCACCTCAAAAAACTAAAAATAGAAATACTCTATGATCCAGTAATCACATTACTGGGTGTTTAACCAAAGAATACAAAAACACTAATTTCAAAGGATATATGCAACCCTATGTTTATTGCAACATTATTTACAAGAGCCAATATATGGAAGCAGTGCAAATGTCAATTGATTGATGAATAGATGAAGAAGATGTGGCTGGCGTGCACACACACACACACAGACACACATACACAATGGAATATTATTCATCCATAAAAAAGAATGAAATCTTCCCATTTGCATTAACATGAATGGATCTAGAGAGTATGATGCTAAGTGAAATAAGTCAGAAAGAAACAAATATCATATGACTTTACTCATATGTAGAATTTAAGAAACAAAACAAATGAACAACAACAAAAAAAAACCCAGAGAGACAAACCAAAAAACAGACTCTTCACTATAGAGAACAGATGGTCACCAGAGGGAAGGTGGGTGGGGATGGATAAAAGAGGTGGAGAGGATTAACAGTACACTTATCTTGATGAGCAACGAGTGATATATGGACTTGTTGAATCACTCTATTGTGCACCTGAAACTAATATAACACTGTATGTTAACTCTACTGGAATTAAAATAAAACCATTTTTAAAATAAAAAATAAAATTTAGGGCGCCTGGGTGGCTCAGTGGGTTAAGCCGCTGCCTTCGGCTCAGGTCATGATCTCAGGGTCCTGGGATCGAGTCCCGCATCGGGCTCTCTGCTCAGCAGGGAGCCTGCTTCCCTTCCTCTCTCTCTGCCTGCCTCTCTGCCTACTTGTGATCTCTCTCTGTTAAATAAATAAATAAAATCTTTAAAAAAAAAAAAATAAAATAAAATAAAATTTAAATTAATAAAAAGAGTTCTGGGGTGCCCGGGTGGCTCAATTGCTTAAGCGTCTGCCTTCAGCTCGGTTCATGATCTTGAGATCATGAGTCTTCAGATCAGGTCTTCAGATCGAGTCCCACATTGGGCTCCCTGCTCAGCAGGGAGTCTGCTTCTCTCTCTACACTTCCCCCTGCTCATGCTATCTCTCTCACTCTCTCTCTCTCTCTCTCAAATAAATAAATAAATAATCTTTTAAAAATCAAAAAGAGAGTTGGAGATGGGTGGTGGTGATGGTTGTACAGCATCAAGAGTGCATTTAATATCACTAAACTGTACACTTACAAATGGTTAAAATGGTAAATTTTATGCTATATGTATTTAGCCACAATTTTTTAAATGGGTGGGAAAAAAGTTCACCCAATTTTTTTAAATTCTGCATGGCAAAAAACTTGAGAATAAGATAAATTTTTAAAAAGTGATAAACATAGAAAAAGACATTTTTGAATTTATATAATAGAAAGAAAGCATATTCCTTCTAATGCAAAGAGGAAAAGGAATAGCTGTAAAATGGAAAAATGACCAAAGATACAAATAACAACAAAACTGTCAATAGCACAAAGAAACTTATTTTTCTATGATCAACTGACTCCTAAGACAAATCTCAAATATTAAATTACCAAAATGTTTTGAGCTAAGGACCCACAGAACAATGACCAAGGGGACCAAACCAAAGAAGACAATGGTCTTGCTGAAATAGAAACATTGAAAATGAAGCTCAAAAGAAAAACACTCTAAGTGTTTGGTACATAGAGATATTTAACCTCCAGAGAATTACTTAAATTCTCTAAATGAGCTAAATGTCTTAACACATGAGATACAGATTTCAATGCCTGCTTTGCTGGACCTTTTTTTTCTCATCAAAGGTGATAACACAAAGATCCAGGCTAAGAAATCACACACACAGTAATTTTACAGTAAGTGCTCTTTTTCTATTTTCTCTTTTAATTTCCAAAGTAAGGATGAACTTTTCAAGTCTAAACCTCAGTCATATCACATTTTAATAGTCTTTTATGGTATGGTCACTCTCAGATTAGGGTTACTCTTGACTCACAGATGATATTTATGCCAAAACTTTCTGCACTTCTTTCTGGTATTGTGATGCTTTGTCACCACTGCTCTATAATGCTCCCAAAAAATGACTCTTGGCAGCAAGTGGCTGATGGCAACAGAGAGGGAGGTGAGAACCTTTGTAGCTCTTTCTCGGTAGATTTAATCGGCGTAGGTGAAGAGCAAACGCATGCCTGTGTTCTGAACAAGATGAAACAAACTGAACCAGCTGACCAACCAAGGGCATGGGCCACCGCAAGTGGTAAAGAAAGGATAAAAATGAAAATCCTCCTGCTTAACTCTTACTGGCCCAACTTAAGGCACTACTCCATGTTTTTCACCTTCTTCCTTGAAAAAGAAAAAGGTTGCTGATATGAAAAAGAATTTTACATTGCAGAATGATTTAAAATAACTCATAATAGAGCTCGCCATCTTCAAATAGATTAAATACCATAGCTAAAGTAAAATGAGAAGTCTGACAATTATAGAATGTCCAGGTGAGCAAATGTTACTAAAACAGAGTCTCTCTGCTGATGAAGTCCCACCGCTGCCTTCTCTTGACTACGGAATCCATGAGTAATTCAAATTAATGTAGTCTGTATGGCTATTTTATTTAGGTCAACTGACTTGTAAGAGTTATTTGATGTCCAGAAAGCCTTTTGGATCTTTTTTCAAACCTTTTAATGTCTTTTTTAAATTTTTCATTTTGTAAAACTATGTTCAGCTCTGACTTCAAAACAGTTAGTTTTTCACATGAATGAGATCATCTTCCTGCCTGAGGTGATAAAGCTCTCTTCAGCCCTATGCAGGAGTAATAATTAAAATTAAGCCATATCTTTTTTTTTTTAAGATTTTATTTATTTACTTGACAGAGACAGAGAGATCACAAGTAGTCAGAGAAGCAGCAGAGAGAGAGGGGGAAGCAGGCTCCCCGCTGAGCAGAGAGCCCCTTGTGGGGCTCGATCCCAGGACCCTGAGATCATGACCTGAGCCAAAGGCAGAGGCCTAAACCACTGAGCCACCCAGGCGCCCCAAAATTAAGCCATTTCTAACACAAAACCACATGCATTTTTCCCAAGCATACTGAAGGCCTTTTTTTAACTAATTAAAAACAATGTTCATAGCAATAGTCAAATTCTTTTTTTTTCTTTTTTTTTTTTAAGATTTTATTTATTTATTTGACAGACAGAGATCACAAGTAGGCAGAGAGGCAGGCAGAGAGAGAGGAGGAAGCAGGCTCCCTGCTGAGCAGAGAGCCCGATGTGGGGCTCGATCTCAGGACCCTGGGATCATGACCCAAGCTGAAGGCAGAGGCTTTAACCCACTGAGCCACCCAGGCACCCCGCAATAGTCAAATTCTTAAAGAAATTAAAAATTTTCATAAGAATTGGCAATAAAAGCTATGCATTGCCAATGTACAATACTCTAAGGATTTTTATTTGTGAATATCATAAATCATTCAATTCTGTTCCATTTCTATCAAGCTTTAAGTCATTTATCAAGAATTACCAACCTAAGGACTCCTAGGTGCCTCAGTCAGTTAAGCATCTGCCTTTGGCTCAGGTCATGATCCCAGGGTCCTGGATTGAGCCCTACATTGGGCTCCCTGCTCAGTAGGAAACCTGCTTCTCCCTTTCCCTTTGCCTCCACGCTTTTGCCCATTCTCTCTCTCTCAAATAAAGAAATAAAATCTTTAAAAACAAAAAACAAAAAAAGAATTACCAGCCTAGAAGATAAGAAGTATTAATAAGGATGTGGAGACATTGGAACCCTGTGTGTTGCCAACAGGAATGTAAAATGGAATGCAGCTAATATGGAAAACAGAACAGTGATTCCTCAAAAAGTTAAACATAGCATTACCATATAACAAAAATTCCACTCCTGAGATTATATCCAAGAGAAATGAAAACAAGAACTCAAAGAGATATTTGTACACCCTTGTCTATAACAGCATCATACACAAAGCCAGAAAGTAAAAAACAAAACAAAAAACAACCCAAGTGTCTAGACAGATAAATAAAATGTGGATGCAGCAAAGTTATTAAGCTTAGAAAGGAATAAAGTTCTGTCACAGGCTACAGAACACAGATGAACCTTGAGGACATTATCCTGGGTAAAACAAGCCAGACACAAAAGAACAAATACTGTAAGAGTCCTCTTACATGAGGTGCCTAGACTAGTCAGATTCATAGAGATGGAGGATAGAGTGGTGGCTGTCAGGGGCTGTGGGAGGGGAAATGAGGAGTCAGTGTTCAGTGGGGACAGAGTTTCAGTTTGGGGATATAAAACAGTTTGGGCCATCGATGGTGATGATGGTGGCACAACACTGTAAATGTGCTTAATGCGACTGAACTGTACACTTAAAAATGGTTAAAATGGGGCGCTTGGGTGGCTCAGTAGGTTAGGCATCTGCCTTTAGCTCAGGTCATGATCTTGTCCTGGGATCGAGTCCCACAAAGGGTCCCTGCTCAGCAGGGAGCCTGCTTCTCCCTCTCCCTCTGCCTGCCACTCCCCCTACTTGTGCTCTCTCTGTCAAATAAATAAGTCAAATGTTCTTTTAATAACGGTTAAAATGGCAAACTTTGTATTATGCATATTTTACCACAATAAAAAAGAAGCATAAGCCAAGATGACTAGAATAGTGTTGTTTTAATGAAGCCAGTGTAAGAATTAAGAATTAAATGTATATAAAGTCCTTGGAACAGTGTCTGATAACAAAGTTAGCATACACACAAAAATAGTCATTACCATCACAGTCTTTGTTATTAATATTATTCTCTCCTACCAACATGTTTTATCCTACAGTTTTGTTATCGTTTTTTAAGACTTTATTAATTTATTTTAAATATTTTGTTTATTTATTTATTTGACAGAGAGAGGTCACAAGTAGGCAGAGAGGTAGGCAGAGAGAGAGGGGGAAGCAGGCTTCCCACTGAGCAGAGAGCCGGATTCAGGGCTTGATCCCAGGACCCTGAGATCATGACCTGAGCTGAAGATAGAGGCTTAACCCACTGAGCCAGCCAGGTGCCCCTTATTTATTTATTTTTAAAGATTTTATTTATTTATTTGTCAAAGAGGGAGAAAGAGAAGGAGGGAGAGAGAGTACAAGTAGGGGGAGTGGCAGGCAGAAGGGAAGCAGGCTCCAGGCTGAGCAGAGAGCCCTTGTGGAACTCCATCCCAGGACCCTGGGATCATGACCTGAGCCGAAGGCAGACTCTTAACTGTCTGAGCCCCAAGGCATCCCTAAGATTTTATTTTTAAACAATCTCTACCCCCAGTGTGGGGCTCAAACTCATGACCCCAAGACCAAAAGTCACAGGCTCCACTGGCTAAGCCAGTCAGGCATCCCTAGTATTGTTGTTTTAAATACAAAATTTTCCTGGTGTAATGAAAAGCAATCTCAGTAGATGGCTCTCTCTGGCACTTTTACCTTTCTCAACAGAAAATTGATTGCTTTGTCAGAGGGCAGACTCCAGGATTTATTCCAAGCCCTGAACCTTGAACAAAAGGGCCTGAACTAAAGCAAGTTCTACATGAACCTTCATCTCCCGGACATCTGGAGCCACGCCAACTTTCTTGGGATCATTTATAACAACTCACTTTAAAAGATAACAGAAAATGCAAGTGAAAATAATACTTCATTTTCAGGCCATGCAGCATTTATTCAATGCCTATAGATAAATGCTTTCAAGTAGTTCTGTTTTTTAATCTTAGGAATAATTTCTTCATTTTCACAGTGTTATCGCCATTTTACAGTGAGGAAACTAAACTTCAGAGCAGGTAAACACTTTGTCCAGTGGGATACAGCATGTCCCACAAGGAAATAGAGAACACCCAATACCCCTGACTCACCAGTCTATTATTTGCAACATGTACCTCAAAAATTAGAAATAAATTACTTTTTTTAACTTCAAAGCTAAGTAGAGCACCTGGGTGGCTCAGTCAGTTAAGCATTTGCCTTCAACTCAGATTATGATCTCAGGGTCCTGGGATCGAGTCCCACATTGGGTTTCCTGCTCAGTGGGGAGTCTGCTTCTCCCTCTCCCTCTGCTGCTCCCCCGTTCATGCTCACTTGCTCTTTCTCTGTCAAATAAATAAATAAATAAAATCTTTAAAAAAACAAAAAAAACTTCAAAGCTCAATAACATTTCATCAAACTAAAATGCAGTGCTTGTAAGACAAATTTGAGACCCTAGAGTTTGATGAATTATACATCATACATGGCCCAGCCAAAGAAGCCTTGTGAATTCTACTCATTGCAGTGGATGAGTCAAAACTCCAGTTATTTGTCTAAGAAATCTGGGCAAACCTACAGACTGGGGAAATAAACAAACTTCAGAAGAATTGTTCCTAAGACAACTCTGTCCGACCTCAAAGAAACACAGAAGCAAACAGATTTAGAATCTCCAGACTGCAAGTGTGATAAAATAGACCACTAGAAACATGCATCCCTGGGGGAGGAGCCAACAAGTAAGCCAGCGTCAGGTGAGTCCTGGAATGGGGAAGCCAGCACATGGTCTGAGCCCTCCTCTTCAGGTCAAGTCTCCCAACAGTCCAACTTAATATACCTTTGTGGTGATCAACTCATCATGCCTAATATTTTAATACTGCCATCAACAGCTTACTAGGTAATCTCTTACTATTGCGGGTTTCAACAAATAAAGCAAAGACCCCAAGAGATCAAGGAAAATGAGAACATAAAGTCATTATTCCCTGACCAGGAAAGAAACACACACCAATAAAAAAATTCACTGAGTAGTTCACTCAGGGGGAGATGATGGGACTAAAAATGGTGGGGTATGGGTGTGGTGGAAGGAATGAAAACTAGCACTCTGATTTAGGGCAGAGTCCTGGTTAAAACAAATTCCATTGCTGCTCAAGAAAATTCTTCAGTGAGGCCTAAGCAGGGTCTGACATACAAGGATCCCTCAAAATCCGCCATGTTTTATCAATTATCAGTCGGTTGGAATCAGTTCTGATGAAACACAGTCTTCAGTTTTGGTGCCTTTTAGAAATAGAAATTTTTCCTTATAATTAACAACCACACATATAATGTATGACATCTGCTTGGATACTTACTTGCAAAACCAGCAGTAAAGATATTTGGGGAAAATCTGAACATAATCATGGCTTAGATAGTACGTGAGAAGAAAATTTATTAAAATGGAGAGGGTTGGCTGACAAAACAGGTCACAAAACTATACAGTATGATATCATTTTTATAATAATGGACATATATGTACATATAGAAACATAACTAGAAGGGTATGCACAAGTGTGACCACAGTGAGTTTAGGCAGAAGGAATGTGATAGGATTTCATTTTCATTTTTGCTCTACTTTCTAATTTTCTACAATGATCACGAGCTGTTTCTGTATTATTGTGGATTGATGCAGCGTAAATGAGCTCACGTGTCTCTCTCCCGAATACTTAAAGCTAAACATGCTCTGAGGTTATGTTGGCTTCCAGACAGA
Source organism: Mustela erminea (assembly GCF_009829155.1). Classification (NCBI taxonomy): domain Eukaryota; kingdom Metazoa; phylum Chordata; class Mammalia; order Carnivora; family Mustelidae; genus Mustela; species Mustela erminea. Next base: position 7,812,393 of record NC_045629.1, on the reverse strand, counting down.
CAGAAATGACAACCTGACTTCTGAAAAATGATAAATATTTGCCTCAAATCCACAGCTCAAACCTCACTGCGTGGCAGCCCTGCCTAAGTCAGATCCCAAAGTAGGCATGGAACACAAAGAAAATTTGGGGAAAGTGCCCAGTGCTTCACCCGCATGAACGCCTGGAAGCACAGCATTACTGTGGTGATGTTCTGGGCCAAGGCTACTGGTCACTCAAACGGACTGATGGTGCCCTGACACAAAACCAGGAATTAAAGACCAAGTACAAACCAGTATGTGACCGTCAGGCTTTCTAACTCTCCGTGCCAAAGACTAGACTTCATGACGGGGAGACACAATCCCCACTGATTTATCCTTCCTTTATCCTGTAACTGAACTGGTGATTTCAAGTCTGTTCTGTGATTATATCAGGAACTACTTGGGTGGAGGTTTTAAAATGCACAGGAATGTCTTTTCTAAACCAAATCAGATCTGTAATTTGCAAATCCCAAGAGCCCAAGCAGGATGGTAAGGGCAGATCCCAGGTTATCAAGAATAAAGAGAGGGCAAAGTTCAAAGTTTCGGGAAAATCAAAATAGGCAACTACCGGATAGTATTAACTTAAATAAACCAAATGTAGGGTTAAATAGGCCCTCTGATGTTAAAGGTTACATCATTACTCAACTTCAGCCTTGTAAAACAATGAAGAAATGTGAATAAAATTACCTACTAGCATAAATCATTCTTACCCAACCCAAATCCCAGGGAGGACTAAGGAATTACCTACTTGTACAAAGATAGATGAGTTCTCTGGGCTCTTTGCAGGAGCAGCAAAAGATTAACCTGGCCTCACCACAGAAATTCAAGCAATGATAAAGGCCAAAGACCACAGGAGTTCATAGCCATCCAGAATGTCCCACAGAAAGACTTTTTTTTTTTTTTAAGATTTTATTTATTTATTTGACAGAGAGAAATCACAAGTAGATGGAGAGGCAGGCAGAGAGAGAGAGAGAGAAAGGGAAGCAGGCTCCCTGCTGAGCAGAGAGCCCGATGTGGGACTCGATCCCAGGACCCTGAGATCATGACCTGAGCCGAAGGCAGTGGCTTAACCCACTGAGCCACCCAGGCGCCCCAGAAAGACGGTTTTTGGTGAATTTAATATTCTGTTATATTAAGGCTGCAAAACGGAATATAAAAAATAATCTTCTTTTAAGCCAATTACATTTTTGAAAAGGTAATACATGGTTAAATTTTAAAAAGCAACCACATGGTTCAATAAGACCTAAATTTCTAACAAGAACAAATCTTCTCAATCAGCTTTACCTAAAATCATTATTTTGAGGTTCTTTCCACTTACAGTGAAAATGATATGTACACCTATTAAATTACAAACTTGGATGACGAGAGTTTGTGTAGTATTACTTTCTATCCATTGCCACAGAAAGTGTCCAGTAAATAGGAATTCCATCACTGCGATTGCATCTTGAATTCTTTAGAATTTTCGGATCATAAAGAAACTATACACCAACTAAAAAAACTTATAGTATAAACATTTGAGGGTGCCTGGGTGGCTCAGTTTGTTAAGCAACTGCCTTCCAGTTCAGGTCACGATCCTGGAGTCCCTGGATCGAGTCCCACATCAGGCTCCCTGCTCAGCAAGGAGTCTGCTTCTCCCGTGGCCTCTCTCTTCTCATGCTCTCTCTCTCATTCTCTCTCTCTCTCTCAAATAAATAAAGTCTTAAAAAAGATGATTTAAACATTTGACTCACCAAAGCATATATGCTGACATAACAGTTAAATTCTTATTTTAGGGGTGCCTGGGTGGTTCAGTGGGTTAAAGCCTCTGCCTTCGGCTCAGATCATGATCCCAGGGTCCTGGGTATGAGCCCTGTATCGGGCTCTCTGCTCACCGGGGAGCCTGTTTCCTCCTCTCTCTCTACCTGCCTCTCTGCCTACTTGTGATCTCTGTCTGTCAAATAAAAAATAAAAAATCTTTAAAAAAAATTCTTATTTTAGAACACAACCAACATAACTCTTCAAAAACTCTAACAAAAGGGCAGATATATATCAGCATTCAACTCACTCCATGAAGTAATTTAGTTATCCACTCAAGGAGAAATTAAAGTAGAAGATCCACGATAATGAGTGACACGACATAGTTATGAGAATGGCTAAAAGCCCCCAACATGACAACACCAATTGCTGGCCAGGGCGGGAAGCAAACCACTTACTGACTGCTGGGGGAAATGCAAAATACTATAGCAATTGAGAAGACAAAATTTTATCGTATGACTCTATAATCATGTTCCTAATTACTTATCCAACTTATTTGAAAATTTATGTCTACATTAAACACTTGCATGTGAAAGTTTGCAACATCTTTATCCATAAATGCCAGATACTGGAAGCATCCCAAAATATGCTTCAATAGGTGAATGAGTAAACAAACTGGTACACCCACACAATGGAATATTATTCAGAGATAAAAAAGAAATGAGCTCTTAAGTCACAAAAAGACATGGATGAATCTTAACCCACATTACTAACTGAAAGAATACAATCTGAAAATGTTACTTACTGTATGCTTCCAGGTATATGACCTCCTGGAAAAGGCAAAACTGTATCAATGATAAGAATGAGCGCTTACCGAGGTGGGGGTGAGGTTTTGAATGGTTGAGGCACAGGGCATTTTCTTTAGGGTGCTGAAACTACTCTATATGATACCATGGTTGTGTGTATACAACACTGTGCATCTGTTGAAACCCACAGACCTTCACAGCATAGAGTGATCCTTAAGACATGCAAAATTTTTAAAAATCACTTAGGAGGCAGGGTATCCCAGAGTGGAATTCAGACTGTGACAAGACTGTAGTACAGACTCTAACTGTACTACAAATGTATGAAATACCCTTACCGAAGGTTCAGGGATGGGGCGAGGTGCTGACCTAAGTAACCTTGGAAATGACTGAAGTCTGTAAGATTAAAGGCAAATAAAACTGTACCTGAGCCACTGTCCTCTGATTGGTAAGGTGTTCCCCGTGGGGTTAATGTTAACAATTTTGGTCCCACACTGCGTGTGCACTGGAATGGAAGAACTAAGCAAATGGATGGCTGATGACGGGAGTCCTATTTCTCCCTGCGGGAAGAGAAGCTGAAAGAGAAGTGGAAGGATGATGCGTGTGATCCATGGGGTAATGTGTGCAGTTGGAAGCTTCAGCACGGACCCATGTTTAGTTTAGTTTAGTTTTGTTTTTAAAGATTTTATTTATTTATTAGACAGCTAGAGATCACAAGTGGGCAGAGAGGCAGGCAGAGAGAGAGGAGGAAGCAGGCTCCCCACTGAGCAGAGAGACCGATGTGGGGATCAATCCCAGGTCGAGCGAAGGCAGAGGCTTTAACCCTCTGAGCCACCCAGGCACCCCTCATGTTTAGTTTAATTACAGGTACGGATGGCTACATATGGAAATGCTTATAGATATGTGTATATACATAGGCGAGATATATATATATCTACATATATATATAGATATATATAAATATAGATATAGATATAGATATAGATATCTATCTATCTATCTATATATATATATTCCTTGCCTGTCTGCTAAAAGGGCCTAGAAACAATGACACCCCAGCAGCAACAAGTGCACCTAGTTCCCAGATCTTGGTTTCTTTTTCTTCTTTTATAAAGATTTATTTATGGGGGCACCTGGGTGGCTCAGTGGGTTAAAGCCTCTGCCTTGGGCTCAGGTCATGATCTCAGGTCCTAGGATGGAGCCTCACATAGGGCCCTCTGCTCATCAGAGCCTGCTACCCACCCCCACGCCTGCTTCTCTGCCTACTTGTGACCTCTGTCTGACAAACAAATAAATAAATCTTTTTTTTTTTAGTTTTTTTATGTATTTGACAAAGAAAGAGAAAGCACATGCACATCTATGCCTTGTGTATGAGTAGGGGGATGGGGAGGGGGAGAGAATCCTCAAGAAGATTCTCTGCTGAACGCAGAGCTGGAACCAGTCCCTACCTTATAACCAAAGAGATCATGATCTGAGCCCCAACTAAGAGTCAGCCACTTAACAGGCTGAGCCACCCAGGTGCCCCACGACCTTGGTTTCTAATATCTTCCACCAATAAAAGGAACCAGAGCTTTTTGGAGAAATGGCTGATTCTAGGACTGGGGCAGGGAATATACAAGATAAGCCTGGAGCATTTTGTAGTACCAGGAAATAAGGAAATGATCAAAACAAAACAAAAACTTACATTGATGAGAATATGCCAAGGGAGCTGATGAAAGAGCTCTTCATAGCAAAAGCTAGAACAATTTGAGCTACAAAGTAAATAAATTAGTATTAGGCTATAACTCCGGATATAAAATAAATATCCATGAGTCCATACTGATACAAACAAATGATTGAATAAATAAGTGAATGGGGGAGAAAAGCCAATTTCCTGTGCAGAAGAATTCCAAATAATTTATGTCGATACTCTACCTTTAGGGAGGTAATGCATGGTAATGCACTTTCCATTCCTGAAGTGTTCACTGCACACAGTAACTTAATTCCAAAGACGACCATGTGGAAAGTGGGGGAAAGTAATCTTGCAGTGGAGAAATCTGACCAGCAGTACCTGAGTCAGGTGGTGAAGGTCAGTACTCAGAGTGATGTCATGTTGACATCATATAGCCTTGATACAATGTGATGAAAATAGCACTTTCCCTCTGTGGTCTTCCTGTAAACCCATAACCCCATGCTAAACTAATCATGAGAAAAGCAGCAAGAAAAAAAAAAAAAACCAACTGAGGAGTATTTTACAAAATACCTGACTAGTATTCCTCAAAACTATGGAGGTCATCAAAAACAGGAAAAGTCTGAGAAACTGTTTTAGCCAAGAGGAGTCTAAGGAGACAGGATCACCAAATGTACCGTGGTGTCCTGAATGGGATCCTGGAACTGAAAAAAGACATTGCGGAAAAACTAAGGAAATTTGTATAAAGTACAAGCTTTAGTTAATACTAATATATTGGTTCATTAATTGTAGCAAATGTGCCATGCCAGCATGAGATGTCCATCACAGGGCAACCTGGATGCAGGGTATGTGGGAACTCTACTATTGCCACAATTCTTCTGGAAATCGAAAACAGTTAAAAAAAAAAAAAAAAAGAAAATTTATTTTTAAAAAGTCAAGCCATGTTAGACAATACAAAACAAAAACCAAGTGAATTAACATCTCTATTATCCAAAAGAAAAAAAAATAGAAGACTTGAGGGCAAGTTGTCACTCCCATCAGAATCTAACCCCAGGCTAACTTAAATACCTCTGCCTCTCCTTTAAAGTGAAGAGACAGAAAGAATATTCAAATTTTCAATGAGAGTTATTAGTTATTATTGTAATCTAATACTAACTCTAACAAAAATTAAAAATCAAGAGATAATAGGAGATGTTGTTTGTTTACTGAAATAACTAATATGTCTTTTTTTTTTTCACAAACTTTGTTACTGGCCAAACACAAAACAAAATAAATCATTTATTTATAAATGATTTTTAATTTATAAATGATTTATAAATTCATAAATGATTTATAAATTTATAAACATTTAAAATACAACTTCGTTAGCTGTATTTTAAAATACTGACCCAGTGTCCAGGCGAGGATGACATGATAGATATAGGGACATAACTCTCTGAAGAAGGTCTCCCCTCCAGGAGAGGGTGTTTTAATGAACCTCCCAAAGGAGACTCCGAAAGTGGTGTGAAACTGTTTGCATATATTTAAAAAAAAATACAAACTAAAAGGAATCTTGGAGGAACATTTTAATTCACTTAAGGGGAACAGCCTAGAGACACTACAGAGAAAGGGGCTATAGAAGTGGGCAGCAGACCCAGGTGACCAGGGTCTGTCATCTAAGCACAGAGACATCCAGTTCTCTCACTCTGCCTTACCCTTCCCATATTTACATCTCTTCTGTGTGTGTGTGAATCCAGAATGACAGTATTTTAAAGATTTTATTTATTTATTTGTTTGCTTATTTGTTGATCTGAGAGAGAGGAAAAGAGAGAGCATGAGCAGGTGGAGGGGCAGAGGGAAAGGGAGAAGCAGACTCCCCCTCACTCACCAGGGAGCCCCATGTGGGGCTCAATCCCAGGACCCTGAGATCATGACCTAAGGCAATGGCAGATGCTTCAACAACTGAGCCACCCAGATGCCCTTATCACTACATTTTTAAAAACATACTAATTTCATAATTTGTGGCTCCATTTACATGAAAGTTTTCTAAGAGTCTTAATTTTGCTTTTTAAATTTTTTTAAGGATTTTATTTTTTAAGTAATGTCTACACCCAATCAATGTGGGGCCCAAACTCACAACCCCAAGATCAAAAATTGCACACTCCACTCACAGAGCCAGCCGGGTGCCCCTTAACTTTGATTTCTTTTTTTTTTTTTTTTTAAAGACAGTTACCTAGCATCCTATCAGAGTTCCCTGACTGTTTTCCAACAAGAGAGAAGAATCTCCCAAGAGAAAAACTCAAACATGAGAATAATTTATTCAAAAGTGGGTGGGATATTTCAAAAATTTGCTGTCTATAAAAATTTTCTTTCTCTTCTTACTAAATAATAGAAAAAAGAAAGTTCTATCATGCAGCATTCAGTAATTCCCCAGATCTTACTTGCCAGACTAAAACTTGCATTTCTTGTCCACTTAACACAGACCTATCTACATTTGTGGTAAATAGGAAAAACGTGTTTGAGAGCAATTTCAGGGCTTACCCAGTTTCAGAATATGAAGTTTTGCTTTACAGTTGAGCTTGGGAGGTTGATCAGTTCGGGGGTAATGGACTGGACCTTAAATTAGCAAAACAACAGCAAACAAACCGCAGCTGTGAGTGAGGACAAGAGGCAGTTGGTGAGGACTCCACGTGTTGTGGAAACTAAAACTTGTTCACCCAACGTGACAGCAGTTCTGTTATCACAATTGTCCAAATCCCTACCCGGCTAAGAAACATCTCAGTAAGGCAAAGTCAAGTCTGGTCGTAAGTCAACAAGCTACTCCCAAGATCCTGGACGTGTGCTCTGTGTGCCAGAGAGCCCCCCGTGTGGCCAGTGGTGGTGCCGGAACTAGGCCAGAGCAGAAAAATCACTGTAGCTGGGACAGGTGTAACAGGTTTCTCCAGGAGCAACCACTGAAATAATCCTACAGAGTGAGTCGCATTGCCTGGGACCATTTCTCCAGCTGTGTGTGTGTGTTTTTTTTAATAGCTTACATTTCCTAACATGTTAAGGAGTTAACGAATTTGCTGGGCATTGAGGAGTGGCAGGGAGAGAACCCAGTGCCAAAATTCCCAAGAATGATGAATACGGGCTTCTTGAAAACTGGGGTCAGATCAACCACGAGATTTTTTAAAAATCTTAGCTCTCACCATGTTGTCAAGCACTTTCTGCAGTGAAACCAGGCTGAGAATTGAGCCTTCTTTAGAACTGAGCAAAGTGAACTCGTGGGCTTGGAACAGAAGCCCTAAGTTATTAGCATTAGTCTGGATCAGCCAAGTACAGTGAGCCTGGCTAGAGGCATCCTGGCCGAGGACTAGGGTCTCCTCCTTAGGCGTTCCAAATTTGTCTGGGACCAAGGAAAACTGTGTGTCCTCCAGACAGCCCCTTCCATCCCCCATTCCCAAATCCTAACCCTCCTTGTGAAACTTCATTAGCAGGATTTAAGAAGTCTACCACCCTTTATTGGGAGCAGACTGCTCTTTGCAATTGCTTTATACAAAATAAGGGGTCCATAAATGTTTGTTCTAATGGTCTGTCACATAATATCTGATTCTGAGAGGGCCTCTTATCCTGCCTCCTCACTAGTCTGCAGGTGTGAAAATAAAGTGCCTTGTTTTTGGAGGTGTAGAGTTTCTCCTGATAGTTCAAGGCTAGGTGATAGATAATGCAAAAAAAAAAAAAAAATCTTAACTTGGAACCAGAAATTTGCATCCGATTGGACCCTCACTGGGAGCACCTGCCTGGTGCTGGGGATGCTTTTCAAATGGGGGAAAGGGAAATTTGTGGGGGGAGCAGGACTCAGAGCTTGCAGATTTGCAGGAGCCTCAGGCTAACTTCTGAAGCCTTCCACTTTTTTTTCATCCGGCACTTGGTCAACTTAGTGCATTTCCAGTTTGAGTTCTGAGAGAATGACAATAAACAAGGGTTAAAAAATCATTCAGTCACTAGGAGAGCAAAGAGGACAAGCATTGCTTGAATCCAGAGTGCTCTGAATGCACGCACCACTGCAGCCTGGGGACCTCATCCCCTCCAGTGTGGTTGATGTTGCCCAAATCGTGAAGCCACACAGAAACTTGAAAATGATTAGAAGAGAATTATCCGAGGTCTTGGAGATTTTGTAAGACCCAAAGTTTTCCCTTCCAGAGAAGCACAAGCATGTGGTGGTTGAGAGCAGCTCATGGACTAACCCAGTTCAAGTCCAGTGTGCAGCTTTTGGGCTATGTGGTGACACGTCACTTTGTCACTCTGAGAACAGTGATAGCACCTACCCCCATAGGTTTTTTGGGAGGATTAGTGTATATATACTGAGCACTTAAAACTGCCTGGTGTTATTATTCCCAGTGCCTCAGCTTTGTGAGTTTTGACTCCTTAAGCAGTCAGTCTGTGACAGGTCCGCATTCCACTTTATGCATGCATCCAAAACAGCCCAGGCCCGAGACTGATGCATACCAGGCCAGGTATCTGCATCCAGTGAACTGGCATGAAGCATATATCCTTCCCCAGTTCCCTATTCAAAAGTATATGTGGTTACATATGACTCATTTATAAAGTTCTGTCTGTTGTTTTGCCTTTTTTAAATATTTTATTTTTTAAAAAATGGGGTACCTGGGTGGCTCAGTCGGTTAAGCATATTACTCTTCATTTCAACTCAGGTCACGATCTCCGAGTTTTGAGGTCGAGCCCCGCGACTGCCTATGTACTCAGCTGGGAGTCTGCTTGAGATTCTCTCTCTCCCTCTGCCTCTGCCCCTCCCTACCCCCCCATAAATAAAGAAATAAATCTTAAAAAAAGAAAAGAAAAACCTGGAGATCTAAAAAACCTTTTGCATTTACATATTGGTAATGATAAATGGCAAGTCAGAAGTCGGTTTTGAAAACAGTGGAAAATTTTAACAGTTACAGTAAATCATGGAAGAAAATATGTTAATAAAGTAAATGTATATAGTTGAAATCTAAACAGAACATTGAGGTGAGGGAAGTTCATTCCAGATAAAATTCTCGGAACTTCAACATTTGTACATCCTATTCACAGCTAACGGGTTTTGTTCTCCATAGTCAAGAGTAGGTAGCGGTAGAACTCAGCCCTCCTGATAGATACCATCCTCCTCACCCACTTCTCTCCACACCTGGAATAACTTTCAACAGTATTCTGTGTCCTGAAATCTCTTTAAAAAAATACATCTCAAATCTACTAAGTTGATCCATGACCAACACGGGGGTAAAAGCTTCAGACCCTCATGTAGCCAAAAATACACATATAATTTTTGACTCCCTAAAAACTTAACTAGTAATAGCCTAGCGTTGACCAGAAGCTTTACCAACAACATAAACAATCGATTAAACACGTATTTTGTATGTTATATGTATTGTATACTGTATTGTTACAGTAAAGCAAGCTAGAGAAAAGAAAACCATAACAAAGAAAAACACATTTACAGTACTGCACTTATATTTATCCACAATATCTGGGTATAAGTGGACCCACACAGTTCAAACCCATGTTGTTCAACCCACACGGCTCAAACCCATGTTGTCCAAGGGTCAACTGTACTTAGCTTATGAGATTAAAAATCCAAGATACCATATCATCATTTCAACCTATTTCTAGCTACCATTTTTCCTGCCTGAACAAAGAAAAGATCAGGACACCATGTAACATCTCTTTAGAAACCTTACATTATTGGAGAATAAAAATGTGGACTTAACAATACCATACCTGTTGTTCCTTCTCCTGAGAGTTCTCTTGTCCCCTCCATTCATAAGCTTCTATCCCTCATTTCAGTCAGATGTCTGCTCAAAGAACAGCCCTATCATTCTCCAATTGCTCACTCTTTCGCTTTTTGCACTGTTGTCAGTTACACACCTGTCTAGCTGTTACCGGTCTATTTTCGTCGCTGATGGTTGGCTGTACAGAGCACACCTTTGATTTATTCATTGTCAGATCCCCAGCACTGAGAAGAGGGCACAACATAGAACAGCTACTCGATAAATACGCATTGGTCTTCTGCCCTGATTTAACAGCGCTATTCACTGGTAAAATCTTTGTTCTATCATCATCAAGTTAGGTATTGTTAGAACTCTGCCTTCCTAATGTGTATTGTCTTCCTCACCTTATACCTTCTACACAGGTGGTGCTCAGCAAATGTTTTGTTTGTTTTTTTGTTGTTGTTTAGTAAGTAGGCTCCACCCCCAGCACAGAGCCCAACACGGGGCTTGAACTCAAGACCTCGAGATCAAGACCTGAGCGGAGATCAAGAGTCGGACGCTTAACAGACAGAGCCACCCAGGCGCTCCTCAGAAAATGTTTTATTAATGCGTTTTTCTTCATCAAAAAGTACTCCTTCCATTAAATATTATATAAAAAAGCAAGACATAATGATATATTACAAGACTAGCAAATGTGCTTTTGAAAAAGACTGTAAGGAGGCCAGACAAACAGGATTATGATAACTGGGTGTTAGTCTTTCTCTTTTTCCATATTCTTCTATTCGGTGTCATTACCTTTGGGAGAAGGGATGGGTAGGAAGCATCCACTCTTGTTCCCTCTTTTCCTGAAACATAGCACAAAACTTTATGAGAAAGGGGTAATATCTTCTACTTATTACTAAAGGTTATAAAACAAAATGAGAAAAAATTACTCTAAAGCTCTTAATTCTTATAGGCAAAGTGCTCTCAACAATATTGACAAGGTGTTTCATATAGATTTTTATTTTAGGTTTTTAAATGTATATCAGGTATATGTATGTGTATATATATGTATATGTGGCCTGTGTACACACACACACACACACACACACACACACACACACAAATTATACATAATATTATGTACAGCTTTGGTTTTATTTGCATTTCTTTGATTGTTGGTGAGTGGACGTATGTAAAATATTCTTCTTTGTGAATTTCATTTGTGTGTGTATCTTCTTTATTCATGCTTTTTATCAATTTACTTTTGGAGTACAGAAACATGTTTACATATTTTGATACAGGAATTTATTCTAAGAATGTGCTATTATAGGGGCACCCTATTATAGGGGCTCCTGGGATGGAGTCCCCCATCGGGATCTCTGCTCCTCCATGGGGAGCCTGCTTCTCCCTCTCCCACTCCCTCTGCTCTGTTCCCTCTCTTGCTGTGTCTCTCTCTGTCAAATAAATAAATAAAATCTTAAAAATATATATATATATATATATGTATACAAATAAATTCACTGAGTTCTATAATATAACCAGTACATTAAAGAAGTAATGGGGAGTATGGTTATAATTTAACCATTGCTTCTGCCCTCAAAATGAGTGCAGTCTGCTTTGAGGGAAAAGGCAGAAAACACCAGAAAGAATACGATAATATTCCATGGCACCACCGAATGGAAATCCCCACTGTTGGCCAGATCATACCCATGACGGTTTTAATGACCGGGCAGGAATGCAAGGTGTTGCATTTAGCCAAAGCTCTATGAGAAGAGGGAGCCCTTGAGCTGGGACTTTAGGAACTGGGACAATTTGTTCATGGTCGAACATGGACTGGATTGCAGTGGATTATACTCTGGGGAGTCAGATTCTAAGATATGCGACAGTGACAGATGACCTGATTGAAGCACAGGAACTGGTGGGGAGGAGCAGGGACAACGTGGTTTCCTAGCCCAGGAATAGGGAGAGGCTTCTACTTGCTGGCTGCTGACAAAGCCACCGGCACTTTTGCTTCAGAGGGGCAGGGCGATGAAAGCGCTGCTCTGTTAAAAGTTGACCTGACAGTAATAATTGACCCAAATCTTATAAACTTGAAGGACAGAAAGAAAACTTTAAAGGCGAGCTTCCTGTATGTACAAACACATCGGTTTTTAAAATGGGGACAGTTTTCTTCTTTGAATTCTAATCATAGTCTGAATTTCATTTTTAAAAAAGAACCTCTTTCTGGGGCACCTGGGTGGCTCAGTGAGTTAAAGCCTCTGCCTTTGGTTTGGGTCATGATCCCAGGGAACCTGCTTCCCTCCCCCTCTCTCTCCGCCTGCCTCTCTGCCTACTTGTGATCTCTGTCAAATAAATAAATAAAATCTCTATATCCTTTGCTCATCATTTCCTTTTTGTCATCCAGTCTATTGGGTTTTTAAAGCATTTGTAAATCTCTTTTATTACAAATATAACACAAGCATCTAAAATATAAATGTACAACTTAACCATTTTATATAACGTAAACAAAACACTGCACCCCATGCCCAAAGCTCTTTGTCTGTCTTCCTCTTCCCACTCACAAACTCTTCCCCCACAAGACAAAGAACCAATATTTTGACTTACTAGTCCTTACTTCCCAGCTTTTCCTTATAATTTCAGCAGCCAAGTATTCGACCTAAATATTATATATATAAATATAACTAATATATTTAGCTATGACTATTTTGAAACTTTATATAAATGAAATGTTCTCTTGCCTCTGATCTCTTTCACTCACCGTTATATTTGCCAGGCTCCTTCAAGTAGTTGCACATGTCCCTATTCATTTCAGCTACTATAACATATTCCTTTTTATGAATATGCCACAATTAATTGATCCATTCTACTGTTGAAGAAGTCCGGTTTAAAGCTATTATAAAAGTAAAGGTGCCATGAAAATACACACATCAACTAGGAAAATGTTCACTCAATTCTTTGAATTACATGTCTAATGGTGGAATTGCTGGGTCATAGAGAAAGTACATCCTTAAGTGTAATAATTCCTGCCAAGGGGTCTTCCAAAGTGGTTCTCAGCAGGGCACACCCTTAGCTCGTGTGCATGTTTGTTCATCCCCTGCAAACTCAGCGTTGTCAGGCTCCCATCTGCCCACCTCTCTTGGGTGTGTAGAAGCAATCTCATCACTGTGGTTTTAATTCACAAGTACCTTTCCACATAGGACCTGGATTCTCTCTTGCATGAAATGTTTTTTCAACGGCTCTTGCCCATTTTCATGCTAGTTGTCTTCCTGATTTTGTTAATTTGTTTTCCTTTATACATTCTCTACATGAGTGCTTCGTCAAATGAGAAGTTCACTTTAAAATCAGCTTTTTTTAGGGGCAGCTGGGTGGCTCAGTGGGATAAGCCTCTGCCTTCAGCTCAGGTCATGAACTCAGGGTCCTGGGATTGAGCCCTGGGTCTGACTCTCTTTTCAGCAGGGAGCCTGCTTCCTCCTCTCGCTCTGCCTGCATCTCTGCCTACTTGTGATCTCTCTGTGTCAAATAAATAAATAAGAATCTTAAAAATAAATAAATAAATTAAATCAGATTTTTTTAGATAGCAATATAGTACAATTTTAATTGGAAATTAAATTTTGTTAGTTCGAGCACCAAAATAAACAACCAAATGGGTAAGAAATCAAAATCTAGAAAATAAAAGTGTTCAAATACTAGAAGATAATTATGTAGATTCCTAAAGTAATCATAGGGATACCCCCAAGGAAATGAAAGGGAAAGAGAGAGAGCTCTTCTGTGTAGAAGAATTCTGTTAACAAATGTAGAAGTAATGACAATTAGAAAATCCCCATTTGGACCCCCCCATTGTAATCACTAATTCAGGCAATGATTATTAATGGATGCAAAAACCACCAGGTCAATGTTATAGGGATACAGGTTATTCCAAAGTCTAAAAGGCCCCTACAGATTATCTTTGTGATCGGGGACTGGCAGTGACAAGTTTAAGGGAACAAACTCAGCCTTAGCAGGAGAGGGTAACATTGGTGTCACCTGGTGTGATACATCTATCAAGAATTCTTGCCAGAAATGTTTAATCTTGAATTTAGTCATGAAGAAGCAATCAAACAAATAAAAAATCCAGAATACAGGATATTCTACAGGATAACCAGTCTAGGCTCTTCAAAAAAATTCAACATAACTGTTAGGGTACGGAGTCAACCACCCCTCAGTTAGACAGAGAACACTCTCGATAATGCAAGTCACACAGCGAGGTGTATTTCCAGCTAGCTGGGGTCCAAGTATCTGCCTGGCGCAGCGGGTTTCAGCAAGGACCCCGAGTACTCAAAGCCAAGGGTTTATATAGCATTTTTTTAAAACATCCAACTCACAGTAACTTTCCATCATTCCAGAGACCATACGTACTTTTGGCTTGCACCCCCCTGGTGGTTGAGTAAGATAAGCTCTCTTCAACATCTGGTCCTCTTGGCGCATCCCTGGTGGTTTAAGCTGATTAGCTGCTGCTGGGGTGTTGCAGTGCAGGGTACTTTCTTGGAACTAAAGCAGGGTGGGGGTCCCTGGAACTAAAGTAAAGTAGGGGAAAGTTCAGCCCTTGGGCCTGAGATGGCTACCCAAGCTAAGATGGCTGTACTTATGCTAACCCACTCTTACATTCCCCTCTTTCAGTTGTTCATAATGAGGAATCTTGCTCATTTGTAGGGCAGTCGTAGGGGTCCTCAGGAGCGGGCAACTTCTCATACTCTGTCTTAAGACCATGAGCTGGACGGTATTAACATGATCTTTTACAAAATTAATAAGCTTATTCAGAATGCAAGTTAGAATGAGCACAAACAAAACAAATGGGCCAACTAAGGTAGAAACTAGGGTGGTGAACCAGGGAGTCCTTTTAAACCAAGCCTCAAACCAGTCTCCTGTGCCTCCCTCTCCTTCTTCCTCTTGGCTAATCCTTCTCTCACCTTAGCCATGGATTCTTTCACTACCCCAGTATGGTTGGCATAAAAGCAGCATTCTTCTCCTAACACCGCACATAGTCCCCCTTGTTGGAGGAACAACAATTAAGCCCTCTTCTATTCCGGAGTACTACTTCGGACAGGGAGGCAAGAGATAAAGGAATTGTTAAAGTAGACTAACAGGATCCTGGTCGGACCTGTTGGGGTAGGGGGTTGGTCAGGCTAGGATTGTCCTTAGCAAAACCTCAAGGTGAGGGCAGTTGAGTCCCCAGGGGAGAGCCACTCTGTGTGTGTCAAGGGCTTGTCAGTAGGTAAGGAATTTTAATGATTTTCTTCTGCCTCTGTTTCCCAGATCAGCTAAACTTGAGGTGGGATGGCCTTAATTTTCTCGGCCTCCATATTTCCCCCTGAAAAATTTTGACCCTTAAATTTTTAAGGTTGTTGAAGGTGGAAGATCTCATCTTCTGCAATTTCTTCCTGCTGAATAGTGGCATTAGAGTTGCTCCTACCTACTCAGGTCAACACTGGTCAGTTGAGGAATGTGTAGGGGAGTTATGAAAGACAGAGACAGCTGAGTCCAGGGGTTTAAATCAATCATTAAAGGAGAGAGGGACTGTTTAAAGTGCTAACCTGAGTAGGTCAGAACCCAAGAAATCAAGATGGCTGCACTTATGTCAGGGCTAGACTCGAGATGGGTACCTAACCTGAGTAGGTCAGAACCCAAAAAATCAAGATGGCTGCACTTATGTCAGGGCTAGACTCGAGATGGGTACCTAACCTGAGTAGGTCAGAACCCAAAAAATCAAGATGGCTGCACTTATGTCAGGGCTAGACTCGAGATGGGTACCTAACCTGAGTAGGTCAGAACCCAAGAAATCAAGATGGCTGCACTTATGTCAGGGCTAGACTCGAGATGGGTACAGCCTTGTTTTTCTTGGCCTCCACAGTAACAAAAAATCAAAAGAGAGTAAACTGCTCTAATTAAAAGATACTTGTCATGTGTGTATGTCACATTATTTGAGAATGTTAAAAACTGTATTAGAGATGAGAAAGCAAATAAGGTAGGTAAAGAAATTAAGCATAGAAGCAAGTGATTTGAGACATGGTCAGAATTCATAAGGTGTTTTAAGTATAGTCCAACCAGATAAAATACAACCTAAATGTGCCAAACGTAGAAAGAAAGATATGGAAAAATCCAGAAGGTACTAGATATTCATGCTTTATAAAACATACAGATGTATATTGGCGTTCCATATTCACGAAGTCTTAAAACCAGCTACTCATTGATGATATTCACCTTGTAGTCACTCATCAGGTAAATTGGAGAGTTTTAGTTAGCTCTAGCTATCTGTGCCTCTCCCACAGAGCAAGCGTATGTCTACATCCTCAAAATCTCCCACTGCTGGGCCCACTAGCTCAGACCCTGTCTCTGGCCCATAGAACCACAACATCAGCCAGGAAGGCCAAGCCACAGAGAGAGAGAATTATGTGCGTTCTGTTTACCCTTGCTGTTAAGATAGATAGATAGATATTTTTTTAAGGTTTTATTTATTTCTTATTTATTTGTCAGAGAGAGAGAGAGAGAGAGAGAGAATGCATGCCCACAACCAGGAGGACGAAGCAGGAGAATCAGCAGGCAGAGGGAGAAGCAGACAGCAGACTCCCTGCTGAACAGAGAGCTCGATGGGGGCTCGATCCCAGAACCCTGAGATCATGACCTGAGCTGAAGGCAGAGGTTTAACCCACTGAACCATCCAGGTGCCCCTCTCAAAACTAATTTTTTAAAAACTGTCATAAATTGGGGTGCCTGGGTAGCTCAGAGGGTTAAAGCCTCTGCTTTCGGCTCAGGTCATGATCTCAGGGTCCTGGGATTAAGCCCCACGCATCTGGGCTCTCTGCTCAGCAGGGAGCCTGCTTCCCCCTCTCTCTCTGCCTGCCTCTCTCTGCCTACTTGTGATCTCTGTCTGTCAAATGAATAAATAAAATCTTAAAAAAAAAAAAAAAACTGTCATAAATTAAGCTCAAGGTTTATTCCTGTATTTCCAGCATTCTATCCATTGGTTCGGTCCAGTTAGGTGGACAGCACACATTTCTCTCGCTTCCTACTTTCTTGTCCCTCATGGAAAGTCAAAGTAAGACAATATTTGTCGTTGAGATTAATCTGAATATAGTTTTTATGTATAAATTCATAGCTTTGGTTTCTTACTAATTCTTCATCAGAAATTTCCTATAGTTTGGGATAAAAATTTCTTTGCCAAAGTTAAACCTTAATATTTTGATGTTACTTGGTCGTCATCATGTCTATTGAAGTGATTGCCTTCTTTACAAAAGCATCAAATCTTGCATTCCTTCACTGAATATGGCTAGCTAACTTTTAGTTAGTAAATGTGAAGTGAAAAATTGTCCACAGACTACTTGAAGTATTCATGTAACACACATAGAGACTAGAGTACTGTCCAAATTCTTTTATTTTATCACAATATTGTTGCATTAACTACGGTATCAGTAAATTAAAATTTTAAAAACTAGGAACTTAGTATTTAGTCCCGAGACTTGGTTGGTACGGTGGTAGTTACAGTTAAGGAACACCTGATAAGTGTCCTACTGTAAGATTCACCATACACTTCCAGGCAAACCAAGCCAAAGGTTGTTAAACACCGGCAGGAGGACATTGTATGAAAATGCAATGCTAACAGCTCAGGGCACACCCTTTGTTCCACCCCAGCTGTACCTCAGCTGAGAAACCCACAGAGGAATCAGATAGCCATGGAAATGAGATCAAGTGCACAATAGCTGTGAAGATAAGAAAAGTTCACAGGAGGCAGACATCAGAGAGAAGGAGTGGTGAGTCTTCTCCTGGCTTTTTCCAGCTTTTAAGAGACACAAGAGAGGACCATAGGGGAGGCTGCTTACAGGTTAAAACAGATATTCACTACAGGAAGACAGTTTTTACTAACCTCAGGTAATTCAGGAGATGCTAACAATGGGATAGCTTTTCACGTTTTCATCTGGTTTAAATCGAATGACTTTAATTATTTTTTAAAAAGGTGCTACTTGCAAGGGCTCCTGGGTGGCTCAGCCCCTTAAGCATCCGACTCTTGATTTCGGCTGGTGGGACTGAGCCCCATGAGCCTCAGGGTGATGGGACTGAGCCCCCTGTCTGGGCTTTGCTTTGCGCTCAGTGCGGCGTCTGCTTGAGATTCTCTCTCCTCCTCCTTCTCTTCCTCCCCTCACTCGCGTGTGCACGCACATGCACTCTCTCTCTCTAATAAATAGAACAAAAGTCAAATGGAAGAGCAAGATAAGCTGTGAAAAGCCGTTTTCTTTTCTTCTCCCGCCTGCCCAACTAAACAGTTCTTCCCAGAGGAATGCCTACATCTAAGCGGTAGAAAGATAAAAGTATGTATATATTCTTGTGAGTCCTTTTCAAAGTTGAAGAAATCGTCCATATAAATCCTGCCCTCCTCTTCTCCCTAAGACTCCCTCACCTGCCCTAGGACTCTCCTGAAGGCCACTTCTTCCTCCTCTCCCCCTCTCCTGACACCTGCTCTAGACAGTGTGTCTTACCCAAAAGGAAGTGCTTCCCGCTCTCCAATGTACTAGAGCTAAAAATAAGGTTGAGGCGGTGTGCCTGGGTGGCTCAGTCGATTAAACATCTGCCTTCTGCCTTTGGCTCAGGTCATGATCCCAGCCAGGCTCCTGGGATTGAGCCCCACACTGGGCTCCCTATTCAGTAGGGAGTCTGATTCTCCCTTTCCCTCTGCCCGTGCTAAGGTACGCTCTCTCTCTCTCTCCCAAATAAATAAATAAAATATTTTTTAAAAAATGTTGAGGCCCACTGAGTTAAATTCATGACGGTACCATTGTTTGCTGAAGAAAGGAAGGGGTTCTGAATAATGTACACAATACATAATGACATACAAAACTACTCATTTCTTCACCTGAGCCCAAATCAACTTGTTCGTGTAAAGAGAATAAGACTGAAAACTGTAAACCCTATAAAAAGGCCTGGAAGAGCTGAGAACAGTTTCTGTCTTGTTAAGAGAGAGACTCCTGAACCCCTTAAGCCATTAAAAAGTAAGTATTCCTGGTATTTTCCCAATTCCTATTCAGGATGCATTTGCTGCTGCCATTCACAAATGTTAGTTGGACGTTGCTAATCCGTGTCTACGTTTTAAAATTGCAACCCGATCAAATGGAGGTCAAGCAGCATGGGTGATAAAGAATTCACCGGAGGCAGAATAAAGGAGATGGTTTACTGAATGTCCTGCAAGGGCATCGCGGGAAGGAGAGCAAAGGAGAGACTGTCTGCCATGAGGCAGTGGTAGAGGGCTGCAGTTGAGGGGGGAAGTTAAGGGGTAAGGGAACATAAGGAATTTTCCTTTTTTGGTAGCTGTGCTGGCTGTAAAGTAACCCATTGGCCAGCTAGAGTTTATGGTTGTTTTGGCGTGGGTCGCCTAAGGGGTCTGTTTGCACTCCACTCAGGGTCACTGGGGCCTTCCACCTTACTCAGGTGTCCATTGCTCAAGTGCTGGTTGCCTAAAAGCGGCCTCCATGTTAACAAGTTGTAAACCTCTTGTTATTGGAACAGCTTTTGTACAGATGGATAATCAAAACTGTCCACCTCTTTCTGCCATCTTCCTGGGCCACCATAATGGTGTGCATAAATGTCCTGGCTGAGGCTCTAAGGAGCATAAAGAATGCCCCAAAATTCTTATGAGGTCGTGCTCCAAAGTCACCCTCCAGATTCCAGCTGTGATGATGAAGCATGGTTACATGGACGAATTTGAAACCACTGATGATCGCAGAGCTGGAAAAATTGTTGTGAACATTATAGGCAGGTTAAATAAGTGTGGAATGATCACCCCCAGGTTTGATGTACAACGGAAAATTCTAGAAAAATGGCAGAATAATCTGTTCCTGTCCCATTACTTTGGTTTTAGGTATTGACCATCTCAGCTAATATCATGGACTGTGAAGACTACAAAAATACACAGGAAGGAAAATCCTGGGATTCTTTTTCTAAGGATCTGAAAATACACATGTGAAAATAAAATGCCTCAATGGAAAACAAACAAAATTGTTCAGTATAAACAATGCCTCCCACACTGATCACCACACTTGCTCACAGAACATCTTCTACATAACTGCCCATGCAAAGAGAAGTCAACCAATGTGCCATATTCCAGGCACTTGGGAAAAATGTCTTGAAGAATACAAAAATTAATATTTTCCCAGGCTCATACTCCCCTTGATATTAACAACATTCAATATTTCTTTTTTTCTTTTTTCTTTTTTTTTTTTTTTTTAGATTTTATTTATTTATTTGACAGAGAAAGACACAACAAGAGAGGGAACACAAGCAGGGAAAGAGGGAGAAGGAGAAGCAGGATTCCCACTGAGCAGGGCTTGATCCCAAGAACCTGGGATCAGGACCTGAGCCAAAGGCAGACATTTAACAACTCAGACACCCAGGCTTCCAAAAAACTTCAATATTTCAAGGAAATTATATCTCATCTCTTCTTCATCTATTTTCCCTCTGAATTCTTGTTAAACTGTGATGCCCAGTGGATCTTTGTTAGTGTTCTAATGCTAACTGGTTTATCTTATAGGTGGCTATTTAAATTTAAACTAATTAAAGTTATTTATTTATTATTAGTTAAATAATAAATAATTAAAAATCGATTATGTGGCTATTTACATTTTAAATTGACAAAAATTTCACGAAATTTAAAATTCCGTACCTCAATCACACTGGTCAGATTAAAAGTGCCCAGGAGTCATATGTACCTATGTCTGTATACTCCACAACACAGCTGTCCATCATCCCAGAAAGCTCTATGAAACAGCACTACTTAAAAGTCACTCTTTATTTTTCTTTCTTCTTCTTTTTTTTAATCAGAAAGTTACATTTTGGCATAAATTAAGTGAATTTTCAAAAACCTAGAGGTTACCAGCGAGTTTGAAACACATATTCAATCCCAAAATCTAAAAGAACATAATTCCAAATACCCATAACCAGAGCAAATGAAAACAATAAGCCGAAACAGGACGTATGAATCCTTTTCTACTGATTGAACACCAAGTCATTTTTTAAGATTCAGATGTCCTAGGTGCACCTGGCTGGCTTAGTCAGTAGAGCATGCAATTCTTGAGCTTGGGGCTGTGAGCTCAAACCACACATTGGATGTAGAGATTACTTAAAGTCTTAAAAAAAAAAAAAAAAAAAAAATTTCATCTGCCCTAGTAAGGCTTTCCTGACTCAGTCCAATCCCCCAGGATCTTCAAGGAAATAAACACTATCTCTCTCACTGACTTCTGTGTATGGGTCCAGCAAGGCTCCCAAATTTAAAAAAGAAAAATTTATTCTACGTAACTGTCTCTACCTCTGTCTCTAAGAGCTTTAAGAACAGGCACCTGATCCCATGGGTCATTATAACCCCAGCCCACTTTACCTAGTAGGGGCATAATTTAAAAAAAAAAAAAAAATTTGATAACATCAGGGACACCTGGGTGGCACAGTTGGTTAATCGTCTGACTCTTGGTTTCAGCTCAGGTCATGATCTCAGAGTCATGAGATGGAGCCCCATGTGGGGCTCCACACTCAGCACAGAGTCTGCTTCAGATTCTCTCTCCCTGTCCCTCTGCCCTTTCTGCTCTTGCTCTCTTCCTCTCTCTAAAGTAAAGAAATAAATATTTTTCTAAAATTAATAATAAATAAATTAATTTAATGTATAAACTGACTACATCAGCTACTGAGCAACTGCATGTGCCAGGACAGGAGCAGTGCTAGATCCCTGAGCTCTGGCTTGATTACAATCCAGTCCCACCCTCCACAAGCTCATAATCAGGCATTGATTTCCTTAAATCAGATTTAAAATGTTATACGAACTCATTTAGTCTGGCTCTGCTCTGTCAGCTGAAGAAAGTGTCCCACTTCAGGCTCCTTGCTTGGCAGAGAACCTCTTCTCCCTCTCCCTCTGTGGGGTCTCTCTTTCGACCCTCCTCAAATAAATAAATCTAAAAAAGATTTTTTTTTAAGATTTTATTTATTTATTTGACAGAGAGAGACACAGCAAGAGAGGAAACACAAGCAGAGAGAGAGGGAGAAGCAGGCCTCCCGCTGAGCAGAGAGCCCAATGCGGGGCTCAATCCCAGGACCCTGAGATCATGACCCGAGCCAAAGGCAGACACTTAATGACTGAGCCACCCAGGTGCCCCTAAAAAAGTTTTGATAGAGAAGAACAGTCTTTACTCTATGAAAGGAAATTATTTTCTCAGGTATTTTTTTCAACCTTTTCTCTTTTTCAACAATTTGCAAGAGGAATGGAAAATTCAATATATAAAAGTATTAGGAGTGTTGAAGTAAGCAGCCATCAGACATGATTTACAGTAAGGTTGGTGGGGTTGGGGAGGTCTTGGCATCATCTGGGACATGAGTCTTACACTTAAAGTTTCAAGCAAGTCCCCTGAGGAGCTTGGGAAAAGGCCACTGGGATCCAGTGGGGCCCAGGTGGGGCCTGTGACAAACTGCCTGGTGATGTTGCTGCTGCTGGTTCTCAAACCACAGATCGAGGCAAAGAAGAATTTTCAAACCATAGACTACCACCTTCATCCGCAGGCTGGAACTTGCTTTCCCTACCCACTGTCCACTCTCTGCCCCTGGGAACCCATGCCAGCTTACTGGCTGCTCCCCCCAGGTACAAAGCTGAACATGCCTTGCCACACACATGAGGCACACACACACACATCCACACACATCCACACACATTTTCCTTTTGTTGTTCTCCTTGCCTAGTATGCCCTCAACATGAATCTGTGTCAGGTACCAGTGCCGGAATGACAGCTGTCAAAGAGACCCACCACAAACAGCCCACTGTCTAGCAAGAGATCCAGTGTTTAAATGTCCAATTATAATATACTGTGCTAAGTAATGCAACTGATAAGCAGGGGTGCTAGAGGAATATGTAAAAAACACAAAAACAAAAACAAACAAGCAAGCAAAAGGCCCTTACATTTAGGAAACAGACTGTTAATCTATGTTGGACATCACTGGCACTATTCATAGTTTACTAATAGTTGGGTAATCAGCACATCTAGAATCATCTTACACTGCCTAAGTCCTGTGTATATAGTGAATGTTACACAGTATATCATGCAGGTCTGTTTTAATTGAATTCAATAAAGATATGAGTACTTTGTTTGGCTGGCATATATTAAATTATGATACAAAGGGGGACAATGTCCCTTCTCAAGTCACGGGTGGTCAGAGGGGTCCCCAGAGAAGTCGGCGTCAAAGCTGAGACTTCATTGGTTGGGGAGCTCCCTGACCCTGGCCACGGGAAGAAGAGCACTGCAAAGAAAAGGATCAGCTGCTTTAAGGTCTGGAGTCAGACATGGGGTGACTTGCAGGAACACATGTGTTTCGGCGCTGCTTTGGAGCAGCTTGACTGGAGGGTGAGTCAGTGGCCAGGACTCAAAGCAGAGAGGGAAAAACCCCAGGTCTTATCCCATTGGTCCCACATTCTTACTGATCAGCTCAGTTTATAGTTATTTCTTCTTCCACTGAATTTTATCACATCAATGAACTTTACTGCTCATCAATATGTTACCTTGATTCAGGGACTTATGCTAATGTCTCTTTTAGACGAAAACCCCTTAGAGAAAAGGACAGCTGGATCTTTCCTTTTAACATCATTACACTGTCTTTCATGGATATGGTGCTCAGTTAATATTTCGTGGATGAATCAGTAAGACCATTAGAGAGGCAGTATTTTCACAATTAAACCAGGCCATGTTCACAATATGCACCTATTGCTCTGAGCATTTGAAATCAGACTAAGTTGATCTTGTTTTTTATTCTTTAAAACATGTCACACTTATTTCCAATGCTCAGCACAGCCTACACATGTACTGATTGATTTTCTCAAATCGTTTCTGTATTTTCAGCAATACTGCTTTAAGCAGTAGGTCTTTCAAGTGCATAGTTATTTCCTGTTCCGACAGGTGGTCTCTTGATGAGTTCTACCAGAGCATTCTGGGCAGGATACTATCGGTCCAGGTTGCAGTGTTGTCCAAGCTGCATCTTCCAGCCTGGGCGTCACCCAAAAGGATAAGAGCACCCGCGGAGCCCAGAGAAGGTTACACGTTCCCATTGCTCCCCTTCCCTCTCCTGCAGACTTGCCTCAGCCTCTCTCCTTCATGCCTGTTCCGTGAAAGGGCAGCAGAATTTATCTGCCCACCTTCCTCGTCCTGTTCCCCCCAACTGTGACCCCAGATAATCTGTCTCTGGATTGTTCCAACCCCAGTTCCTGGTAGAACCAGCTTCCCAGGGACTGTGTAAAAGCGTCTCAAAACCCTGCACCAGAGTCTTTTTGTTCACAAATGCTCTATTAACAGAATATTTTGAAGTCAAATGTGTTGTGCTGTTTTTTATAAGTAGTGCTTACTATGTACCATATACTGTTTTAAGCACTCTGTCATAGTAACTAATTTAACTTTCTGTAAAGAAGATGCTGTTTGGGGTGCTTAGGTGACTCCGTCAGGTAAGCGTCCTACTCCTGATTTCTGCTCAGGTCATGATCTCAGAGTTATGGGATGGAGCTGCACCTGGGACCCTGCACTCAGCAGGGAGCCTGCTTCAGATTCTGCCTCTCCCCTTCCCTATGCCCCTCCACACCCTGCACACTCTCTCACATGCACATGCACACACACTCTCTCTCTCTCCCCAAAATAAAGAAATAAATCTTTTTTTTTTAACCTTACATTCCTCTCCTTTTTACAGGGAAGAAATAAAGTCACAGAGCTGGATCTATTTTTGAACCATACTGTCTCTTGCTTTTGCTTACAAAATGGTTTTTTGTTTTTGATTTTTTTTTCAAAACAGTGGCTTTTATAAACATCCATTTCTTCTCTTTTTTTTAATTTTAAAGAAAACCAATTTTTTCTTTTTTTCTTTCTTTTAAGAATTTTTATTTATTTATTTGACAGAGAGAGAGAGAGAGAGAGAACACAAGCAGGCAGAGTAGCTGGTTGAGGGAGAGGGAGAAGCAGGCTCCCTGCTGAGCAAGGAGCCAGATGTGGGGCTTAATCCCAGGACCCTGGAAACATGACATGAGCTGAAGACAGTTGCTTAACCAACTTAGCCACCTAGGTGCCCATCTTCTCTTTTCTAAAATCCTGCCAAATGACAGGAGAGAAAATACATATACTCCAAATTATAAAAAGAACGAAGAGGAGACAAGAAATTTCAGACAAGAAATGTCAGAAAATTGTTTAGATACGATGTGGGAGAAGGTAACTGACTTAGAAGGCCAGTCCATCCCAGGGAACTTCTCACAGAAGGCAAGGAGATGGTGCTGTTCAAAACAGGAAACTGTGTGAAATTCTGGACACAGAAGACCCAGACCCTAGGTCTGCCTCCCATTCTCCCATAGCAGGAGTAGCTCCTTCCCACCGTCCCCTCCAAGACCAGAGCCAGGACCAGGCTGGAAGGGGATGTCCCCACATGGCGCATCTGGTGCAGGTCCACCTGTGGGCCTTTGTGTTCGAGCCCTCTGCTGTTTCTCCTCTTATCCATGCTTAGGGCCACCTCTCCCTCCATCCCCTCATCAGTGGGAGATTAGAGTATTATTATTCTCTGATGAAAGTCCAAGAGAAAATATATCCAGATGGTGACATTTGGGAGTACACCAAGGAAATGATTGTCCCCAGGGAGCCTGGGTGGCTCAGTCATTAAACGTCTGCCTTCAGCTCATGTCAGGACATGATTCCAGGGTAGTGGGATCAAGCCCCGCATCAGGCTTCCTATTCAGCAGGAAGCCTGCTCTCCCTCTCCCATTCTCCCTGCTGTGTTCCCTCCCTCACTATGTCTCTCTCTCTCTCTGTCAAATAAATAAATAAATAAAATCTTTTTTTAAAAAAAGAAAGAAAGAAAGAAAAAGAAATGATAGTCCCCTATTTCTTTATAGTGAGGCTCATCAGGCAACAAGCCCCTACAATATGGCAGGACTTCCCACCAGCTCTTAGCTATGAAGGGACAGCTGAAGATCACCATGCCTTTGAAGAAATCCTTATATACAAAAATGACAACAGCAGTTAGAAATCTGAAAGAAAACAGATGGCACACCCAAATCTGGAAATTTAAGGATAACTTAACAAAGGGACAGTTGGCAAAAATAAACAGGGCTCAGGGTGAGTAAGTAGGAAGGAGGAGCTACCAAAATCTGGAGAATGTAGTTGTATGGAGAGTCTAATCACCCAGAACTGTGGCTTTTGGTAGGAGAATCTTGGCGGTAGGTTGTCTGTGGGAGCCAAGACCCCAAATTCATTCTCTTCTGTCCAGCTTTCCCACAGGCCCAGCCCACAGAGATTCCAAAGGGCATAGGAGCCTGTTGTTGATACAGCCTCCTTGACAAAAAGCAGAGGGATGAATCTGAGTGACTTTGAGTATAGATTTGTGGGGCCAAGGGAAAATATTTATCACCAAGACTGAAACAAACAGAAGAGAGAGAGGAGAATAGAAAAGAAGCAAAAATAATACAGAGAAAAGAAGTCATAATAACCTCAAAGAAAGAAGAGAATATATACATACACTTTTTTTTTAAAGATTTATTTATTTATTCCAGTGAGAGAAAGTGCATGAGCAGGGGGAGGGGCAGAGGGAGAAGGGAAGCAGACTCCCTGCTGAGCATGGAGCCAGATGGATGAGAGGCTCAATCCCACAAGTCTAAGATCATGACCCAAACCAAAACCAAGAGTCAGACATGCAATCAACTGAGCCAGCCAGGTGCCCCAAGATTATATATTAAGAGATAATATATATATTTTAAAAGATTAAAGAAGAGACCATGGATAATAGCACAATATCAGAACTGAAATTTTAAAAATCCAATGGAATACTGAAAGTTCAAATCCAATAAATATCCAGAAAGTAGAATAAGAATGTAAATATATAGAAAGTAGGAAATAAATAAGATAATTAGTGGATCAATTCAGACATTATAACATCTGATAAGTAGTACTCTGGGGAAAAACATAAAACAGAGAAAGGGGGGGTAAATAAAAAAAAATAATGCCAGAACAATTTCTCCAATGAGTTAGTGGCTTGAAAGGACCCAACACATACCCACCACAATTAATTTTTTTAATTTTGAAAACTTTGTTCCTTACATGTAAAGGGAAGATAGAGAGGTAAAGCAGGTAACAGTCCAAGGAAAAAACATTCAAATGTCATCAGATTCTCAAATACAAAGCTGGGTGTTACTCAACTTCAAAATTCCAATGGAACTCTACACCCAGTCAAATTATAAGTCAAGTATGAAGATAGAATAAAAACATTTACAGACATGAAAAGACCAAAACATTAGAGTTCTCAGAAAACCTAGATGAATTTGAGTCTGATGATGCTCTTCAGATAAAAGACCAAAGGTGCAATCCATGAAGGAATAAATGGATAAGCTGCATTTCGTTCAGATTATAAACTTGTGCTGTGCCAAAGACAATGTCAAGAGATGAAGAGACAACTCAGAAACTGGGAGAAAATATTTGCAAAAGATACATTTGATAAAGAACTATTACTCAAAACACACAAGTAACTCCTAAAACACAACAACACAAAATTTGTTTTTAAAAACGGGCCAAAGAGGGGCGCCTGGGTGGCTTAGTGGGTTAAAGCCTCTGCCTTCTGCTCAGGTCATGATCCCAGGGTCCTGGGATTGAGCCCTGCATCGGGCTCTCTGCTCAGCAGGGAGCCTGCTTCCTCCTCTCTCTGTGCCTGCCTCTCTGCCTGCTTGTGATCTCTCTCTGTCAAATAAATAAATAAAATCTTAAAAAAAAAAAAAATGGACCAAAGACCCGAATAGACACCTCACCAAAGAATATGGCAAATAAGCAAAGAAAAGGTGCTCCATGTCATATGCTATCAGAGAAATGCAAACTAAATGGGATGCCACACACAACCTATTACAATGACTAAAATTCAGAACACTGATGAGGATGTAGAGCAATGGGGATTCTCATTCATTGTTAGTGGGAATGCAAAATAGTACAGTCACTTTGGAAGATTTCTTACAAAAAATCTGGCAATTTGTTAATTTCTTACAAAACTAAACATACTCTTTGCATATGATCCAGCAATCATGTTCGTTGATATTTACCCAAAGGGGATGAAAACAACTGTCCATGCATGCGGGTACTTGTAGCAGCTGTATTCGTAATTGCCACAACTTGGCAGCAACCGCAATGTCCTTCCATAAGTGAATGAATAAATAAATGGTGATACATCCAGACAGTGAAATAGTATTCAGCACTGTAAAGAAATTAGCTATTAAGTCATGAAAAGACATGGAAGAAGCTTAAGTGCACATTACTAAGTGAAATAAGCCAATCTGAAAAAGGGACATACTGTATGATTCCAAATATATCACATCCTTAAAAAGGCAAAATTATGAGGACAGTAAAAAAGATCACTGTTGCTAGAGGTTTGGGGGTGGATGGGAAGGGGTGAATGGGCAGAGCACAGAGAATTTTTAGGACAGTGAAAGCGGTCTATATGATATTTGTCCAAATCCACAGAATTTTTTTTTAAGATTTTATTTATTTATTTGACAGAGAGAGATCACAAGTAGGCAGAGAGGCAGGCAGAGAGAGAGAGAGGAGGAAGCAGACTCCCTGCTGAGCAGAGAGCCCGATGCGGGAATCGATCCCAGAACCCTGAGATCGTGACCTGAGCCGAAGGCAGCGGCTTAACCCACTGAGCCACCCAGGAGCCCCAAATCCACAGAATTTATAACACCAAAAATAAACTCTAATATAACAGACTGCAGACTGGGTAATTATGATGGGTCAGTGTGGGCTCATCAGCTGCAACAAATTTGCCACTCTAGTGATAGAGATGGGTAATGGAGAGGTTGTGTATGTGTGGAGGCAGGGGAATGCAAGAAATCTCAGTCCTTTCCTCTGAGTTTTGCTGTAAACTTAAAACAGCTCAAAAAAAAAAAAAAATCTTAATAAAAGAAAGCCAGAGAGAGAGAGAGTTCTGATATATACCTTCTCAGATTGCTACTGGATGGGGTGCTTCAGTAAACAAGGGAATCAACAAGAATAAAAGGAACATGGGATCCTACTACAGTAGAAACCTATGCAGAAAACTGATTCATGAAAAAAATTACCTAGTAGCGTGTTATTTAGAAATTTGGAGTTTCTAATGTAAAAAAAATATCTGGAAGAGTTGAAAGAAGTTGTCCCTGGGGAGTAAAACTGGGATGACTATTTTTCAATATAACCCTCCAGGTACCATTTTAAAGCTATGTAGATATTTACTGATATAAAAACTAAAATCAATAGATGATGTTTGATTTACTACCTTGCCTGTTTCTTCTATATTATCTCACTTCGAATGTCTCAGGAGCACTTCCCTTCTTCCCTCCCAGGAGCTTGCCATCCACTCTTTTGTTCTCCAGGCTATTTCCAAATATCTTCTGTCATGTGCTGTGTTTGGGCAAAAGTATATAAAGATGTTAGAAAATTCTCACTCATGAGAATTTCCCACATGATTAAGGAGATGAGAAATGAATGATTAAAGCATAATAAAAGAGACATACTAAGTTAGATGGCACAAGTTACAACTGTTACAGGAGGTAAGACATAAATTTGTGAACTGAGACAGTAAAGAAAACTTCAGGATAAACTGGGATCCACAGGGGGTATTAGTGTGCACTTATGATCTGGTGAGAGAAAACAAGTAAATATTCAAGACTGAGCTGATAACCAAGCAAATATGAAATCAAGAATGACTCAAAGAATTGTGAGTAAATAATGATGGAGAGAAGTCATCAGAAGTGAGTTTAGAGGAGCACGTGGCTGGCTCAGTAGGTTAAGCTTCTGCCTTCGGCTCAGATCATGATCCCGGGGTCCTGGGATCAAGTCCTCCATCAGGCTCCCACTGAGCAGGGAGCCTGCTTCTTCCTCCCCCTTGGTCTGCTCATCCTCTCTCTCTCGTACTCTCTCTTAAATAAATAAATAAAATCTTTTAAAAAGTGAGTTTAGAAAGATGAGCCAGAACTAGACAGGTAAGAGTCAGTAAACACAGGACTTGTCTTAGTGGGTGACAAGGATGCCCCCTAAAAGATTTTGACCCTGGTAAAATTATAGCACTAGTTTGGGCAGATTGATCCAAGAGTTAAGCTCAAAATGGTCAGAAGGAGCAAAAAATCTTGAGGCATGCTCTCTTAAAATCACTGAAGCATGAAGTTCTTTTTTTCTTTTAAGATTTTTATTTATTCATCTGATACACAGAGAGAGAGAGATCACAAATAGGCAGAGAGGCAGACAGAGAGAAAAGGGAAAGCAGGCTCCCTGCTAAGCAGAGAGCTTGATGTAGGGCTCGATCCCAGGACCCTGAGATCATGACCTGAGCCAAAGGCAGACGCTTAACCCCTGAGCCACGCAGGCGTCCCTAAAGCATAAAGTTCTAAGCATCTGGACCAGGATGAGTTACTGGACCTCAACTACAAGAGGAAAGTCCTTCAATGTGTTCATTCATCCTCACAACAAACATTTATTGTGCTCAGTGTGTCAGGTGATGCACCAGCTACCGAGGAAGCAATGGTGCTCTGCCAAGGAGCCAACCGTCAACTGGACAAGAGACAACAAACAACATAAGAGATCTGGTCAGATTTTTATCCAACTGAGCCAGGCACATGGATGTTTGTCCATGAAGCTTATGCTATCAGGATAACGGGATGCCTATAACAAGACTAAGCACACCAATTGCTAGAAAACACTCAGAGGAGTATCTAACATAATCTTAGGAATGCAAGAGAACGTTCTAGAACAGATATCTTAAACTATTCTCATAAGCACAATTTCTGACATATCTGCGATTGGGATGTGTCTTCAAATTCAGAACAGGCCATAGTTTGATTGGGAACATTTTTTTCTTTGTCAGTGGCACATAAAATCATGGTGTATCCTGCAATCACATCTTAGGCTTATTGAAATGCGGTGTCCAAGCCAGGGTCTCTTCTTTCCAGAGATCTGCCTAGCCATAATGGTCACCCAATCTGGTAAATTCCACTTCTAGAAGGACTTGCATCCACCCACTCCTTAGCATCACTCACCACCACCATTCCCTACTGTAAACTATATCAACATCCTTGTTCTGTTTCCTCTGCTCCAAACCTTGATCTCTCCCATCTACTACTCACCCCTCAAACCAGGCAATCTCTCCAAAAACCAAATTTGCTTATGTTACTTTCCTTCAAGGCAAGGTCTAAACTCAATAGAATGGTGGTCTACAAGGCCTTTTGAGTTCTAGTCTCCACCAGTCTGCTTCTCCACCTCCTCCACTCTTCAACTTGTTTAACTCCTAGTTTACTTTATAGACTCTAAGCACCATTAATGTTCAGTCACAGTTTTATTTCATGGAACATTAAGAAAGAAAAAGAGATTCTCAATCAAAAGGTGACAAGCCATCAGGCCAGGTTCTCTTGGAAAAAACCTCCAAGGAGATCTGAGTATAGAAGGTTGATTGAGGAAGGCTCTCAGAAAAATATAGCAAACAAATGAGGACAGCAGGACCCAGGATTGGGAGAAGTTAAGCTGCAATAGAGTTAGGGAACTCAGCATGAGTTGCCCTTCATGAAGGGAGCCAGAACTCTGAACTCCCGTGTAGACTAGTCACTGAATGTGGAGTGTAGCCTTGGGTGAGGGAGAACCTCCCAACAGCAGGGAAATCACAGAAAAGGACACCCAGCTGAGAGCTGTCCTCTATCACCACTCCAAGAAGATAGACTCGAAGGGAAGATCTGGGCAGCATCTACTTTACCCACTACAAATGACTATCAGATGTGAGATTGTGTGATGGTTTCTGATACCAGACATGCTAAGATAGGGAAAAAGTCAAATCAGTTAAACAGTGTATGTGTAATCCATTCCTTTTCTGCTTACATCATTTAGTTAGTTTGGTGACTTACAATAAATAATCTTCATGGTACAGAGAAGAAAGAGGTCACAATGATACACCTAGTTGGTTTTTTTTAACATTTTAATATTTTAAGTGTACAGCTCTGTAGTACTAAGTATGTTCACCTTGTTGTGCAACCATCACCATCCATCACCAGAACTTTTTCATCTTGCAAAACTGAAACTCTGTACACATTAAAAAATAACTTCCCATTTCCCCCTTCCTCCATCACTTGGCAGCCACCATTCTACTTGCTTTCTCTACCAATCTGACTACTCTATGTTTCTCATATACATAGAATCATGTTGTATTTTTCTTCTTACAACCAACTTATTTGGCTTAGCATAATGTTCTCAAGTTTCATCCATGATAGAGCATGTGACAGAATTTCCTTCCTTGTTAAAATCAAATAATATTCCATTGTATGCATGTATCACATTTTTTTTATCCATTCAGCCACCAAAGGACATCGGGATTGCTTCCACCCCTCAGTTATTGTAAATAGTGCCGCTATGAACATGGGTGTGAAAATATCTCCTCCTGACTATATTTTCTATTATTTTGGATATATACCCAGAAATAAGATTGCTGAATCAAATGGTAGTTCTTTTTTTTTTCAATCTTTGGAAGAACAGCCATCCTGTTTTCCATAGTGGTGGCACCATTTTACAATGTCACCATTAGCACATAAAGGTTCCAATTTATCTGCATCCTTTCCAATGTTTGTTATTTTCTGTTTGTTTGTTTTTTTTAATAGAAGTCATCCTAATCAGTGCAGGGTGATATCTCCTCATAGTTTTATTTGCATTTCTCTAATAATTAGTGATGTTGAGTAACATTTTATATGTCTTTTGGCCACTTGTATATTCTTTGGAGAAATAACTATTCAAGTCCTTTGCCTTTTTGATGGGTTATTTGATTTTTTTGGTTGCTGAGTTGTAAGAGTTCTTTGTATGTTCTGGATATTAACCCTTTATCAGATATATGATTTCCAAATTGTACTGTAAACTTTTCAACTTCATACTTTCTTGCTGCCTCAACAACCTCACAAAGAGGCTGTGAACACTTTGCCCAGGTGACCAGTTGCACCACTGTGATAAGGCTGGTCCCTGCCACAAGTTACTTTCTTATCCTCCCCTAACTGTGACCTAATGAGCTTCAAATGCACCAATGAAATCCCCTCATGCCTTTTGTTTGTCTTTTGTTTGTGTACTCCATCTTGATTCCCCAGTAAAGGCATTAGTGTCCTCAGCACCCCCATCTGCTAGGTTGAACTGGCTCCCTTGACACTCCCCCCATGCGGCCTTGCATGGCAAAGCATGCCTCTTGTCTCTAGGACCTGTGAATATATAAATCTTATTATCCTGCCTTCTCCTTGTCCCTTTTTGGTTGAACCTGGCTGACCATCTCATAAAAGACTGCAAAACACAATTACTTCCTTCCATTCCATAGGCAGTCTTTCACTCTGCTAATAGTGTCCTTTGACACACAAAAGTAAATTTGGCATGGTCCTATTTGTCTATTCTTTGCTTTTGTTGCCTGTATTTTCAATGTCATATCTAAGAAATCATTGACAAATCCAATGTCATGAAGATTTTCCCCTGTTTTCTTCTAGGAGTTTTATAGTTTGCGGTCTTACATTTAGGTCTTTAATCTGCTTTGAGTTAATTTTTTAATATAATGTAAGAAAATGATCCAGCTGCATTTTTTCACAAATGGATATCCCAACACTATTTCTTTCCCAACACTATTTGTTGAAGAGTCTGCTCTTCTCCCACTGAATGATCTTGGCACCTTCTTAAAGATCATTTGAGCATATATGCAAGGGTTTATTTCTAGCTGTCTATTCTATTCCATTGTTCTATGTGGCTTTATGCCATACTATACCATATTGTACTATACTGTACCTTGATTTTGTACTCTGTTTTTGAAATCAGAAAGTATTACTCTCCCAACTATTACTCTCCCAACTTTGTTCTCCTTTTTCAAAATTACTTTAGGTATTCAGGGTCATCTGAGATTCCATATGAATTTTAGAATTTTTTTTCTATTTCTGCAAAAGATGTCACTGGGATTTCAATAGCACACCTACTTTTGAGCACATTGTGCTTACGGTTTCTATGAGGTGTCCACGTCAAGTAAGCAATTGATTTAGGACTCAGAAGACACTGAGGATGGAATCAGTCATCTTATATAGCATCCGCACTTTTCCAAGAAGCTTGAAATGACTGTTGCCTTCCAAAATAGCAGCAGGAAAAACAAATCCCAACAGAAAAGAAGCATCTATATTGTTGACATTTTTTTTTTTTTTTTGCCTTTCTCTCCATCCATAGAAGTAAGATCATTTGGCCTGATTCTCCTCAAAGAGAAATGATAAGATTTTTCATAAATTTGAGGAAAGACACATTCTGTGAAAAATGGAGTTGGCTAACAATCATCTTTCTCCTCTTTCACCTGAGTGCAGCAATCCAGCACCCACACAGAGTTCCATGAGGTGACTCAGAGCCCAGCAGCCAGCTTGCCCAGATATTTCCCCAGTCCTACCTGAGCAGGACCATAGCCCCACCACCGATGCTCCTGCCCCACCATTTTCAGGCAGGATAACAAAGACTGTGGGCTAACCAATGAAGCTCTCCACACCAGACACATTCAAGCTGGGATGCAGAATCCTAGGGCATTTATCATAGACGTGTTCCCAGCATATTCCAGGCAGGATTTTTTTTTATAGGACATATTTCTAAACCATATACCAAGCTCTACAGAAAAGTCTTATGCCAGGGCTCTATTCTTTTCTTTTCAAGCTGTACATCTCTCTAGAACACCAGATGGAGTAAAAGAGTTCAAGAGCATCTTTTTTTCAGGGCAGTATACTCATAAAGCTTACTTGCCATCAGCAATTAATTAATCCTTATTTTTCTATCAGCATCCAGAGGGTGGTTAAGTGTTGGCTAAAAAGTCTCCATCTGAACTCTTGCACTGGGGTCAGCAAGAGTGCTTACTTAAATTCTCGGAGACCACTTCATATCTACTGAGGTCTCAGGATAAGGCCCAGGAATCTGCATTATAAACAAACTCCCCAGGAGATTCTTATGCATATGAACGTCTGAGAGACACTGAACTAGAGCAAATAAAAGTTTTACCCAAAGGAATTCAACTAAGAAAATAATTATCATAATCATAGGATTATAATGATTCTGACATAGTTTCCAACATAAAATCAGATATCCATTCACACAGTAGGGCATTTTATAAGTTTAGGGTATGCTGATTCTCCATTGGACTCTTATATCATATTCCTGTTTAATTCTTTTAAAATGCAAAGCTTATTTTTTAAGGAATACAATCATAAAATAAACCTTGAGCTCTGTTACTTACTTTCTCTTTAAGATTGAATAAAATTCCCAACCCTATTTTATTTTATGATTCTCACACTTGGGAAATCCTTTACACTAGCTGTTAAAATCATTAAGCCAATGTCCTCGATTTAATCTTTAAGGTTGACCAGCCAACATTGAGTCACTGTAATCTTCTAGGTCAGACAGGAAAAGAATTGACGTCGTTACCAAATACCACTGCGTAAGTGTCTTTGAGAAAATGGCAGCCAAGTGTACACAGTTGGGTAATGAGATATGATGGGTAACAGTCCCTGAGCAGGTGAGCTGGAAGGCCTGGCACCTGGCATTCCATCCCTAACGATGCCCTTCTGTGAGCTGTCAAGGATCCATGACACACTTTCTCTGACATAACATATCTCAGGGAGTTATCAAGATGTTTCCTCTCTCCAGAAGATCAACCAGCCTATTAGGAATGATAATTTGGCACATGCTATGCTCAAGGGACAGAAGCAATAAGGGACATTTCATACAAAGGGGCTTCCACCGTGAGCCAGCAATGTTGATCTGCAGCTAAAAACGGAGATGCATAAAAATAAACCTTCAACCTCTCACCCCGAACAATGAAGATGTTTTCCAGAAAACTGCACAGAATCTAAACAGCCTCAGAGGTCACAGTTCCTTTCTCCAGCTTTTACTTTTTAAAGAAGGAAAAGTTAAAAGGAGGATCAGCTGACCTAGTTGGTTTACCTCACTAATCTGTAACACTGACTGCCCAAGAGACAAGTATAATACAAACTTGGCCAAACGTCTTGTTGGCTTATTTCTAGCTTTCAGAAACAAACAAAAAAGTTATAATTAGCTATAATTTAATACGCTAAATTATTATGAATACTTCCCTGTCAGAAGTTAAAGTTAGTCTTCAACTCCTTTAAAGAGAGACACCAGGATAACTCAGCTCCAGTCACACATTCATTCTCTCTCTCTCTCCCCCTCCCTCTCTCTCCCAGCCCTCCCCAACTCAAGTCAAAGGGAGGGAAAACTGAGATGATTACCTGGGCATGAAGAGGGAGATGATCACTTTAGCCTAAATGACCCAGGGTCTGTGCCCATCAATGCAAGCAAACCCAGGAACCAGCTATAGCCCAGAAGGGTCAAACATTGAAGACAAGGCAAGCTTTAAGTTAATTCATGTCAAAATTAATTTTTAAAAAAATATTTCCCTCTTACCCCAGGGTTTTGGATCAGTAAGACAGGAATATGTGAACCGATGCCTACACAGTGAATTATTGCACAAGGAGGGCTAAAGTACAGAGGGTACTGCCCCTCAACCTGCAAGGCCCCTGTCACAGAAGGAAGGGCAGGAGGTCAGGCACAGAATATCCAAGGCAGTGGGGCCCTTTGCTGATCTGTGTTTATATATCATGTCCCTGTCACTATTATTTTCCTATCACTGTCCCCAGATCAGCCCATTCCCATAAATGTCCCCAGTCCCTTCCAACTTCTAACATCCTTATTCAAACGTCTGTGGTAGAAGGTGGCAGTGGACACATCAGAGCCACAGGTGGTCAGCAGGATTTGACCTTCTGGAGCATGAACACCAAACTCTTCAGCTCTGGGTTGTGTTAGCAGATCCCTCAAGGGAAGCGCAGTCACCACTGCAGCAGCAGCAGCAGCAGCTTCTCACCTGAACCTGGACGCCGCCAGGGACGTGCTGAAGCACCCGATCTGTGCGGAGTCTTTCACAGAGGAGCAGCGGCCCAACTGCCCGCACAGTGGCCAAGCATCTCCCGCCAGTGCTTGGAGAAGCTCCTGGCCAGTAGCATCAGTGGTGGCTGCTGTCCCTTGTGCAGCAACCCTACCCGCATAACCAGCCTCACCCAGCTGACAGACAGCCTGAAAGTGCTGAAGATCGTTGGTGCTGTTGGGTCAATAGGGCTGCGGGGCCGCTCCTGGGCGGGTGTCGTGGGCGGCGGCTGCCGGAATTGTGCTGTAGTGTTGTGCGAGCCTGGCCCGGAGACGGACCCCTACCCTCTGGCCCCCTGGCCACTCCCTGCCCAAAATGCAGGTGAGGGGCGGTGTCAAGACTTTGGAGAGAAGTCGGCAGGAGTTTAGGGGGTAGCTGCAGCTGAGGGAGGTCGCCTTGGAAGGGGTCTCCAACGACCTTCAGGCAAGGCATAAGGCAGTTCTCCAGGAAGAGGGCCGGAGGAGCACTGGGTCCAGGAAGAGCTGACTCGCTCTCAAAAGTTCTTCACAGGCTCTTAGGCTGAGATTGAGAAATCCAGTAGTCAAGTGGTAGAGGAGCAGACTTACCTGCTTACCATGGCAGAGGTGCAGGCTGTGTCTCGCTGTGACCACTTCCTGGCCAAGATCAAGCAGGCAGATGGAGGGTTACCGGAGGAGAGAGCGGATGAGGAGGACCCAGAGCTCACTGCCAGCCTGCCTTGGGAGCTTACTCTACAGACCTTGGAGCTTCCTCAGGTTGGCTATGTGCCCCTCCCCCGCCCAAATCAGGCAGGCTGTTAAAAAGCCCTTGAAAGGGGCTCCTGGGTGGCTCAGTCTGTTAAGCATCTACCTTGGGCTCAGGTCATGATTCCAGAGTCCTGGGATCGAACCCGGAGTCAGGTTCCCTGCTCGGTGGGCGCCTCCTTCTCACTCTCTCCCTCTGCCTGCTACTCTGCCTACTTGTGCTCGCTCTCTGTGTGTCAAATAAATTAAATTTAAAAATAAGTAAATTAAATTAAAATAAATAAATTTTTTTTTTTAAAGCTCCAGACAGTCAACATGGAAGATTCCTGGGCTTTGGAGCCTGCAACATCTGCTGCCTCCAACTCAGTTACACTTAGAGAGATGGATGAGTCTCGAGAAAGTGGTGGCCAGCCCTGGGCCCTCAACCTGCTCAGCACTGGGCTTGGAGACTGTTGCCAGTATCCCACAGTGCCTCCTTCTCAGAAAGATAGGGACTAAGGCAGCGTTCCAGGAATGTTCAATCCTCAGTCAGTCTCTGTGTGGCCAGTCAAGGTGAAGAGCTGGTTGCTGACCGAGGCAACTACCGTATACAAATCTTCACTCAGAAAGGCTTTTTGAAAAAGATCCACAGCAACCCTAGCGGCCTGGTTGTTTTGTGCTGAGCGTCCTTGGGGCTGATCTGGCCAATCTCATTCCTCTCTCAGTGGTCATGAACTGCCATGGGCACCCTGGTGTGACTGGCAGCTACGACAGCTCCCTCAAGGTATACACCTTGGATGGCCATTGCATGCCAACCCAGGGGTATCACAGCCCCTCCACCTGGCCAGTTTGTGGTAACTGATTGGGAAGGTGGAGAGCTCTGGTGCTTCACTGTTGACTGAGAAGCAGGGGTGATCAAACGCTGCTGCCACTGTCTTGCCGTGTGGCCAGAGTTTGTCACCTGTGATGCTGAGGGCTCATCTGCTTCACCGGCTTGAGCCTAAAATCTGGAGAATTGGCAGAGTGAGCACCGCCTGGAAGGTGGCTTCTCCATTGGCTCCATGGGCCCCAATAGGCAGCTGGGTTGCTTTGATAACCCTAATTCCATATTTCCCTCTTATTATAATGGGCTTCATATGTGACAAACTTTCTCTTCAATTCTGCTGCATTTAGTGGGCATGCTCCAATGGGATCTGCTCCCCCTTTCATTTCAGACATTATATCCTGGGGCACCTGGGTGGTTCAGTTAGTTAAGTGTCTATCTTTGCTTGATCCCAGGGTCCTGAGATCAATCGTCAGGGTCCTGGGATCCAGCATCTCATCAGGCTCTGTACTTAGCAGGGAGCCTGCTTCTCCCTCTCCCTCTGCCTGCTGTTCCCCCTGCCTGTGCTCTCCTGCTCTCTGTCAAATAAAAGAATAAAATCTTACAAAACAAACAAACATCGTATCCCTGTGGCATGATGATTCTGGTCTCTTCACCTTCACCAGCATGAAAGCTCATTCACTTAGTGCCATCAAGGGAGGTACACAGTCCTTTTGCGAAGCAGCACCTCTTGCTTCTAGGCGCTTTGTGCCATCTTGGATTGATCTTCAATTGCAGATGTGATAGAGAATGGATTGACTCTAGTTTGTTGGTGTTGAAGACTTTTGCCTGGAAATCAATTGCCTTTTACAGGGATGTATAGATTGGAATTACG
The DNA here is from genome assembly GCF_009829155.1 of Mustela erminea. NCBI lineage: Eukaryota > Metazoa > Chordata > Mammalia > Carnivora > Mustelidae > Mustela > Mustela erminea. Next base: position 7,773,078 of record NC_045629.1, on the reverse strand, counting down.
TCAAAACACAGAAAGGTGGCAGTAAGCAAACACAAATGCAATACAGTCAGCAAACGTGCTTGAATACTCTCTAGAGCTCATCATTTTTCAGCTTACCTCACTCCACCGACCTATGCTAAGAGCTGTCTGCAGAATTGTACAACGCAGGCCAGGGTCAGCCAAGTGGGGAGGTGGACACATCTTGTTTTCATTAGCCAAAACTGTTGGGTCTTTATTCTATAGTTTCCTCAAGTGACTGAACGATATTTGGTTTTGAGATTTATTTCCATTCCTCTATCAATAATTAAATAATTGATAACCGTTTCTTAAAATAAATAAATAAATAAATAAATAAATAAATAACATCTGTGGTAGAAGCTACATTCCACCTAGGTCCTTTTTTTTTTTTTTTAAAGATTTTATTTATTTATTTGACAGAGAGACACAGCAAGAGAGGGAGCACAAGCAGGGGGAGTGTCAGGCAGAGGGAGAAGCAGGCTTCCCACCAAGCAGGGAGCCTCATGGGGGGCTCAATTCCAGGACCCAGGGATCATGACCTGAGCCAAAGGCAGACACTTAATGACTGAGCCACCCAGGAACCGCCCCACCCTTTTTTTTTTTTTTTTTTTTTTAACAACAGTCAACCGGGCAAAAGAAATTCAACATTCTAGTTGAGGATGTAGAAATGAGGCTTGTCAGGGCTCTGCCTCTAGGACATATGTGATCAGCCACCTTGGCCTGCCTCCCCATGCCACTTAGTCTTCCTGGCCTCAGTCTCTATCTGCCCAGTGGTAGTGCCCTTCTGGTTGTTTTTAAGGCTTCTTCCAGCCACTAGTTCCCTAGGGTGGAAACCAAGGTGGTTCCTATTTCCAATCCTCACCTCTAAATCCACACTCCCATATTCCCCTACAGTGTGAAAACACACACCCGGTTCTGCCACCTCTATAGTGAGTCTCTGACCAGATTTGGGAGAAGGGAATGGGAGAGAGAGGAACCAGTCAGGCTCATCTTAAATTCCACTGGAGTGCAAATCCTGACAATTTCTCAGTGGCATACCTGTGCAGGAGAACCTGAGAAGTCTCCCACATTTTGAATCAGGATAGAACTCCAGCCCCCTGCACCAGGCAGTTCTTGTGGAAATCTGAACATACCCAGGTCAAGGAAGCTGGGGTGGGAAAGAGAGATGTGCAGGGACACATGTGAAGGCTAGAAAAGCAGGACTTTGGGACACCCCTTGATAATGTCTAGTTCAAAACAACTGTTCTTATCAATGTTGGAAGAATTATTAAAACAATCATGTTCCTGAAGGAGAATCAGAAAACGGAAGTGTGAGATTCTTGAAAATGTGACCAATGAAAGCCAAAATCTGAAAGACAATTTCTTTACCCTTGCTTTCAGAATAGATTCATTCATTTTTGTCCTTATTTTCTGCCCAGGAAATATTTACGGAGCACCTCCTAAGCCTCCAAAACCATGCTTCATGCGGGTTATAGTGATTTACTTTAAATTGCTTCAGTATTATCAGTGTGCAGGTGTGTGAGTGCCAGCTGATTTCAGCTTGAATCCGACCACATGCTCTCAAGAATATACACTCTGGGAGCAGTTGGTTAGCTGCCCAGCCTGGACACAGCAAAGAGGCAGCTTCCTCTGCCTTCTGCCACACAGATCCCGTTGACACAGAGGATTTGCTCTTTGGCAGGCAATCAAAAATGGATATTCTTTGCTGACATTAGTGACTCATGAATTATCATGGTGAATGAGAGAAATGGGCTCTTAACCACTGAAAACGTCAAGATAGGAGAAATGGTTAAAGGTTTAGGCATTCAGTTTGAGACGATGAAAAAGTTCTGGAGATGGACTGGTTGTCCAGAAATGTGAATGCATTTAATGCTACTGAACTTAAAAATGGTTAAAATGGGGAGTGGGGTGCTGAGTGGCTCAGTCAGTTGAGCATCCAACTCTTGGTCTTGGCTCAGGTCATGATCTCAGGGCTCCATTTTTAACCCAGAGTCTGCTCCAGATTCTCTCTCTCTTCCTCTCCCTCTACCCCTCCCCCGCTCATTCTCGCTCTCTAAAAATAAATAAATAAATAAAATCTTTAAGAAAATGATTGAAATGGTAAATTTTATGTTCTGTATATGTTATTTCAATTTTTAAAAACTTTAAGGTGGAGCCCCTGGCTGGCTCAGTTGGCAGAACATGTGACTCTTAATCTCAGGGTTATGAGTTCAAGCTCCACATTGGGCGTGGAGCCTACTTAATTAAAAAAAATAAATAAAATAATTAAAAATTTATAAAAAATTTTAAGCTGTAGACACTGCCCATCCTTGCATGAATAGGGACAAACAACCATGACACTGGTCACCAAAATGTCCCCTGAGGCCTGGTCCCTGCTGGGGCTGTGCCTCACCATTGCTTTAGGAGGATTTCTGATTGCTGAGTGCCAACTAGAGGGTTCCAAATTAGGCCTCTAGAGCACAGGTCTGCAAACCCTTATAGTCAAGGGCCAGAAAGGTAAATATTCTAGTCTTTGTGGGCCATGAACTGTCTGTTGAAACTGCTCCCCTCTGTCATTCTAACAGGAAAGCAGCCACAGGCTATACCTACCTGAATGAGCATGGCTGTGTTCCAATAAAAATTCATCTACAAAAATCTGACCTAGAGCTTCATGTGCTGTCCCATGCTCTCCATCATTGGAATATTGTGTCTCCCTTGAGTGTCTTTTCATGCAAGGTGAGGTGGGAGCACTTCTACTTGCTTTGCCAAAGCCACATGTATTCGCTGTCTGTGGGGAAGCCCTCGGGGTAAGGCCTCCTTCCCTCCTGGCCCAAAAGTGCGGTGGCTGGGTTGTCAGACTTCTCACACCTCAGACAATCTGGGCGGTCTGGTCACCTGCCTCAGAGAGCCCTGGAGTTGTAGGGAGCCCGCTGGCCAGCACCTGTTCACAAACAAAGGCTCTGCCTGGAGCGTGGAGTACAATAGATAATATAAACAAAAGATTTTAAAAATTGCTCAAGGCATTATAAAATAAGAACTCTGACAGAGCAACAAAGAAAAGCCATTTGAGGCTGGAAAACAACAGCAAAAAAAAACCCCTACAGATTAGCCCCTCAGTGAAGAAAAGATGGGTCTGGCCCATTCAACCAGCACTAAGAACAGTGGGCGAGCTCCCAAAGCCGGGGAGACTTTAGGAAGGAACTGGATTTTCAACTAAAAACTGCAGGTTCCCTGAGGAACATCTGGATTTCAGGGTTCATTCGTTTTACCAGCTTTGCAGAAGACCGACTAAATCTGCAGGACAATTCAATTGACTTCTGCCACTGATTATCACAGGTCTATGGCAGAGGGTTGTTACGGGCGGTGCTTCTACGGAGCCGCTACCATACTCAGATCAGATTTCAGCGGCACCTGGGTGGCTCAGCTGGGTAAGCATCTGCCTTCGGCTCAGGTCATGATCTCAGGGTCCTGGGGTTGAGTCCTGCATCGTGCTCCTTGATCAGTGGGGAATCTGCTTCTCCCTCTCCCTCTGTTCTCCCCAAATTGTGCGCGCTCGCTCTCTCTCTCTCTCGAATAAATAGATAAAATCTTTTTTTAAAAAGTAAAAAACAGATTTCCGACTATATATTCTCGCTTCCCCCAGCATCCTTGTCTCCTCTCCACTGGATCTGCTTACAAACCAGTCAGCATGCACCCTGAATGGCTGCATGGTGTGTAGGGACAAGATCCAGTTTAAAACACAGAGGGAACAAGCTTCAAACATGAACTACACAGTGGACTCGATTTCCTCAAGTACAAGAATTTCTTCTTGGGGAGGGGGTGGGAGAGATGCAGTAACAGGGGGATGGACATGACGGAGGGCAAGCGATGGAATGAGCACTGGGTGTTCTATAAGACTGATGAGCCACTGAACTCTACCTCGGAAACTAAGAATACACTATATGTTCATTAATTGAATTTAAATTTTAAAAAATCTTTCTTTACAATGTTACCATAAGAAGTAAATAGCTTATTTGTTAAATAACATGGGGGTTTTTTTCCTGTCATTTTCTTGAGCTCTTACTCCATGAAAGACTCTATAAGGAGTTGTTGTTGTTCCTAATTAATTGATTTATTTATTGAATACAATTGAAGTGCAGTTGTCATACAGTATCATATTAGTTTTAGGTGTACAGCATAGTGGTTCAACGATTCTATACATTATGCAATGCTCACGATGATAAGTGTAGTTACCATCTGTCACCATACAAAGTTACGATGCTATTACAGACTATGTTCCCTATGCTGTACTTTTCCTCCCGTGACTTACTCTATTTCATAACTGGGAAGTTTGTACCATAACTGTTGTTTTAATGTATTTGCCTCTTTAAGTCACAATTATCTCTCTGTATTACAGACAAGAAAACTGAGGCTTAAGAGAGTTTAACTGAAATAAAATTGTAAACGTTTTGGCACAGAGTGGGCATTGAATAAATGTCAACTACTACCCCTTCCAGAAAAAGCCTAATTTCAAATATGCTGTGTTCTTCCCTCTCAAAGAGATGATATGCTGAGGGTGGGGGCAGGTACTGCTTCGGGCCAGACACGCGTCGCGGTGTTTCTCTCCACATGCTTAAGTCTTCTTTTCCTTCCTCCAGAAAGGCTGTATTCATTCTTCACACAAACTGAGGCACCCGTTAGCTTTATTCTGAGCTGTTTGATGAGTTTGTGGCCATTTTTTAAAAAATTTTATTTGTTATTTGAGAGAGAGAGAGAAAGATAGAGAGAGAGGTAGCAGAGCTACCTCAAGGGGGAGGGTAGGGAGTAGAAGGGGGAAGCAGGCTCCCGGCTGAGCAGGCACCTGACGCAAGGCTCCATTCCAGGACCCTGGGATCTGGACCTGAACTGAAAGCAGACACTTAAATAACTGAGCCCTCCCAGGGGCCCCGAGTTTGCAGCTATTATTAATGGAACTTTTCAGTGATGTTTTCTATTGGCCATTGCTGCTATAGCACAGAGATAGAATGTGGATCTGGAGTCGACCTGTCTTACGGAACTCTTACTAGTTCTATTGGTCTCATAATGGAGATCTTTAAAAAACAAAACAAAACAAAACAATTCTTGTATCTCATTTCTTTCCCTCGTCTTATTGTATTGTCCAGAAACTCCAGAAGAAATACTGAATTGTAGCTCTGACAGTGGGCATCCTTTTTGTTTTCCTGTCTTTACCTTAATAATTCTTTGGCAGATGCCCTTTGTCCAGGTCACTCAGGTCTCCTGACTTTGTTGCTGTTTGCTGTTTGTTTCCACCAGGAGTGCATGTTGAATTTTGTCAAATGCTTTTTCAGCACCTGTTGACAGGATCAGGACTTTTTTCTTTAAACCCCGTTAACTAGATCCCTTTGCATTGCCTCAGCCTTGTGCACTCGGCTTGGCCATAGCTTTTTACTTTATTAACCCATTGCTTGGTTGGATTTATTGTTGGTGGGTTTTTTTATTTTAGAAATTTACTAATTACGTGCATAAATAAGATATTCCTACTGGTTTATTTTTGCACACCCCCCCTTCTCTGTCTTTATTAGCAGGATATGTTAACCTTCTAGAAATATTTTATAAGCATTCCACTTTCTCTATGCACTGAATACAGTATGTAACATGGGGATATCTACTTTTCTGAAGATTAGGTAGATTCTTTGGATAAAACTGTACAGTCTCCAACTTTTTGGTGGGCTGACTGTGGATCACAATTTCAAGGTTGGTTTTTTGTTTTGTTTTGTTTGTTTTGTTTTTGTTTTTTGCCTTTTTATGAGGATTTTACATTTCCCAGGTGATCACCCACCTCATCCAGGATTTCAAATGTATATAACAAAATGTAATATAAAATTCCACATAGTATGTTTGCTAGGACTGGCATAACTACTACAAACCCGGTGCCTTAAACAATAGAAATTTACTCTCTCACAATTCTGGAGACTAGAGTCCAAAATCAAGGTGTTCCTTGGAACCTCTTAGAACGTCTCTAAGGAGTTCCTTCCCAACCCTTCCAAATTCCTCTGATATCTGGTCAAGATCTGCAGATCTGGCATTGGGGAGGTGGCTACCTTATTTGGGATCAAGACAAACACCTACTGCTCCTTGTCTTTCCTTCAGGACCCCACCTATGGCTATAGAAGAGCCCTGAAGAAAGCCTGAGGAAGAATCTGTTCTACTTCTCTATCTGGCCCCCAGTGCTTGCAGGCAATCCTTTGTGTTCTTTGGCTCATACACACATCACTGCCATCTCCATGTCCATCTTTTACATGGTGTTGTGGGTGGGGGGAGGGCCAAGTTTCTTCTTTTAAAGGTACCTCAGATTGCTGCTTAGTGTGGATTTGAATATGTAAAGCACCTGTTATTTTGAAAAGTTTTTGTTTGTTTTTAAAGATTTATTTATTTATTTATTTATCTATTTGAGGCAGTGGGGGCAGGGAGAGGGAGGGGGTATCTCCAGCAGACTCTCCAGCTGAGCGAGCTTGACCAGGGCTTGAGATCATGACTCAAGTTGAAAACAAGAGTTGTAGGGGCGCCTGGGGGCTCAGTGCCTTAAAGCCTCTGCCTTCAGCTCAGGTCATGATCTCAGGGTCCTGGGATCGAGCCCTGCATCAGGCTTTCTGCTCAGTAGGGAGCCTGCTTCCTCCTCTCTCTCTGCCTACTTGTGATCTCTGTCTGTCAAATAAATAAATAAAATCTTTTAAAAAAATAAATAAATAAACAAGAGTTGTATGGCCCATCACCCATCCGGGCGCCTTTCATTTGCAAAACTTTTAAATTGCAATTCTGATGTTTTCCTTAACCCAGGAATAATTTTGTTAAATTTATCTTATATTTAATTTTATATTGTTAAATTTCCCAACATTTTGGTTTTTCCTTCTGTTCCCTCATTTGCTTTTATTGCTCATTTCTAACTTTACTATACTCATTTATTGATTGTGGCCTGCGTGATTTCCACTTTGGGGGTAAAAGGAGTTCCATATCTGTCTGTCAGTCCAAGCACGTTAATTATGATAGTCTAGACATCTGTAGTCTTGCTTGTTTAACTAATTTACCTAGTAAGAAATATGTCAGTAATGGAGCAAAAGAGTAGCTATGTAAAAAATACCATATGATTTTGCCTATATGTGGAATTTTAAAAACAAAAAAAGGAAACAATGAAAAAAAAACAGAAATAAACAAAAACATGGACTCTTAACCATAGACAACAGATAGTTCCCAAAGGGGAGAGGAAGGGGACAAATAGGTAAAGGGAATTAAGAGTACATTTATAATGAGCACTCCGTATTGTATAGAATTGTTGAATCAGTATTTGGACACCTGAAATTAATATGACACTGTATGTTAACTAACCGGAAATAAGAGGAAGAAAGAGAGAGAGAGAGAAAGGAAGAAAGAAAACAAAAGAAGAAAAGAAAGAGATAGCAGTTGAATACAGTAACAATAACTACAAAAGAAATATAAAAGAATAGAAGATTGCCTTCAAAATAACATTAAAACCTACAGATATTAGCGTTCTACTTAACAAAATATGGATGAGGAGAGTATAAAGTTGCAACTTCCCTCAAATTCATCTATAAATTCAATGTGATTACAGCCAAAACTCTAACACATCTTAAAGGGATTTGACATAGTTCTAAAAATTTACTTGGAAAATTAAAGGGCCAGGCATAGCTAGGACAGTTCTGAAGATGAGCATCAAATAGAGATTTGTCATATCAGATAGAACTTCCTAAATAAAAAAAAAAAAAAGATTATTTAAAAAAGAGAAAAGAAAAGAAAGAAAGATGTTGGTTTCTCAAAATAATTAGGGTTTTATCCATTTTCTTCATATTCTTACTTATTTTAGCTTTTTATTTCCAAATTTGTGTGACTAGGCATATATAGATCCATGACATTAAACATGTTCCTGATCAATTGTGCCTTATATGAGCATTATAGGAGGCCTGATGGCCCACAGGACCTAAGCACTAACTGTAAACAGGTGTGTGGGTCCATGGTCAGTTCGGTCACCAACACTGTGCTGGAGGCCATTCCATCACCTCTGTAGGCATCAGTACCTCATTTATGAAATGGAGATCATGAGCTTTGTCACTACCTGGTGGGGGGGTGGGGCAGCTAGCTTCTGGCTTGTGGTAAGTTCTCAAAGAACCGTTTTCTAAAATGGTAACAATGACAATGATGACCCACAACCTAAGAAAGGTCCCTACATTTTCTAAGGGTTAAAAAATATTAAGTAATATTTTTTGATGCATGAAAATTCTATGAAACCAAAATTTCAGTGTCCATAAACAAAGTTGTACTAGAACAGCCAGCCGCTCATCCTCTTAGGCATTGCCTATGGTTATTTTCACACTACCATGCAGAATGGAGTACAAGAGAGAGTACTTAACCCCCAAAGCCTACAGTATTTACTCTCTGGTCCTTTGTGAAAGAAGCTTGCCAACCTCTGCTTCAGGCCATTCACCCTACCCCACAAATCTTTAAGATTTTATGATCATATTACCCTTCTCCTTACTAGTGAAGGAATATGATCTGGTTCCATGCTACTACTTTGACCTCCTTTAACCCTTTATTTTCAATTCTATAAGTCATATGATATAACAACACAAAATTTTTCAGCATGTCCAGAAAATAAAGTGTCAATCACATTTATTAGTCTTTGTTTAATAATAGTCCCTTCCACCTAGAATTTTCTTCTTCCTTCTGAATATGAAAATCTCTACTCAAGAACCCAATTTGCTTTTATTTTACATACAATAAAGTGAACATATTTAACTATACAGATTGAAGAGGTTTGCAAATATACACGGTGTGTAACCAACATCCAAATTAAGACATGGATCATTCTTCACCAATGCAGAAAGTTCCCTCTGCAACCACTCTTCTGATAACAATCTCTTTTGATTAGATTTTTTTAAATCTCTTCTTAAACTTTCCATAAATGAAATCAGACAATATGTACTATTTTTTTTACCTGGCTTCTTTAGTTCAGCATAATATTTGTGAGACTCACCCATGTTGTGTTTATCACTTTGCCCTGCTGTCTAGTATTCCACTGTATGAGTAAACTACTATTTGCTTATTCCATTCTTGTTAATGGCCACTTGGGTTGTTTCTGTCTTGAGGCTATTATGAATGAAGTGTCTATGAACATTTTTCTACAAGTCTTTTTGTGGACATAGTCTTCGTAGTTCTTAGGAATGGGTGGATCCTCAGCTCTGTGTTTGTTTAACCTTGTAAAGAACTGCCAAGTAGGGGCACCTGAATGGCTCAGTGGGTTAAAGTCTCTGCCTTCCGGGCACCTGGGTGGCTCAGTGGTTAAGCCTCTGCCTTCGGCTCAGGTCATGATCCCAGGGTCCTGGGATCAAGCCCTGTGTGGGGCTCACTGCTCAGCAGGGAGCCTGCTTCCTCCTCTCTCTGCCTGTCTCTCTGCTTACTTGTGATCTCTGTCTGTCAAACAAATAAATAAAAATCTTCAAAAAAAAAAAAAAAACTTCCAAGTAATTTTCCATGGTAGCACACCATCTTACACCCTCTCCAGCAATGCAGGAGAGGTCTGGTTGCTTTACATCCTTATCAACATTTGGTATTTTCACTCTTAATAAGTGTAAGATATACCTCATTGTGGTTTTTTTAATTTGCATTTCCCTGATGACTAGTGATGTTTGGCACCTTTTCCTGAGCCTATTGGCTATGTGTATATATTTTTGTGTGACATATTCATTCAAGTCTTTTGCTCATTTTTTCAATTGGGTCATTCATCATATTGTTGATCTACAAGGTTACATATTCTCAATCAAGTCCTGCAAATATTTTCCCTGCAAAATTTTTCTCAGATGCAGTTTCTCTTTACATTTTCTTAGCAATGTCTTTTGATGAGCAGAAGATTTTAGAAGTTATTATTCTTTTCCATTGATCTATTTGTTCTATTTACACCATGCTATACTGTCTTACACCATTGCTATAGCTTTACATCTTTTGTTCTTTTTTTCAAGACTATCATAAATCATTTGCATTTTCATAAACATTTTTACAATCATCTTATCGATTTCTTAAAAAAAGATAAATTAAATTAAAAGAAGCTCCCGCCAACGTGCTATTCTGATGGCAGAGTGGAGGATTACCCTGTGCCCCACAAAATGGAGCTTGAGGCTATGAGCAGATCCACTGGCCCAGGAAAGCCAGCTGTCTTCCCACATCTGACCACGGTGCAGTTGGCCACTGGCATGTGCTTCACGACCTGATCCTTTTTTTATGAGGTTACCTCCACCAGGTACACCTGGTGTACCACCTGATCTTGGTGACCTTGTTCTTCTTGGACTTTGGAACGCTCTTCCTGCCGCTCTGGATTGGCATTTATAGTTCCAAATGGGTGGCTTTGCCGAACCCCTGCTTTTTTAAAATGACTCTTTAGAGATTCTTCTATTTACTTATTTGAGATAGAGAGAACACAAGCAGGGGGAGGGGCCAAGGGAGAGGGAACGGCAGACTCCCAGCCAAGCAAGGATTTTGACACAGGGCTCTATCCTAGGACCCTGAGACCATGACCTGAGTGGAAGGCAGATGCTTAACTGACTGAGCCACCCAGGCAACTCTTAAATTAATTTTATAACTGTTGTTGGAGATGTCGCACCTGCTGCTCACAATAAAGGCAGATGTGTGACTATCAAAAAATTAAAACTAACACTAAAAAATAAGAAAACTAAAAATCCTGGTGGATTTTGGTTAGATTTCACTGAATCAATAAATCAATGTGGAGATAATTGATATCTTTTTTAAGAAAATTGAGTCTTCTGGTCAAAAATATGGTTATCCTTCCCCTCATTTATGTCCTCATTAATGTCTCTCTGCCATGCTCATTTAGGTCTTAGTATGGAGTAAAGAGTATAATTTAATTTTATTGTTTTATTTTTGTTACTGTCAGTATATAGAAATACATTTCTCAGGGGTGCCTGTGTGCCGCAGTCTGTTAAGTGTCTGCCTTCAGCTCAGATCATGATCCCAGGGTCCCAGAATAGAGCCCAGGGTCAGGCTCCTACTCAACAGGCAATCTACTTGTCCCTCTGCCCCTCCCCCTCACTTGTGCTCTCTTGCTCTCTCTCAAATAAATACATAAAATCTTTTTAAAAATTTAAAAAGAATAAATTTTTCATATTGACTTTATATCTTACAACTTTAAATTTACTTCTCAGTTCTAACAGTTATTTTGTAGAGTCTTATGGATTTTCTGTATAATTATGTCAAAGTTTAAATGTCGCCTTTTTTTGAACCTTCCTATGACTTTCCTGGACAGAATTTGTTATCCACCCTTCCATGAAATCCCACAATGCTTTGTTGGTATCCATACCTCCATCATGACCACTACTATCAATGTTGTAATCCCCTGTTTACCTATTGTGCTCTCAGTAAGAAATGTATCATTTTTTCATTTCATGTTTCCACTCCCTGGGTAATAAGTGAATGAATGAACATATATTTGAGTTTTCTGGAATTACTTATTCCAAATAAATACTCCAAATATTGCTTACTCCAAATACTATTTCTGGCCCTATTGGTATGCCTTCTACATGTCTCATTTTAAAACCAAACAGCGGCAGACAACTGGGTGGCTCAGTCAGTTAAGCATGTGCCTTTGACTCAGGTCATGACCCAGGGTCCTGGGATCGAGTCTCACACGGGGCTACCCACTCAGCGGGAAGTCTGATTCTCCCTCTGCCCCTACCCCGCACTCGTGCACTTGCTCACTCTCTTCGTGCACATGCAAACATAAATAAATAAAAGCTAAAATTAAAAAAAAAAAATCAACAATGAACCACAGAGTTGAAATTTCTGTCCAGTAACAGCACAGAAGTAAACATGATTGATTCTACCTGAAAGGTAGGAGCTTGGAAAGCTTCATACTGTATATATTGTTAACTTAATACTGTTACAAGTATGTGACCCCCTACTGAAATATCACACCTCCCCTTTCCTTCTTTTCTCAAAAATAGCTAGAACAATGTAACAGTATATTTTAAAGAGAATCTGGCACTCTTCCTGTTACAATGTTGTATCCTTAGGGGGATAAAGTGCAGAATCAGGAGAGGAAGAAAATCCAGGGAGTACAGAACACATTAGCAAAGTGAAAGAACCCCCAGTCTCCCCACTACAGGACCTTGGAGAGCTTTCTCCCTGAACCTGGCTTCCTCAGATCTACCACACATCTGGGACCAATTGATCTAAAGGACCTCCTGCTCTGAAATTCTCCTAATGCTTATGGCTTGGATAGAAAAGCCTTCCATATTGCTAACCAGTGTTGATAATGCAGTACTATTTGCACTCCTATCTGCATGGTCAACAAATCAACTTATTATTTAACAAATGTTTCGTGTATTCCTACAATGTAAGACTCCTTCCTTAGTGAGCACGTACTCCCTAGTGACAAGGCAAATGAGAGACAATCTGCACACTTATGGGATGTAAAAGCCCCAGTTAAGGTAGTGAAGGCTTCTCATTTCCATCCTAGGAGAACACTTTCAGCTTCCTTCCTTGCAGGAAGCTAAAAGAAGTGAGTGAGCAGCTAACATCAAGTGTGGGCTTGTGTTTTCACACACTCTCCTCCCTTCCCCATTTCCCTGAACATAAGTTTGTACCTATGAACAGCAGAAAGTTTCACCAGGATCCTCGTATCCTATATATAACCAGCTCAAAGGCCAGCTCTTAATTCATCAAGCATTTGATGGAAAGAAAACAGGGAGGAAGAAAGGAAGTACCCTCTGCCCCGACGAAGCTTCTCAGCCAGCCTTTCCAAGTTTTCAAGGCTCACTGAGAAGATGTTTGTTATGGTTGAGCATGGCAGAGTTGAACCCACCTTGACCAGCTGGATAAAGCCAGAAGATTATGACAGCATGGAGGATATTCTAGAGATGCACATTTTGAGGGTGTAGTTCCAGAACTCTCTGGGAGAAGCTGAGGTTAGGATTCCTACCCAGAGTTTTCCAATCTGTGGTTCTGCAGTCAATTTAGAGAGTTGTGATCAGAATTCTTTTAATCAAACACATATTGGAGTGGATAAGAATAAATTATGTTTCATGAAACTTTGTTTCAGTTGAGAGCGTGTGTGTGTGTGTGTGTGTGTGTGTGTGGGTGTGTGTGTATTCTATATCCTAGCTTGTACATAAAATCTATTCCAGCTGTGGGTCTCAGGCAAAAGTCATGCCATTCTCCACCACAGACAACCAGTTCTTTTAATTTAAAAGCAAAGCAGACCATGAAAGGCACAATATCTCCAAGAGGATGGTAATAAGGGAACTGGTTTTTCTCAGGGAGGAGGTGGAGGAAGGGTAACCTTGCCTTTCTAGTAGTTACTGGGAGAGCTGGGGGGTAGGTAAGCTTCAATCATGAGGAAAGCCACAATTAGCTTATCTCTCTGATAAGTCAGGCACTTCCCTCAGAGAATCCACCCTTTAACACCTTCTTTGGTGAACCAGAGTTTAAAAAAAAAAAAAAAACCAAGGACATCATTTCTTTTCTTTTTTTTTTTTTATGTTTCTTGATTATATCTTTATCTTCTGGTTTGCCTTAGATCCAAGAATAGCAGAAAATGTATTTTGTTTTGTTTGTTTGGTTGGTTTTTTAAGGTTTTATTTATTTGTTTGACAGAGAGAGAGTACAGGAGAGCATCGACAAGGGGAGCAGCAGGCAGAGGGTGAGGGAGAAGCAGACTCCCTGCTGAAAAGAAGCCAAAAGCAGGGCTTGATCTGAGGACCCTGGGATCATGACCTGAGCCGAAGACAGTCACCCAATCAAGTGAGCCACCCAGGAGCCCCAAGAAAATGTATTTTGTGGGTGTTTTTTTTTTAGCTCCTACGCTGTTCAGGGACCAGACATTCAAATCTTGGTTCTGCAGCTTACAAGCTGTGCAATCCAGCACAAGTGACTAACTTCCCTCTGCCTCAGTTTCCATTGTAAATGGAGATAACTATGTTGTAGAGATCAAATAAGAGCATAAGAAATGTATTTAAATATATGAAAAGAAGCACTAGAAGCTCCCTTGATTATTACCCATCCTGACATTGCCCTAGCGGTGAAATGTTCCTCTCCGGTCTAATGGAGTTGTGTTCCATTTGGGAAGTCAGAAGATATGCTCTTAGCCAACATACTTTGGACAGCATGGTGATATAAGGAGAAGGATATGGCCTCCAGAGCCTAGACCGGGGCTCGAACTCTTAGCCTAATTATTTCCTCACCAAGTGACCTTGTAATTTAATTAACATCTGGCTCCCACTCCTCTCTAAAATGAGTATCTAATACTCACTGAGTAGGAGACAATGGACCGACCTGTTAATTTTCTCCTTTACCCTTTATAACAACTTTCTAGGAAGACGAATGGTAATCCTAGTTCCAGGACCCCTCGCTATGCTTTCCAGAAATTCTTGGTGATTATTTCCAAGTCAACTTGCAGTACAAGGCAAAGGATGCCTGTATAATAAACTATATTCCAGATGCAAAGAACAAATTGTCATTCCCACAAGAATTGCCCTATCCTCATGGAATGTTTTTCTTAATAAATGATTTAAAAGGCTAAAAATAAAGATTTTTTAAAGAGTCAAAATTCTCTTTAATAAACAAAGCAAATGAGAAAGGGGAAAAAAAGAGAGAGAGAAATCAAGAAGCAAACTCTTAACCAGAGATAACAAACTGATGGTGGGGATGGTTGGGTGACATTGGTGATGGGGATTAAGGAGGGCACTTGTTGTGAACACCAGGTGTTGTATAGAAGTGTAGAATCACTATGTTGTACGCCTGAGACTAATATAACACTGTATGTTAACTCACTGGAATTTAAAGAAAAACGTGATTTTAAAAAGGGTCAGAATTCCCCTTCTTACCGCAACTATTTTTGTTGTTAGCTATTACTTTGCATTCTTTGTCTACATGCAGATATGGTTTCTCCTAGTTTCTGTCACATAATAAACTATTCACATTCTACTTTCCTATGTGACATTCCTCATTTACCAGCAGAGTTCTCACATTATCCCATAAAGTAGCCCCAGAATTGACCACCGTGTGGAAGTTTTATAACATTGGTTATGAACATTGTATTCAAGTTTATGCTACAACAATTCTCTTTATTTTTTTTTTTAAGATTTTATTTATTTGACAGAGAGAGAGATCACAAGGAGGCAGAGAGGCAGGCAGACAGAGAGGGGAAGCAGGCTCCCTGCTGAGCAGAGAGCCCATGCGGGGCTCAATCCTGGGACCCTGGGATCATGACCTGAGCCCAAGGCAGAGGCTTTAACCCACTGAGCCACCCAGGTGCCCCAAAAAGTCTCTTTATGAGCACAGATTTATTCTTGTGCATTTTTCTCTTCGTAGATTATATTCTTTGGAAAAATTATGAAGGCTTTGATGTTTTACATTTGTAATGCATTCCCCCTTAAAAATGAAAATGGCCCTTTGTTAACAAATGATAGATTCTTCATCTAATGTGGCCAAGAATTTGATCTGGGAGCTGATTTTATACTTGGAGAAATTGGGGTATAAGCACATTCAGACAGACCAGCCACTTATGCAAGCACCCATCTCATTTAAATGACCAGGGAAAGCAATGCTGTGTGTCTCAGCAGTGGAGTCTCATGGAACATCACCTAGCATTTCGGGAGACAAAAGTCACCCTGCACTTAATGAAGTCTACCACAGAAGGAAAGACATGGGGGAGGGAGAACAGGGAGACAGTTAGGACAAATAATCTGTTGCACATACACTGTGTGTAGCAAGAGCAAATTGAAAAGGAGCTCAGGGTGCTTGAAGAGGTAGGATGTAAACCTGTCCTAAATGGGTATTATGTCCTATCGAAGTCTATTGTTTCATGGAGCCCAGGCCTAACAATGTCCTATTGTGGCAAATGCAAAGACAAGCTGGTTAAATCCCAGTTTTCCCTTCATTTTCAGTCTCCAGGACTGTAACCCTGAGGACAGGACTGCTCTCTCTGCCTGGGCTGCCTCCTCTGCTGGCGTGTAAGTACAGATGGTTTACAAGCGCCTGGATCTGATTTGAGGGCGTTAAAAATCTTTCGACCTTGCTCTGACTTTTATTAAGTGTAAAGACTATAGCATATATTTCCGGAGAGATGACATGGGAAAAACTATGCCTGGAATTGCCAACCTAGGGTCCATGGCTTATCTACAGAGCCACCTTTGGAATTATTAAGAATGTTTCACACAGATGGAAGATGCTTTGACGAGTTTTATGCTAATTAGTGGATGATTTAATATTTTTATTTTAAAAGGAATTTAAAGATGAACTTAAATTGCAAGGAAGTGTTTTGCTTTAAAGAAGCCTGGAAGGGATGTTAATGCTAAGTGGATTTTAAAATCCTGGGACTAGGGGCGCCTTGGTGGCTCAGTGGGTTAAAGCCTCTGCCTTCTGCTCAGGTCATGATCCCAGGGTCCTGGGATTGAGCTCCACTTCGGGCTCTCTGCTCGGCAGGGAGCCTGCTTCCTCCTCTCTCTCTGCCTGCCTCTCTGCCTACTTGTGATCTCTGCCTGTCAAATAAATAAATTAAAAAAAAAAAATCCCAGGACTAAAACAACACTGTATGGCTACCAAGTGCTCTCGCTGCAGACACATTTCTGGGTCACATGACATCTTCTTATTGCCACTGACTGCACAAGGACAGGAGAACCAGCCACCTGGGAATGGTTAATCAGCCCTGGGATCTTGGAAATTTGCCTGGAAATCATCTACTTCATATCTCAACTTCTAGATGGAGAAGGATGTGCCTTTTTATGGGGAGGGAGGTTTTATGTTGGTTGTTGATGGTTTCCACAGAGAAGCAAAGAAATGAAAACCCAGATATTTCCAAGAAGGGAAATGGTGTCATTGCCAGGGTGTTCTGTGGTCGTGTCCTCTGCTCTTTCCTCCCTACCCGAGTCAGAGGATCTTGCTAAGGACTGACCTTAGAATGCTATTGGACTTGAGGCTTCACAGAAAGAAGAGTCTTGGGTCTTGGGGTCTCCTGGGCTGATTCCTTTGAAAAGGAATGAGTTGCAGAAATGACTCATTTCTATATAGGTTTCTATACCAGGATATATAGTCTATATCTATACTATATAGTTTCTATACCAGGTCAGGGAGCCTGTTAAGTGTAATTGGAAGAAAATCATCCCAGCACTGACACTCCCCCTTTTTGGGTGACCAGTGGACTGACTGCTCAACCTCTCTGTTGTACCCCTTTCTCCATCTATAATATGAAGGTGTAGTTATCCTATTATCTTCACCAGGATATTGTTGAGGAGCAAAGAGATCTAGTGCAGTTGAAAGTGCTATATACAAGTAAGTTATTTGTATTTTGTGTTGATAACAAACATTTAGGGATGGTCCTTGAGCTTGGTCCTTGAGCTTACACTCATGGCACTCTTTTTCCAGGATCTATTAGTAACAAGTGGACCTCTCCTTAACAACCCCTCCTTTTATACACTGACTAGGTGAGAGTTTGCATATTTGCATATTTGCTAAAGTTGTATTTCTTCCTTTCCTCTGTGGGGGTTGGGGTGTTGAGAGACCTACTAATATACCTACTCAGATCTAGTGGGAGCCCGTTAGGATTCAGCTCTGTGGAAAAGGTGGAAATAGGCAAAGGGAGGTGAAGTACAAACCATAATACATGTTTCTTCTACCAGAACCATTTGATAAAACCTAATTTTTTGTGTGTGTGAAAAAATTTATATTTAGATTTAGTTGGCTGGACTCAGTTTCTCTGTTAGATGATCCCAATTTACTGTCCACATCCAAACCATCACAGTCAGGAGCCAGTCAAACATATGCCTTCTCTCCATCATGCCTGATCAGGGTGTTGACCTTGGCCACCTCAGTAGGGCTTTTTCACAGTCTGTTTGATCTGGTGCTTGTTGGCCTTGACATCCACAATGAACATAAGTGTGTTCTTGTCTTCTATTTTCTTTATGGTTGACTCGGTGGTCAGGGGGAACTTGATGATGGCATAGTGATCAAGCTTGTTTCTCCTGGGACATTCTCTCAAGGATATGTGGGGTGGCTTCAGAGACACAGTGTCTTGGGCTGTAAGAAGGTAGGTGACGTGTGGATCTTCTCTTTTCTGTGACTGTGGATGCCTTTCAGCACAGCTTTCTTGGCCTTCAAAGCTTTTGCTTTGGCTTCAGCTTTGGGAGTGGTAGGGCCTTCATCTTCACCTTCAGTGCCATCTTTGTGAAAGCGATTTCTGATCAAACCTAACTTGGGTGAACAAGACTCGGGTGCCATGTTCTAAATCGTCTTATGATCATCTTAATTTAAAATGCCTCTTTTCTATGTGTCTAACACAATATGTATTTTTAAGATGTTATGGGTCCCAATTCTTTAGATCTTTAGTCAATACCCTGATTCATAAAAGTGCCATCCTTTTTCCTCTCTGATTGTGAACAAATAGAAATATGTGTGCTATCTAGATAAACACTGCATTCCCTTCACCAGCCTCAGTGAATACTTAGGTGGTAGGGTGACTGAATGTCACGTGGAAACTTCGTCATGATATAGTAAAAAATAATAAGGTAAATTATAATCCTTCCATATGACTCCTACGAGCTCTGTTTCCCCATCTGAGAAATGAGGGCTTTGGATTAGATAATTCTATCCAGTTCAAAAATGGAGTAAACAATATCCTTTCACCAGGGGATTTTCTCTTCTCTTTCTGCTCCCACCCACCCTTTCCTCCTCCTCTTTCCAGAGCTTAGCAAATAGTCAACCCATCCATAGGGGCAGTGAGTGGAGGGAGGGAGAAGTCCTCTTGGATTCCTCTGGTCTACTCAACCCTTGCCCACTTCTCCAATATTCATCAGTGGGAGAACCGAAGATTTCTCTAAGTGGGTTTAATTCAGGTCAGCAATTATATGGGAATTGACTCATAAAACAAAATCTGTGCTAGGCTCTGGGAATGCAAGGTAAGTGAGTGAGTGCCTGTCTTTTAAGCTCTTTCCATCTCCTAGGGGGAGAAAATCAGAGTAACAGAACTGTAACATAATGAAGTCAGGGCTCTGAAAGCATGTGCTCAGGTAGGGAGGAGTATTCAGATTTGTGCGATTTCATGGCTAGCTTATACCAAATGAATGGAGTAAACTAAAGTGTTGGAATTCTAAGGACTATTGAGCTACTTTCTCAAGCTTCTAATATAATCAGATTTCTTTCTTTTGGAGGTGAGAGACCAGTGGCCAGAGATCCAGGTCTCCATTAACCTTCACACAATAGGGCTGATAAAGCCCACTCTTCAAACAATGTCTTGGCAATCACTTTATCAGATGTAATTACATTTTCTAATCTTACAGTGACTTCCTTACAGGTATTGAGGGACTCAGGTTAAGGATCTTCCCAAAGGTTATCTGTTTGGGTTCTGTCCAGTTTAAGGCTGCAGTTCTAAGCTTTATTAAGCATTGTCCTGCTCTACAGGTGGTGTCCCAGCAGAGCAATCCTCTAAACCTGGACAAATTGACCCCCAGTGCTAAGGGCCCTCTAATCAACGGCTATCTCTGAACAATGTCATCTATGCGACACCCATGCCCCTCCTTTTTGCTTGCGGAGCCTGTGACTGATTCATCTCAAAGGCATTTGGTGAAATTCCGACTGAGGAGGTACCTGGTTCATTTAGTGTGATCACCTGAGCTATTTTCACTTCACAGATGAGATCTGAATTATACAAGAGGCTCATGGCTGCTAGACCCAAATATTTCACATACTAGGAAGCTGTCAGTGTGGATGATGTGATTGAGACAAGCAGCATTAAGACCTTCCCTGGTGTGAGATTGTGTTAAAAAAAAAAAAAAAAAAAAAAAAAAAAAGACCAAAAAAACCCGCAACAGGTAGATGAGTGGCCCAGTTTGGCTAAATGCTTGGTCATCATCCAATACTTCCTAATTATGAGCTGATCAAAGAGAAGTGCTGGGGGGAGAGGCAGAAGAGGAAATAACATTAAATATCTTAAAGTTACCCAGTTCTTCCTTTTGGTGAATTCCTTTCTTTTTGTGGAAATATTTTTCCTAGTAGTTTTGATGTTATCCAGCTCTGCTCATGCTGCTGCTTAATACGGATTTCATTACCAGCCTCCTACCCTCTCCACAGACAATAAAGGGACCGCACTATCCACCACATGTCAACCCACAAGGTGAAAAATCTCGCTCTTTCTCTCTTCAAGTAAGAATTTAGGATATCCATTTGGTTTAATCCTACAAACTTGTGGGCCCATTCTTTGGAAATAGCTGTGGAATACCCTCGTCCCTAACACATTGATTCCTCTCCTTATCCTCTCAGTCCTCATGCTTTTCCTCTGCAAGTTATACCAAGTTCAGGAGCAGCCATTAAAATGCAGAACAGCAAAGGAGTCACGATGAAAATGTTCCTCTGTATTTTTGTTGCAAATTTGTCCTTTCAGAAGTGATCCACGTTTCTGACATCCAGTTAATTTAAGTACTGTCAGATGAAAATGACAAGATAGGATGAATTAGCACCTGCTCTGATGTGATCAGGGAAGTCATGCCCACTGCAGTTTGGAAGGTTGGTGTCCTGTGAAAACCCAAAAAAAAAAAAAAAAAAAAGCTCACCACGGCTCTGCTGCTAAGCCAGCTCTGAGAATCTTGAGTCACTGGACAGATCCGCAGCTTGAAATTTACACTTTTTTTAATTATCCTAAAAGAGAAAGAGCATAAGCCAAGGGTCAGGGGCAGAAGGAGAAGCAGCAGCAGACTCCCCACCAAGCAGGGAGCCCACCTCAGGGCTAAATCCCAGGACACTGAGATCATGACATGAGTCAAAGGCAGACACTTAACCCACTGAGCCACCCAGGCACCCCTGAAATTTACCTTTTAATGAGGGAATGGGACCTGTGATGTCACTTCTAGGTCTAAAATGCTAAAATGTTCTGAAGATTGTATTGGTCAAACACAGGAACCTAAGCTTGGACAGGGTGCCTTTTTTTCTTGTGCCATCTTTAACTTATGGGAACTGTTTAGTCTAACATATTCAAAGAGGGTGGTGCTACTAATGCCAAGATGAAGACTGTCAGCAAAAAACTAAATCTGGGGCCCCTGGGTGGCACAGTCAGCTAAACATTCAGTCTCAGTTTCTGCTCTGGTTGTGATCTCAGGGTCCCGGGATTGAGCCAGTGCAGAGTGCTAAAGCTTCTTTCTCTTTCCCTCTGCCCCTTCCCACGCCCACTTGTGCACTCTGTCTCTCAAATAAATAAATAAATCTTTAAAAAAAGAAAAAAACTAAATCTTAACCACTTTTTTTTTCTTTTAAAAGTAGACTTTAGGGGCACCTGGGTGGCTCACTGGGTTAAAGCCTCTGCCTTCGGCTCAGGTCATGATCCCAGCGTCCTGGGATCGAGCCCCACATCGGGCTCTCTGCTCAGCAGGGAGCCTGCTTCTCCCTCTCTCTCTGCCTGCCTCTCTGCCTCCTTGTGATCTCTCTCTCTGTCAGATAAATAAATAAAATCTTCAAAAAAAAAAAAGGTAGACTTTAATTTTCCACAGAAATTATAAGAAATAGAGCCAAGTGAAAAGAAGTAGAAAACAAAAGAAAGATACTGGTAATTCCAATAACATTTCTGTGGTTTTTTTCTTCTGGTACTCCTTCTCATGGTGAGTGTATATATGTTCTTTTTTTTTTTTTAATTGTGTTATGTTAGTCACCATAAAATACATTATTGGTTTTTGATGCAGTGTTCCAAGATTCACTGTTTATGTTCAACACGCAGTATTCCATGCAATAGGTGCCCTCCTTAATACCCACCACCAGGCCCACTGATACTCCCACTTCTCTCCCCCCTCTAAAATCCTCAGTTTGTTTCTCAGAGTCCACAGTCTCTCATAGTTCCTCTCCCCCTCCGATCTCTCCCAATACACTTTTCCCTTCCTTCTCCTAATGTCCTCCATGTCATTCCTTATGTTCCACAAGTAAGTGAAACCATATGATAATTGACTTTCTCTGCTTCATGTATTTCACTCAGCATAATCTCCTCTAGTCCCAGCCATGTTGATGCAAATGTTCTGTATTCATCCTTTCTTATGGCTGAGTGATATTCCATTGGATATATGGACCAACATTTATTGTTTCCTGCTTTGTTAATCTTTGCCATTTTAGGGGCGCCTGGGTGACTCAGTGGGTTAAAGCCTCTGCCTTCAGCTCAGGTCATGATCTCAGGGTTCTGGGATCAAGCCCCGCATCGGGCTCTCTGCTCAGCAAGGAGCCTACTTCTCCCTCTCTCTCTCTGTCTGCCTCTGCCTACTTGTGATCTTTGTCTGTCAAATAAATAAGTAAAATCTTAAAAAAAAAAATCTTTGCCATTTTAACTAGTGTAAGGTGGTATCTCAATGTGGTTTTGATTTGAATTTCCCCAATGGTTAATGATGATAAACATTTCTTCATGCATCTGTTAGCCATTTGTATGTCTTCATTGGAGAAGTGTCTGCTCATGTCTTCTGCCCATTTTTTTTTTTTTACATGATTATCTGTTTTTTGGGTGTTCAGTTTGAGAAGTTCTTTATAGATCTTGGATATCAGCCCTTTGTCTGTAGTGTCATTTGCAAATATCTTCTCCCATTCCATGGGTTGCCTCTTTGTTTTTTCGACTGTTTCCTTTGCTGTGCAGAGGCTTTTTATCTTGCTGAAGTCCCAAAAGTTCATTTTCGCTTTTGTTTCCTTTGTCTTTAGAGACATGTCTTGAAAGAAGTTGCTGTGGCTGATGTTGAAGAGGCTACTGCCTATGTTCTCCCTTAGGGTTTTGATGGATCCCTGTCTCATGTTGAGGTCTTTCATCCATTTCGAGTTTACCTTTGTGTACGGTGTAAGAGAATGGTCAAGTTTCACTCTTTTATACATAGCTGTCCAATTTTCCCAGAACAATTTATTGAAGAGTCTGCATTTTTTCCATTGGATAATTTTTCCTGCTTTGTCGAAGATTATTTGACCATAGAGTTCAGGGTCCATATCTGGGCTATCTACTCTGTTCCATTGGTCTATGTGTCTGTTTTTATGCCCCCATGCTGTCTTGGTGATCACAGCTTTGTAATAAAACTTGAAATCAAACAATGATTGCCCCCAGGTTTGTTTTTCTTTTTCAATAGTTCCTTGGTAATTCTGGGTCTTTTCTGGTTCCATACACATTTTAGGATTATTTGTTCCAGCACTTTGAGAAATGCCACTGTTGTTCAGCATAGTACTAGAAGTCCTAGCAACAGCAATCAGACAACAAAAAGAAATAAAATTTATTCAGATTGGCAAAGAAAAAGTCAAACTCTCTTTCTTCACAGATGGTATGACACTTTATGTGGAAAATCCGAAAGACTCCACTCCCAAACCACTAGAACTCAATTCAGTAATGTGGCAGGATACAAAATCAATGCACAGAAATCAGTTGCTTTCTTATACACTAACAATGAAACTGTAGAAAGGGCAATTAGAGAATCTATTCCATTTACAATAGCCTCCAAAACCGTAAGATACCTTGGAATAAACCTAACCAAAGAGGTAAATGATATATGCTTGAGGAACTACAGAACACTCATGAAAGAAATTGAAGAAGATACAAAAAGATGGGAAAAGATTCCATGCTCATGGATCAGAAGAATAAAACTTGTTAAAATGTCTAAGCTCCCCAGAGCAATCTATACTTTCAATGCCATCCCAATCAAAACACCAGCAGCATTTAACCACTTTTTTAGAGTTACATTTATTAAATTAACATTTGCTACCAAGTACCAGGTAAGTACTTCACAAGGAATTGCTGTGTTACACCTCACACCAGCCTCTGACTATTATCATATCCATATTTGAAACGAGGAAATTGAAGCACAGATAGGTTGGGAATGAACTTAGGGTCACACATTCGTAAATACCGGAGGTGGGATTGAAATGAATCCTGACCTCAGGTTCTTTGCTATTATTCATAGTGTCTAAAATTCACAGCAATTTGAATGGCTCTCCTCTGTGAACACCAGGGATTGCATATAGCACTCAGTGTGTGATAAGAGACAGGGGATGGGACTGACCTAAAATTTTCCTTTATTGACATGAACTTGGGTTTTTGTTTAAATTTCCTTTATATATTTCCAAAGTAAAATCTATTAAGTTCCTGTACAAATCAGAAGAAGACAATGTCAAAGATGCTTGTGGGGGAAGGAGAGTATGAGATATAACTAGATCGTTGAAGGCAATGATCAGTTTCAAGCTGCTTTAATTCACTAACTCTGTATTTATTGTACAAGCAGAATGGAGAGATCCAAGCCAATCTGTGTTCCTACATTTGGGGAGTGATCACTGTGATTGGTCAGTTCCTGAGTGCATGTTAACAACCTCTGCCTGTCTCCATTCCTCCCACTCCCAATAGCACCACAGACCCTGAAGACTGAGCACTCTGCCTCTCTGTAATATGTGGTGGGGGGAGTGGGGGTTGGGAGGCATTGAGTGTAAGCATACAAGCTGTACAAAGAACATAGAGGACACAGAAGTTCAAGAATGGAATGGCCTCCAGGCTCTCCCAAGTATCTCATTTTCAATCTTATTTTGTATTAGAGAACATGGTCTGGAATCACAGCCAACCAGAACTAAAAGACAAAGGCCATTTTCCATGAGGGAGGGCCCTTCTCCACCTAATGTCTTTCCTCCCATATTCTTACAAAATGATGACTTGCTGGCCCTCTAAGTGTGGACTCTCCCTTGAATTTCCCGTTGGCTGCCTTGCCCACAGCTAACACTGAGCTCTCTGATAGCCTCCTCTTGTGAGTAAGCCATGGACAAATTTCCAAAAGAAGTGGGTGGGAGAGGACATTCGGACTAAAGGAGAGGAGCCAACATGCAAGGAGCTGACAAACACTGAGCAGAGGTTCTCCAAACTAGCTGCTGATCAGATCAGCTAGAACGCTTAGGGAGGATCCAATGTTCATGTTGCACATTGGATTAATAAATAGGACTGTAGGGTAAGGACACAGACATCTGTGATCTAGTGTGTAGTCACGTTTGAGAACCAGTATCCTGAAGGGCAAAGAGTGATCCCAAAGAAAGGCCAGGGGTGAACCTGAGGGCTGGCACTGGAAAGTAGGTAGAGGCGGTAGTTTGAAGCCTTTCATGAATACTCTGCTTTTTAATGATGAGAGGAACATGACCAGATGTTGGTGGTGGTGAATAAGGAATGGCAAGACAAGAGTGAAGCAGGAAAAACGGTGAAAAGGCTGCTGCCACATTGTCTGGCCAGGCCTAATTCCAGGTACAGTAAGGCTCCAGAGCACAGAGAAGGTGGGGTTGAGATAGTAGAAGAAGTGATATGGGAAGAGTCAGGGAGTGGAGACAGCTACATGATCAAAGGGGATAATGAAGAGTCGCTCATAACTATCCAAAGCAACCTCATCAGCTCCCACTACTGTTTTTAGGATGTGCTAGCTGGGACATGCTTACAAGAGCATCTTTTGGGCCCTGCACTGTGCTGTCATGTGGGCCACAAGGGTCACTTGCTCCCCACATGTGAATAGATAGACTCAAAAGAGCAGGAGTTATCATCTCCAGGCCAGTAGGGACCCACATCTACATCTTAGGGCCCTGAACAGGTTCCATCAGCCTCATGGAAGAATCTATCAAGTGACCTTCTTCTCCAAATCAAAAGTTGGAACACATGAGCTTCCCATGAATTTGTATAATGATTCAAGTATAAACTCTGAGACATGATTTAAATATCAAAATATTGAAATTTCTAGTTCCTTTTTACTTTTTATATGAATATAGAGTATTTAAAACAGGAGTATCCCATAAAATCCTAGAGGTATAATCTCTATAATGATATATTGTATATATTACATACTTAATAGAAAATCTTGAAGATATTTGCCAAAATTGAGGAGATTAGCACATAAGACTATCAGGCTTTCTTATTCTTACAAATAAAATCAGAAGTAATACTCAATGGGAAGCCACCCAACTTAATTCAGCTCTTCTCTGTGCTAACTCTGCCATGTTTTTTTAAATTATTGACTCAACTTTACAAAGTAAAAATGAGCATAAGTCTTCTAAAGTCTTTCATAACTCAAACCTATGCAAAGTTGTTTCGAGAGAGGAAGGAGGAACCAAAAAATAGAGTTTCCAGAAATGACAAAATAAGAAGAAAATCCTTTTATTTATTATGTCTACAGAAAAATAGTAATTTGAATTATGAAATAAAACTATGAGCAAGAGACCCCGCCCTAAAATTGTGAATTTAAGTATGTATTTAACATTTAATCTATTTTTAGATTTATTTCAGGGTACCAATAAATTATAGTGTCAAATAAAGACTGCTGAATGGAGCACTTGGTCCCAGCCTGGTAGTGC
The DNA here is from genome assembly GCF_009829155.1 of Mustela erminea. Taxonomy (NCBI): domain Eukaryota; kingdom Metazoa; phylum Chordata; class Mammalia; order Carnivora; family Mustelidae; genus Mustela; species Mustela erminea. Next base: position 7,746,747 of record NC_045629.1, on the reverse strand, counting down.
CCTCACACTTTCTAGGAGATCCCAGCAGCTCCTCTTTTCTGGCCCTCAGATGCCACTTCTGTTTAATGAGTCATTGTAATAAATAAATGGTTTTTCCATCCTGTTGCCCACTGGAACCACCTGCAGAGATTTTTAAATGTATCACGCCCCCAGAAATTTCCAAAACTGTTAAATTGGAGTCTGGTAAATGGGTCCTTGACCTCAATAGCTTTAAAAGCTCTCCAACTGAGTCCAGTGCATTGCCAGAGTTGAGAATTACTAGAGGAGTGACATGATCTCTATGTTTTCTGCATAAACTAGGCTCCTGGAGCACCTGGGTGGCTCACTTGGTTAGGCGTCTGACTCTTGATTTTGGCTCAAGTCATGATCTCAGGGTCATGGGTTGGAGCTCCCCATTGTGCCCCACACTCAGTGTGGAGTCTGCTTGTCCCTCTCTCCCTGCTCCTCCTCCAGCACTCTCTCTCTTTCTCAAATGAAAAAATAAAATCTTTAGGAAAAAAATTAACTAGGTTTCTATTTCATGGGGCACTTTTCCCTCACACTCTCAATCCAAAAAGAAAATTCAGACTAGCACAAGCTTCCTTTTGTTTTCAGCTATGAGATATACACATGCAAAGACACCACACATAGAGGTCAAGACCAATATTTTATTTTTTTTTAATATTTTATTTATTTATTTGAGAGAGAGAGACAGTGAGAGAGAGCATGAGTGAGGAGAAGTTCAGAGGGAGAAGCAGACTCCCCATGGAGCTGGGAGCCCGATGTGGGATTCGATCATGGGACTCCGGGATCATGACCTGAGCTGAAGGCAGTCATCCAACCAACTGAGCCACCCAGGCGTCCCAAGACCAATATTTTAAAAGGGGAAATGCTTTCAGACTCTAAGTATGACCCTTAACATCATGATGGCTTGGTTTGTTTTAAAGAGAAATTCTAAATTACTTCTAAAAGGTATCTGGTGTTTTCAGGTGCACTGTAAGGTCTTCAGGTTTGCAAAAAGAAAATGAAAATTGGACAGAGCCTCTGGCCAAGGACAAGCACTGTGCTGTGAGGCCAGCACTCACATGGGAAACTGGCTCTCCTTGGTGGTGGCGGTCTTGCTACTAACCTTTATGCCAGTGGAGTGAGCAGTTTCTCTAAATACAATAGAACCTCTGCCACTTTGAAGATAAGCTCACACAGGCTGCTTAAAACAATAATTCTGTACTTTCTTTCCTGTTTCTAGATTTATTTTAAGTATTAGTATAAAATGTCAGAGCAGCTGATAGCAGCCAGATCAGTTTGTATAAAACTCGACTGCCTGTTTGTAGTATATTACAGCTATATTTGACACAGGAAAGCACTTAATCATGCATGCTATCAGCACACCACACCCAGCTTTGTGAGGACCCTTGGAGGCTATGAGATTTATCACTGTGAACTTGAACTGGATGGACAGGCCCTACTGGATAATGCAGGCTGCTTCTGAGAAGTTAGGGCTAAAAGTGTACCATCCACAACCCAACTGCCAAGAGAAAGGTCAGGAATGTAAAACCACCTCCCAGGAATGGCCTGAGTGCATCCCACCTATGCCCTGACTTTTATCTCAAGCTGTTGAAATTTTGCTGAGTATAAATCTGATGACGTTGTAAGAAACTCCCCATGCCCCATTTTGCATTCAAAATAGCTTTTTGTGAGGGCCCTAACTATATTTTTCTCCTCATGCCAACTGGTCAGTGACACTGCTTACGTGGAAGAGGCTAGCATTTGGGGGTGTTTGCCACCCTCGTAGGGGCCGGGTGGCGGTTGTTCCCTCCATTTTCCACATTGAGCTGACCAAGGGGAGACTGTCCATGGGGAACCCTATCCAGAAGTCCTGGACCTATGTTCTTCCTTTTTTTTTTTTAAGATTTTATTTATTTATCAGAGAGAGAGAGGGGGAGAGAGCGAGCACAGGCAGACAGAATGGCAGGCAGAGGCAGAGGGAGGAGCAGGCTCCCTGCTGAGCAAGGAACCCAATGTGGGACTCGATCCCAGGACGCTGGGATCATGACCCGAGCCGAAGGCAGCCGCTTAACCAACTGAGCCACCCAGGCATCCCATGTTCTTCCTTTTAAATGTGAAGTGTTTGGGCCATGTGAGCAAGTGTTTGCCTTTCACTAGAAGTCAAGAAATCTAGATTCCACTCTTGGAATCAACATTCTGTAGTGAATATGGGACCTTACCCAAGTTATCTCTGACTTTTGTCTCCACCTCTGTAATGGCAATGACTAGGGATATATCTAATGGGGGTGCACTCAGGGGGGACACAGAGCTCAGCAGATTGGAAGAGAATGAATATTGGAATAAAATGAATAAGATGAATATGAAAGTATCATTTTTTCATTAACTATTAATATTATTACATACCTGTTTGGAACTACACTCTGTAACCAGACTGACTGGTCATAGCTCTGCTCTTCCAACGCACTTACTAAACTTCTCCTAGCCTCATTTACTTCATTTTTAAAATAGCAATGGTAAGATCCACAGATTTTTTTCTCTCTTCATTATAGACATTTTCAAACATTTTTAAAAATTTTTTAAAAGACTTGTTTATTTAAGAGAGAGAGCATGTGTGTGTGTGTGTATGTGAGTGAGTGAATGCATGAAGTGGGGAGAGGCAGAGGGAGAGAGAGAATCCCCAAGCAGACTCCCTGTTGGGCATTGAGCCCAATGCAGAGCTCTGTCTCCGGACCCTGAGATCATGACCTGAGCCTAAGTCAAGAGTCAGATGCTTAACCGACTGAGCATCCCAGGCACCCCTCAAACATATTTTTAAAGGTAGAGGGAATAGTAGAATGAACTATCAGGTGTACATCACCTGTCCCAAACATTTTTGCCTGAATTCCTTTACACCAAATCCCAGGCATCATGCCATTTTCACTCATTTCTGACTAATTAGGGTATACATTTTCTAATATCGTCACCATGCCATTGTCACACCTAGCAAAATTAACAGTAATTCTTTGTCGTCTAGTATCTGTCATAGCCAATTCTCCTGATTGTCTCAAAAATGTATTTTATTTTATTTTTTATTTATTATTTTATAATGATTTTATTTATTTATTTGAGAGAGAGAGAGACCGAGCATGAGAGGAGAGAGATCAGCAGGAAAAGCAGACTCCCCGCCGAGCAGGAAGTCTGATGTGAGATTCGATCCCAGGACTCCAGGATCATGACCTGAGCTGAAGACAGTTGCTTAACCAACTGAGCCACCCAGGCACCCTCACAAATGTATTTTTACAGTTGATTTATTCACTCAAAAGGCCAAGAGGTCCAAATGTTGAATGTGGTTACTATGTATCTCAAGCCACTTGTTTTTTGTTTTTTTTTTTAAGATTTTATTTAATTTAGGGCACTGGATATCTCAATCAGTTAAATGTCTGCCTTCAGCTCAGGTCAAATCTATTTATTTATTTAATTTGTTTGCTAGAGAGAGAGAGAGAGAGAGCACAAGCACACGTATGCAAGGGGCAGGGCAGAAGGAGAGGGAAAAGAGAAGCAGATTCCCCAATGAGCACAGAGCCCCAAAGTGGGGCATGATCTCACAACTCTCAGATCATGACCTGAACCAAAATCAGGAGTTGGTTGTTCAACCCACTAAGCCACCCACATGCCCCGTAAACCATTTGTATTCTATAATATCAGTTCTCTCTCTCTTTAAATCACAACATTGTTTTGTTGGGGTAGCCATATCATCTATCCTGTGGAGAGCTTCACATTCTGGATTAGATGGACTGCTTCCTTCTAGTGGTACTTCACTATTTTCCCCTCCATTTTCCCTATTTTGTAGGTTCGATGTTAAGGATTCCATGAATTAATATTTGTAAAACACCTGGTGCTGGTTTGTTAGGACTGCTATAACAGAGTCTCACAAACTGGGTAGATTAAACAGAGAAATTATCCTATCGTATCACAGTTCTGGATGTCAGAAGTTCATAATCGAAGTGCAGGCACGGTAGGTTTCTTCTGAGGACCAGGAAGGAAGGACCTGCTCCTCTCTTTGTCATGTAGAGGGTCATCCTCTCCGGTGTCTTCACAGCCTTTTCAAATACTTGTGTCTCCTTCTATGTCCAGTTTTCCCCTTCTGCAAAGACACTAGTCATATAGAACATATGGTCATAAAGAACTAACCTAATGACTTCAACTTAACTAATCACATCAACGATGACCCTATTTCCAAGTAAGTTCATATTCTGAGACATTGAGGGCTTAAACTTCAACATACAAATCTTGTGGGGACACAGTTCAACCCATAATAGCACAAAACCTGGCACATTGTAAAATTTCTATAAGTGTTAACTAAGTTGTCAATAATTCCAGGCATAACATGTTATATCATCACTCACTTAGGGGTTAAGTGAGTTAATGCATGTAAAATACTAAACACAACACTAAGTAAAATTTCTATAAATATTAGCTATGTAATAGTAGAATTTATATAGTAGTAAAATTTCTATAGTAAAATTTCTATAAATATTAGCTATGAAATTGTAACTTGTTACCATACTAAATAATTAGCAATTTTTAAATACTAATTGATACACTAATAGAATGTTACTTATTTAGTAGTTTGTTAATACCAATTTAAATTCATTAGACTCAGGGGGGCCTAGGTGGCTCAGTCATGAAGCGTCTGCTTTCGGCTCAGGTCATGATCCCAGGGACCTGAGATCAGGTCCCACATCAGGCTCTCTGCGCAGCAGGAAGCCTACTTCTCTCTCGCATTCTCCCTGCTTGTGTTCCCTCTCTTGCTGTCTCTCTCTCTGTCAAAAAAATAAATAAAATCTAAAAAAAATAAATAAATAAATTCAAAGGACTCAGTCAGAATGAGCCACAAGCCAAATAAATTTTAACAGGTAGAGGGACAGAAACTGGGAGGCCTAGAAGAAAAGAGGCCCCAGTGGACATCTGACCAGCTCCCAGCCCACCTCAGGGAAGGTAAAGTCCTAGCTTTCCTACCTTACCAGCTACACAACTCTGGGAAAGTCCCTTCTTCAGACTAAGTTTTCCTTTTCTCTAAAATGATCAAACATGAGATATTCTCCAAACCCCTTTTCATTTCTAAAATTTTTGGTTTGGGACACCTGGATGGTTAAGCAACTGACTCTTGGTTTAGGCTCAGGTAATGATCTCAGGATCGTGGGATCAAACCCTGAGCTGGGCTCCATACTCGGTGCAGAGTCTGCTTAAGACTCTTTCCCTCTGCCTCTGCCCCTCACCCCTCTCTAAAATAAATTTTTAAATCTTAAAAAAATAAAATTCTAGGTTCTATAAGGAAAGGATGATGAAAAGCATAGCAGACAACTGCCACTTATAATAGCAAGAAAGTTATCTTACAATATTAATAGTATCAGAAAATTTTGCTAATTATAACACAGTAAATCATTCTTAAAACACACTAGAAAAAAATTATTTTAGCAAAAGTAGTCAAGTTGACATGTGTCCATCTTCTTTTATACCTCTATTTTTTTCACTTTGGTTTCTACCTAGTTGTTTGTTGTAGTTCTATGTTTGTTTGTTTTTCCTATTTCATGGACCATTTGTATTTGAAATTTTTTGGCTAACAGTGTTGTTTGTCGTTATTCTTTCCTGGTTTTTAAGCCTCTAACCAGGTATTTTCTTTGTCTTTCTTTCTTTTTTTTTTTAAGATTTATTTATTTATTTATTTGACAGAGATCACAAGTAGGCACAGAGGCAGGCAGAGAGAGAAGGGGAAGCAGGCTCCCCGCTGAGCAGAGAGCTGATGTGGGGCTCGATCCCAGGACCCTGGGATCATGACCTGAGCCGAAGACAGAGGCTTAACTCACTGAGCCACCCAGGTGCCCCTTCTTTGTCTTTCTTTACCACTTTTTTAATTACTAAGCTCTCTTCCCTGACCTTGTTACTCCTCTCCCTTATACATTTTTTCCCTCTTATTCATTTCTTTCTTCTCTCATTGGGATGAAAAAGCCAAAGTACCTTTGTTATAAAGATGGAATCAGTTACAGCATTACAGTTATAGCATTCCAATGAAATCTCATGCTGAAAAATCTCTGCTTACCTTTGTCAGACTAGAGTAGTAACAGCAAGTTGCATGGCTAGAAAGGCAAACGCAAGAGCTCAGCATGGAACCAGAGCTTTTCAGACCTTTACATGTGCCCAAATCTTCTGACTCACATCCAACAGAAAGGCTCTCATTGCCTGCTGCAACATTTCTTCTCTGGGGTCAACTCTACTAGGAAGTTCATCAAACAGGTGTATTAACCGCCCAACAGCCCATTGGGAAGACTAGTGGATGGGTGTGATGAATTAGGAGCAGATCCTGCTGTTGGGGGTGGGAGAAAACACAGCTCTTCATGATGCTGAGCATTTTCAAAAGAGTGATAATACCCTTTCAGATCATCAGAAATGTTTACTAATTGAGAAGAAAGCCTCAAGTCTACTGATGGTTCTTAACATCTTTACATTTTCATTGCCATGATGAGAAGGGCTGAGCGAGCAGCTGCAGGAAGATGGGGAGAAGGTGGGGAGAGTGAGTTTCCAGCAGTAGGAAGAGCAGGGCCGCCCCGACCAGGAGACCCATGTGGGGCACTGGGGATATCAGGCAATTGCTCTGGCACCTCCTTTCCCATCCATCCCCCAGGAAGGCTTTTGACCTTGATTTAGCTTCCCAAGTAGACTTCCTTCCTGAAAAAACACAGCTCCCATTAGAAAAAATTACATGGCCCTTCTGTCTCAGGCCAATTTCATTTGCTTGGTCAGTATAATCCAGTGTTTTCCTAAAACCTGAATACCTTGAGTAAACTGAAAAACCAAGATGATATAACCAGAGCTTGGCAACTCTCCAGATATGAGGGGTAAATAATGAGGAAAGAGTCAAAGACAGTATCAGATTTCTAATTCAGAGTTCCTAGAAGGATGATAAACCACATAAAGAATAGAAAAAAGTAGAATCTATCAAAATATTAATAATCTCGGGCCTTCCATCACCACCAACCCTCTATATTAATTTTTTGTGGTGGAAGTGGTCTGTAATTGCAGGGGCCATATTTCACTTTCACGTTCCTTTCAAAATATGGAAAGAACATTGTCCAATGCTTCTTTTGTTTTTCTTTCAGTTTTAAGGACAGAAAAATATATTTTGGCTCTGCCCCCCACACACACACTTTCCTCTGTATCTTACTTGTCAGAGTTATATCACTGTCTTATATCAGTCACTAGCAATACAAGTAATATTACCCTGAAAGCTTGGACCAATCAATATTCAACATTCTGGGGATGCCTGGGTGGTTAGTTAAGCTACCTCTTGATTTTGATTCAGGTCATGAACTCAGGGTCATGAGATGAGCTCCATAAAGGGCTACCCATTCAGCTGGGAGTCTGCTTCTCTCCCGCTTCCTCTCCCTTTGCCCCTCCCTCGGCTCTCTTTCTCTCTCTCTCCCTCTCTCTCTCTCTCTCAAAATAAATAAATAAAACCTTAAAAAAATATATTCAACACTCTGGACCTGGGGAAGGAATCCTGGATGCCAGACACAGAAACAAAATCTAGATTCTGTTATCAAAGAGAATAAAGGGGTGGGGGGGATGGCTGTTCGGTGGACTACCAACAGTATTTACTGCAACATGCCTCTTGTTGCTGGCGCTTTTACTTGAAGCTATTTAGACCCATCCCACAGATGTTTAGACAGATCTAGATCCGGAAAATGAAATATCTGGGAGGCTTCCACTGCACTGCAAGAGAAAGAAAAATCACCATTTCCCCCAGAACTGAGGACAACTCTTGGGTAAATAACATCTACTGCTCCTCACAGCATCTATTATGTGCCAGGTGCTATGTGCCAGGTACTTTGTTAAGCATTCCAAGCCTATTAGCTCATCTAGCTATGCAAAGTGAAAACCTTATCCCCATTTACACAAATTAAAGAACACAGAAACTTTGCTTCAGGAAGGTAACATACTTGCCAAAGTCACACAATCAAGTGCAGAAGGGGAGTGTTAGGGTCAAAGCTCTTACTTCTCCAGTATACATCTCTATCATAAAATTCCTAAACTAAGCACATGCAAGCAGAGGCTCTTAGGGTCTCTGGGTGAGGAGGGAGGTTGGGGGAGGATAGTTTTATGTCCTCCCCCAGGTACTGTGTTGTTTCAGAATATGAGGCTAAGGGTATAGGTACCAAGAAGTCCTAGAGTTTGTGCAGGGGTAGCTGCTGGCTCCTTGAGGACCTGGGAAACCAGGAGTTAGAGAGCACACGGCTTCCATCTCTTTCTGCCCAGGAAAAGTGAATGCTCAGCATTGCTGACTATAATGGGAGAAACAGAGCTGACCTGTAAAACTATCAGACATGTATGCTAGGGAGTCAGATTATTTCATGAAACTTTGCTTCAGGAAATCTGGAATCCACTCTGTAGCCACCCAAATTACAAATCAAGGCTAATGACACAGTCTGTGCTGCACTTCACAATGAACAAAGTGTTTCCACTTGTAATAGTGCAGTATCTCTTCTGTTAACTCCTCTCAGATGATGAAACCTGGGCTGTAAACCAACACTGTCCCAGGGAACTTTCCCTGACGATGGAAACGTACCTGTCTGCCCAATACAGTAGCTACAAGCCACATGTAGCTGCTGAGCACATAAAATGTGACAATGGTGACTGAGGAAGTGAGTTTTTTAGTTTAAACTAATTGTAGTTTAAGTTTAAAGATCCATGTATGGTTAGTGGCTACTGAAGTGAGCGGTGCAGCCGTAGGTGTTGAGTGACTTACGCAAGTTTGTTGCTTTAGTAAGTTCTACAACTCTATTTGTGGTAACTCATTGCAAAAGGAATTCTTCCCGGGTTCGTTGAGTTAATTATCAACCCGATTTAAGTGTTGGAAATTAAATTCTGTTGTGAAAACTTCTCAAGTATGAATTTGATAAGGGGAAGGGAACAAAAATAGTTGAAATAAACTTTCCCTTATGTCAGTTAGGTCTGAATTTGTTGGACAATAGGAGCATAATACATATTCCATCACCTGAGGGAAGTTTTCCAGTCAGGTTGTAGGTAGAAGAATGAGCTTCTGAACCCAATAGTGCAGGCAATTGCATAAGATACCTATTCACTGAGGGGCACAGCCATAACTGTCCTTCACCTTCTGAGAGAAAAAAATAAGAGTCAAAGTCTCTCTTGTGGCTCACTCTGGTATCCATAAATTCCAGAAGGTTCTAGGCACCAAACAGAAATCATTATCTGATACTACTCCTGCTTATCAACACCAGTTAGACCCACGGAGGGGACTTAGAGAGAGCAGGAGAAGGAGTACAGGGAGGAATGGGCTTTCATCTGTGAAATCTCATGCTTTAACAAAAAAAAAAGTTGCTTGGGGGGAGGGAAGAGGTGCCTAGATGGCTCAGTCATTTAAGCATCCAACTCTTGGTTTCAACACAGGTCATGATCTCAGGGTTGGGGGATTAAGCCCCAAGTCAGGCTCTGTGCTCAGTGTGGAGTCTGCTCAAGATTCTCTTTCTCTCCCTCTCTCTTCCCCTCTGCTCCTCCTCCCACTGTGCCCCCTCCCTACTCCACTCCTGCTCTCTTATTAAAAATAAATAAATAAATAAAATCTTTTTTAAGGGGGGGGCGCTCAGAGAGGAATAAATAAATAGAACAAGTCTCCCAGGAAAAATATTTCACAATTTTGAGGGTTAAGTAGAGTCTTCTATTAATTTAAACAAATATTTCATTCTTCAATATGACAAGGACCATTATCCTACTTTTTGTAAGGCCTTAGATACTGTATCTTTATCTGGACTCTTTGCCTGCTAAGGGATTCTGGAAATGGTTGAGAAAAATCTGCCAATGACAACATCCACACCTCCCCCTCAACCATGACCTTTAGGAGGCTCTGGTTGCCCTGTTGCGTGAAGTCGAGGGTTCTCAGAATGTACATTGCTATCTTAACAGCGTGCCTTCAGATAGATACCTTCCTTCCTGAGCAGATAGAAGTGTAGTTTAGCTGGGCAGGTGACCCTTACCTCCACCCCAGATTTAGTCAGAAACTTCATTTCATCACCATTATTAATAGCTGGGTGTGCTAATGTTTCCTGAACATGATAAGAGCCACACAGACTCAGAAGGAAACAAATCCATGACTCGGCACTTTTCCCTCCTATTCAGCTGCATTAGAAAGGTTCCTACTGGACCTGCAGATATCTGTGGGGCCCTGGACTCTGGACCAAAGCCTGCTCAAAGATCTAACATTGGTGATAAGGATGTGCAGCTACTAAAATTCAGAAAAATAGTAGATAGTTTCTGTGTAATACTACTCTTTCCCTCTCTGGCTACCTAAAGATGATGAGCAGAACTGCTTAACTTAATTACAGTGCCAGTTTCTGTTTCCTGAGTTCCAACTGGTTTGCCAAAGGGATGGAACCTAATGTTTATACTGTGAATTGTGTACAAGGGGTGTGTGTGTGTGTGTGTGTATCTCAGATTAGCCTCTTTTTCTCCCTGTAGATAAGAAACATTCACCTATTTTAAAGATGGGGAAGCTGTGTTTCAGAGAGGTCAATAATTAGCCCAAGATCACACAGCTAATCAGAGAGAGAATCCAAATTCCAACCCTGATCCATCTATCTTCCAGTGCCAAACTGCCACCCAGGCAGCATGTGTGCCTGGAAGCAGGGAGCCCACTGTTACAGACCGAGCTGTGTCCTCCAAGATTTATATGTTGAGGCCCTAACCCCTAAAGTGAGTGTATTTGGAGATATGGCCTTCAGAGAGATGGTTAAGTTTAAATGAGGTCATAAGGGTGGGGCTCTAACCAGATAGGACTGAGGTTACTCTAAGAAGAGCAAGAGACTTTAAAGATCTTCTCTTTCGAAGCACACAGAGAAGAAACCATGAAAACACAGAGAGAAGAGAGTTGTCTACATGCCAGAATCCAACCCTGTTGGTACCTTGTCTCAGACCTCCAGCCTCCAGAGCCCCCCCCAAGTCTGTGGTTCTTCATTCTGGCTACTCTAGCTGACTAGCAAGCCCAGCTTGGGGCCTCCAAGACTTTCTTTTCAAAGCTCCTCATGTAACAGTCAGAAAGATATCATGCCCTAACCCCACATCCCACAGTACCTTCCTTATCACCTACTTGCCCTCCAGCAGGATAGGACTAAGGTGAGGAAGGAAAGGCACTTTCACCAGGCACACACACACACACAACAATAATTTCCAAAAGATGCCAAAAAATTCAGTAATTAAGACAGATAACATGTTTTAAATCAGTTAGTGCAAAAAAAATCCGTGATGTTTGCTACTTTGCCTGTTCGCCCACAGCTAGCCATGCTTGAGAGATAGTTGACCCTGATTTTTCAATGAAAGTGGTACCCCTGTGAGTGAATCCCAAACTCCATTTTTGAGATAAAGGAACTACACTTTTTTCCCATGACAGATGATTTTTTAAATCTTTTTTAAGATTTTATATGTTTAAGAGAAAGAAAGTATGAAAGAGCATGAGCAGGGAAGGGGCAGAGGGAGAGGGAAAAGCAGACTCCCTGCTGAGTGCAACGCCCCACATGAGGCTTGAGCCCAGGACCCTGAGATCACTACCTGAGCTGAAGTCAAACGCTTAATTGACTGAGCCAACCAGGCACCCCACGACAGATGATGATTAAGCTGTCAGTAATAGTCAGATTTGGGCTGATTGTTGACTATGTTGCAGACTTTGTCCTGGGTGCAGTATGTTCAGTAATGAACAAGGGAGATGAAGCCTGCTCATAGGGAGTCTGCAGGGGGAGAGACACAAGTAAGGGCCAGGATCCGTCTACAGTGCTCGGGCTACAAGGAGGCACGTGCGAAGGAGCGAGAATGATGGAAGCACATAGAGGGCTCGGAAGCCTGACAGAGGGCATCAGGAAAGAAGCCTCAGGGAAAGTGACATCTCAGTTTGCCAAATGACAAGGGCAAGGAAACATGGTTCCAGGCATGGGAGAAGCGTGTATAAATCCTCCAAGAGGCTGCTGTTGACAAGTGGCAAGCATCATGGCATGGAAAGCTCATGACATCTGTAAGGCGAGCGTGCTTCTTCCTTGCATACTGCATTTAATCCATCAGCAAATCCTTTGGGTTCCACATCAGAACAGATAGTGCAACTACCTTTGACAAATCCATTCCTACCCCCCAGGCTGAGACTCCTAAGTGGCCTGGCATCCTCCTTGACTTCACGCATTGCTCAACGCGGGTGCCGGAACCTTCCGGCCACAGAATCAATCTGATCATGCCACTTCTCCGGCCCAAACCTTCTAACTGCTTCTCGTTCTTACTCAGAGTAAAGTCAAATGAGTCAAATAATCTGCCTTGCAAGGCCCCTTCCCATTAGCTCTCTCCCCTCCTCCCTTTATAACAACCCTAATTTATTGTTTGTTTGTAACCCCAACTGCCCAAACAACCACTGGAAAAACCGAAGGGTCAAGTTTCTTAGACTTCTTGCAGTAAAGGAGCAGACCACCTTGACAGAATCTAAGTAGTATTTAAAAATTAAAAGTTAAAGAGTATTTTTAAGGATTTAGGGCCTGAACTAGGTGATGTCAAATATGATCTCACAGGTGGTGAATTGGCCAGGAGTAGGCAATTTACGATGTATTAGCCTGGGCCAAATGGCTGAGGACCAGATGGCTTTACTGGGAGAACTGAAGTGAGAGGCTCGTAGGACTCGGTGAATGAACTATTAGTCTTGATAAAAAACACCATTTCCTTGTTGAACACATGAATTGAGAATTATTCTGTTTCAGTTCTCACACCACAGAATGTAAGCCCCATGAGGGCATAGATTTATTTCTCTATTTATTCATTTCTACCGTATCTTCTATAAGAATGCCTGGCACTGAATAGGTATCAATAAGTGTTTATTGTATAAAAGAATAAATGTTATTATTCTGCTTTTTAAAATAAGGAAACTGAGGTGTGCCTGGGTGGCTGAGTCGGTTAAGTGTTAGACTCTTGGTTTTAGTTCAGGTCATGATGGCAGGGTCATGAGATCAAGCCCCACATCAGGTGGAGCTGAAATATTCAGCCTTAAAAAGGAATGACATTCTGATACAGACTACAACATAGATGAACCTTGAAAACATACGCGACCTGAGATAAGCCACACACAAAAGGACAAATGTTGTGTGGATCCATTTATATGCAGTACCTAGAATAGTCAGATTCATAGAAAAAGAAAGTAAAATAGTGATTACCAAAGGCTGGAGGGATAGGAGAATGGGAAATTATTGTTTCATGGATACAGAGTTTTTATCTGGGATGATGAAAAAATTCTGGAAATGGATAGTGGTAATCGGTTGCACAGCATAACGAATATACTTAATGTCACCAAATTGTACACTCTAAAGTGGTAAATTTTGTGTTACGTGTATTTTACCACAATAAAATAAAATAAACATCCCAAGTGTCTTAGTCTTTTATTAATGCTACTCTAGCCCCCAAATAAAATCTTCTTGCAATCACCAGTCACCATTGAGCTTGTTTGAGGTGGGCCCAGATGATACCTGAACACACACAGCAAGCTACATTACAATACAAAAGAGAATCCTGAGCTTAGGGAATCCTCTATACCCAGCAGTAGGCCTATCTGCCCTTTGCTCCCCAGGGAGACATTATCTGTATCATCCAAGGAGATTTGCTGCATAAGTATCCTTGAAAAGACAATCTGGAACATAGGGCAGTTCATACTTCTGTAGGCAAGATTTGCAGGAACTCAAGAGATCCGTGGAAAACTGTTTCCCCGTAATATTCACCCCTCATTTCTGCACCATCTTGGTTTCTGGTAAGTTTCCCCATGAATATGACACTCTTTCATCCTCTCCAATTTATCTGACCAACAGAGGCTGGGACAAAACCCATTCAATTCATCTCATTCAGCATTTCATTAAAACTAATGCCTAAGGAACCCCAAGCAGAGGATGAAGCCAGTACTGAGCTCAGCCATGCCCCTGAGTGTCCTGGATCCAAAGAAGCTGAACAAATCCCAAAAATCACCAGGGTCTTTTTCTCTTTACCTTAGTGTACTGATCTTGTAACCTGGCCAATGAGTTGGGACTGACTTTCAAGGATGAGATCATATCATTATTCTCTCCAGCTAAAATCAGGGACAGATTCCATGCCACTTCTAATTGGATATCTCCCATCACAAGAAAAATCGCTTGTGAAGTGCATATAAATAATAAGCCAATTATCTTCCATGACACTCCCTTGAGAACCAAGGCATAGCTGTTTTGCGAGAGATCTCCCCAGTTGTTTGAGTGCTACCTCACCCCCTGATGGTATTTCCTTAATATTGGAAAGTGTTCTAAGGCCACCCTTAGACATGAAGTCCCTGTATTTTCATGAGAAAGGCAAATTAACACCTGGCTTCCAGACTAGACATACAATACTGAGAGTGCACATGGTGCTCCAAGAAAAAAAAGTAATTGTTGTAATTTGTAATTGTTGAGCCCATTCACAGGACACCTACATCACCGGGGTGTATGTGAAAAGTTTGACAATTCCAATGACACAGCCTCCTGGGTAGCTCATATGGGTCTCAGTTTAGTTCAAATAAATGAGCCCAGTCATTATTTTTAGAATGAAATCTATCCTGTTCGTACATGGCACCAGAAGAGCCATATTCACTCACCCCCACAGAATGATGGAACAATGAATCCGGGAATGAGGGTGGGAAACCCACTGGTGCTAAAAGTGTTTGGCATGAGAGTCTTTCGCTGCCATGCCCAATAAATTTCTCAGTAAGATTAAAGTAAGTGAGGGGCACCTGGGTGGCTCAGTGGGTTAAGCCTCTGCCTTCGGCTCGGGTCATGATCTCGGGGTCCTGGGATCAAGCCCCGAATCATGCTCTCTGCTCAGCGGGGAGCCTGCTTCCTCCTCTCTCTCTGCCTGCCTTTCTGCCTACTTGTGATCTCTGTCTGTCAAATAAATAAATAAAATCTTTAAAAAAAAAAAAAGTAAATGATGATGAGTTATGGTCAGAGTCACCTGGAGGAAGGTGGCAGATCCCACAGTCTTAGATTTAAGTAAGTTGCAATAGTACAGAGAAGCTGCACCAGGATAGTTTCCTTTTTGAGAGATCTTCGAGAGAACAATCACTAATGTCCCTCATTTCCCCTCAGGAGCTCTCAGGTGTTCCCTCCCCAAGTGCCGGGTTTTGTTCTCCCTCTATCAATACCAGAAAATTAGTGTGGACTCATTCTAGTACCTATAACTTCACCCTTTGTGAGCTATTTCACCATTCAAACCAAGAAGATTCTCTGGAGATCAAGTCTAAGAGGGACAAGGGCACTTTTATAAAATGTACAAGAACAGTTGTGATACTTTGCTAGGGCTGCCTTAACAAAATACCACAGACTCCGTATATACAAATATACGTATATACAAATATATATAAATGTATATATAAATATACAACAGATATTTATTTTCTCCCAATTCTGGAAGCTGAAAAGTCCAAGATTAAGGTGCCAAGGTTGCTTGCTGGTGAGACCGCTCTTCCAGACTTGCAGACAGCCACCATTTCAATGTGTCTTTCCATGGTCTTTCGTCTGTGCTTGAACAGAGGCAAATCTCTGGTGGCTCTTCCTCTTCTTATAAGGACACCAGTCCTACGGGATTAAAGTCACCCTTAAGAGTTCATTTAACATTAATTATATCTGTAAAGGCCATATCTAAGATAGGACATCAACATATGACTGGGAGGGGGCGGGTGGGAGCAGGGGGACACAATTCAGCCCGTAACAACACTTATTCCCCCACCTTGGCCTATGTGGGCCACTGTAGGAAGAATTGGTAAGCAACATACTCAATCATGTGACCATTATCTTTTTCACCTAGGGCTGTGTTAATCCAACAAGAGAATCTAGGTGGAAGAATCAGAATTTTGCATGTGTAAGACTTTCCTTTTGGCTGGCCTGCCCTAGGAAGTGAGCCACAGGCCAGCCTAGAACTGCCAATAGGTAAAAGGAAGGAGCATGCCGCTCAGTTATCCTAAGGGAAGTAGCCCAATATTTTAAAAAGAGGTCTATATAACTCTTGGGAGACAGCTCCCCAGGGTGTCTCTCTGCATACTTTGTGAGCAAAGGCACTGACTGTCTTTGGTCTGGACTCTTTAGTCCAGAATATTTGTCTACCACACAGCCCTGAAGGATGAAGACCTTGTCTCCCTCCAGAGCAAAGGACAGCTATGTTAGCTTTCCAGCATAATAATGCTTCTCTCTAGGGCAATCATCAGACAGTCTCTTTGCCCATTATTAAAGATGTGGGATCCTTGAACTTGGGTTTCTTTTCATGTATGCAAACCACGGCATGTGCAGATTTCACCTGCCCCTCATCACATTGTGGGAACTGGGCTCAGGAGCTCTGACAACTGCTATTGCCGTAAGTAGTAAATCCTCCCCCTCTGGAACCCAGGAGTCTCATGTCTTCTGCCAGCAACACTGAAATGATAGCAGGCTGCGGTTTTTAGTCTGCAAGTAGGATAAACCCTTCACAGTTCTCGATGGTCGCCCCCACCACTTCTTTCGTCCTGATCATTACCCAGAAGCATATAAGGAGAAGACCACTCCTCCCTGGGGACTGCCAAATTCAGTGACCAAACTGTCTCACTAAGATGTGTAGACCAAGCAAAGGGGAGGAAATAGAGTTGGAAAGTTTCTTCTGTCGATTTTTGAGTGGTAGAAAGCACAGGAGGTCCATCAAATCCTTGACTACCAGCACAGGGTTGAGCAGCTCTTGCAATAAAAGGTTCACCATTGTCCCAATGCAAATGGTCCAGAAAGCCAAACACGGGGCATGGATCAGTTTCACAAGCCACAATGCTCTGGCAGAGGTTGATGACTGAACTAGAACAAAAACATCATAACCTCAAAAAGTATCAACAGCAGTGAGTCCCTATCAACAGCCCTGAAAGGGCTTAAGTGGCCAATGTAGTCTATCTATCAGGAGCAATCAAGAGCAAATGTCCCATGTGATACAGTCTCCCACTTTGTGAGGGGAGAAGGGTCGGGTGATGAAAGGGTGGAAGACTGAAGGTTGTTCTGGAAAAGTTTCAGCAAGGCTGACAAGGG
This sequence comes from Mustela erminea, assembly GCF_009829155.1. NCBI lineage: Eukaryota > Metazoa > Chordata > Mammalia > Carnivora > Mustelidae > Mustela > Mustela erminea. Next base: position 7,729,660 of record NC_045629.1, on the reverse strand, counting down.
GTCCTAGAGGCAAAGTAACCCATCAGAGGTATCCCAGGAATGGGTCTGAGAATCCCTGGTGTGTTCGGCCATTGGCTGAAAGCAGCCATGGACATTGCTTTCTGTGCAAGTGTAGACATGAATATTTGCTCAGCAAATAAGGCTGTGTCCAGCCACATTCTCTGCAAGTAGAAATCCCAAGATATGCATTTTTACAGCCACCATGACCAGTTATGGTTAATAAAAAGGATATCACATTATAAGGGAAAAGGGTACTAAGACTCTGACATAGAAAAAATCAAATAGCAAAACTGCAGAAGCATATCAATGTCTATATGAGTATTGTGGATACATAAAAGGAAAAGAACTAGACTGAGTGTCATATATAATGTCAACTTACACGTAATAAATAACATCTTTATACTTATGTATTACATATTTGAACAATGTCAAAATAATCCAAAGAACAAAGGTCAACTAATCTCTCATTGTAATGCATTTAATGCAGAGAAAAAGGTACAGGAGGATGCCTTTTGTGTCCTAACATGGTAGTGACAGTTTTATAAATATTATTTACAAAACATATTTAAGTATGCATAATACATAAATACTTACACTTTCAGAAAATTCCATGAAGAACTAAAGGCCATCTTTAAAGCTCCAGAGAGAAAGGCACATTAGTATATCTATAGGTTTTTTTCTTTTTTTTTTTTTTTAAGATCTTATTTATTTATTTGACAGAGAGAGATCACAAGTAGGCAGAGAGTCAGGCAGAGAGAGAGAGGTGGGGAAGCAGGGAGCCTGGCGCAGGGCTTGATCCCAGGACCCTGAGATCATGACCTGAGCTAAAGGCAGCGGCTTAGCCCACTGAGCCACCCAGGTGCCCTGTAGGTTTTTTTTCAATGTGACATATCACCTTTTTCTTTTCCTGGTAACCACAAACAGCTAGAGGGATTTCTTCAAGATTTTTCTATTTCTGGGACTCAGACAAGTAGAAAGAATGAGCAGGAAAACACAACCCCTCCTCTTCTCATGGCCCAGCTGGAAAAGGTTTCCCTTGGGCTGCCTGGGACCAGGATCTGGTGGTGGGAGAAAAGGGGAGCAGGGGGCACAGCAGGCCCAGAGAGCACAGGTACATCATAATATCTTATCACATACCCACCTAGTTACTTTAAAGACCTATTGAAATACAACTCATATATCATAAAATTCACCTATGTAAAGTATACAGTTCCATGACTTTCGTATACTTACAGAAACGTACAAGTATTACTATGATCAGAATTTAGGATAATCACATCCCCCCAAATATTGAAACCCATTAGCAGTCATTCCTCAAACTTCCCTCACAATCCCTAGCCCTAGAAAACCACTAAGTTACTTTCTGTCTCTATAGATTTGCCTGTTGTGGACATTCCATATAAATGGAATCCTAGGATATGTGGTCTTTTGCACCTGACTTCTCTCATTTAACACAATGATTTCATGGCTCATCCATGTTGTGGCATGCATTGGAATGTTTTTCTGTTTTATGGCCAAATGACATTGCAGAGTGTGCTATATTTGGATATAATTAATTATTATATAAATTACAAAATTTATAATAAATAATAAATTATTATATAAATTATTAAATGAATTAATTATATAAACTAATCAGTAATTAGTGGACATCTGGGTTGTTTTCATGTTTGGGGTATTATGAATAATGCTGCTATAAGTGTTTATGTGCAAGTTTATAGATGCTATGAGTTTTCTTGGGCATATACCTAGGAGTAGAATTGTTGGCTCATAGGGCAACCATATGTTTAACATTTTGAGGAACCACCAAACTAATTTCCACACCAACTGCATCAGTTTACATACCCAGCAGCAGTATAGGAGAGTTCCAGTTTCTCCTTATCTTTGCTAACACTTGGTATTGTTCTCTTTTTTATTATAGCTGTCCTGTGGTTTTGAAGTGGTATTTCCTTGTGGTTTTAATTTGCCTCTTCTTAATGGTTAACAATGTTGAGCATATTTTCATGTATTCATTGGCCAGCTATATATCTTCTTTGGAGAAATGTCTATTCAAATCTTTTGCCCATGTTTTTAGTTGGGTTACTTATCTTTTTGTTCTTGACTTATAAGGGTTCTTTATATATTTTGGATACCAGTTTCTTATTAGATATGTGATTTCTAAATATTTTCTTTCATTCTGTCTTTTCACCTTCTTGATATATCATTTGCAGCACAAAAAGTTTAAATTTTGATAAGGTCAAATTTATTTTTTCTTTTGTTCCTTATGATTTTGGTGTCATTATCTACACAACCTTTGACTAAGTCAAGATCACAGAAATTTATTCATGTTTTCTTCTAAAAATGTAATCATTTTAGCTCTTACATTCAGGTCTGTGGTCTGTTCTGAATTAATTTTGTGTATGATATAAGAAAGGGATTCGATCTAATTCTTTCACATGTGGGTATCCACTTCTTCCGACACCACCTATTGAAAAGATTATTTTCACCCCATTGAACTGTGTGTCAATTTTAAGGGGAAAAAAAAGGTTCTGTTTCTGTATGAGCACAATCTGACAGGAGGAAAATTAGGTTCATTAATTCAGTCTTCTCACATTCCAAAATTCCTAGTACTTGGTATTCTGTGGGACAAACCTCCTCCAAACACATTTGTTAACTAAATAAATACAAGAACCATACTTAACCTTGCTGAACTACCTAAGAACTTGAACCACTTCTGTTTGCTATAAATACTCAGTGCTGTGAAGGAGCTGCTGGTTTCTATTGAAACTCGATCCCAGAGTATTTGTCTGGGAAGCTGGGGGACTGATTTTCCTGTTTTACCCATGACCTCTCCCAATAAATGCATTTATTAATTTCCACGAATTGTTGTGGCTGGTGGGAGGTATGTAGCAGCCGCCAGTAGTGTGGCTAGAAAATGCCAACTGCCAACAGAAGGCCACAAAGACTATTGAATCGCTCCTTCCCAACTTCATTGGTACCTTGGGTCCTACCAATTTATGGCACTTTTTGGTCTTCTAGCTTACCACAGAGAGAAAAATGAAGACATTTAAGTGTTCTTCGGGCCAGTCCTACTGCAACAAAACAAAAAATACCAGATGAGATTTTTGCCATCAAGCAAACTATTTGGCACATTGAAGGCACTCAAAACATATTGGTAGAGAACGTTAAAGATGTAATGCAAAGCCTACATCTGTCCCATGGGACTCCCCCCAAAAAATAGCTAGAGAAGTGGTCTTCAAAGAGCCCAGAATCAACCTCAAATGAAGGGTCATAATTATTTTAGGGAAGTCAATTTCCTTTTTCTTTCTTTCTTTTTTTTTTTTTTTTTTTTGGATTTATTTATTCATGTATTTAGAGAGAGCCCAAGGCAGAGGGAGAAGGAGAGAGGAAATCTCAAACAGACTCAGCTCTGCGTGTGTAGCCCAAAGTGGGGCTGAATCCCAGGACCCTGAGATAGATATCCGAGCCAAAATCAAGAGTCAAGACATTCAACCAAACGGCCAGCCAGGTACCCCTAGGGGAGTCAATTTCTAATTCAATCTGTACTGTTCTTCCAGGCTTGCCTTGCTCATTCTAATTTTTGTACCACAGTTGGAGCCACAGATACTCTGGGAAAAAGAACACTTACACTATAACATTCTCAATCCTGGGCATGACCCAGAGAAACATGGCTTGGGCTCCTTACCCAGTCAGCAGAGCAGATGCTGCCTGCTCCTCTCCTAGCAAGAGACCTAGAAAGGCTTAGATCACAGGATCTGAACTCTGAAAGAGCCCTTAGAGATTCATGACCCTCCTTTAGTTACAGATGAGACAACTAAGGCCTGGGGAATTAAGGGATTTGGCCTGTGTCATGCTGTGAAGTGAGTCTGCTGGAGAACTATCTGTAAAGTATTTGGGCAGGTTGACGTTCTGAGTCAAAATCACTGACGGAAAATAGTTCTTCGTTCAAAATCTGATGCTTCAAACATGTCAAACACGTCAAAAATTTATCCAAATGTTCAAGCTAAGGTTTTGATAACTAACATCAAGTGTTAGGTAAGGATGGGGAGAAGTCACTACAGTTTCAAAGAAACCAAATCTAAATATAATTCCCCCACTACCATGTTAGGACACAAAAGACATCCTCCCGTACCTTTTTCTCTGCATTAAATGCATTACAATGAGAGGTCAGTTGACCTTGGTTCCTTGGATTATTTTGACATTGTTCAAAGAGCCTCCAGTGTGCATTTCACAGAGCCCAGGTGCTGGGCCACCCTTGAACATGGGTCCCCAGACCTGACTGTCAAATTCAGCAATTATTTTCTCTCTCTCTCTCTGCAGCTGTGCTCAGAAGACTGCTTTTGTGGACCACCAGGAATTTCCTGTGATAGAATATCAGAAAGCTACTGGTGACTGGGAGGAGGTGACTTCACAGGGCAAAAGTTCCCTTTCTACAATAAACATTCTTAGTGTGGCCATGTAGGAGACTTCCTACACAGACCCCACACCTACGAACCACTTGTCTTCTTGACACCAAACAGGCAGAGAAAGAAACAGAACAATTTGTAAGAGGTTATCTGTTCTTCAGAGTGAATTTGACTACGCGTTCCTAGGATATTAGCATCGTCGTAAAAAGCGGTGAAGAGGAAGCTCACCTAGAAAGGATTCTAAGACAACATAAGTTTTATAAAGCAAAGAGGCAAGCCAGTTCAACAGTTCCTAAGTGAGGGACAGAGGCTTGTGAAATGACTCGAAGACACTTCAGCATCTTGAAGGAGGAAGAGCAGGGCACCTCCTTGGCACCATGATCAGCCTTGTGCCCCACAGTAGGCCTGGGAGCAGCAGGGGAATGACCGACGCCATATTCCAAGAAGTCTACCTCTCCAACAGCCATCGCAAAAGCCACCGTTCAGAAGAGAGTTACTAAAGACGAAAACCAGACATGCTTAATCAGAACAGGTGCACACCTAAGACCTATCTGGTCTTCTACGCATCTGGGAGACAGTGGTCCAAGGGAAGGGGCAGCCAGGCATCTACCACAATGGGAGGTAGCCCTGCAAGCCAAGCTTCCTTAACATTTCCTCTTCTGTCTCTCAGATACTGCACTCTCCTCAACTTAACCTTTGAGACGGATGCCCACCCACCAAAATCTCATTCTCAGGAGCTGTTGGCATTATCCCTGGTAAATGGTAGAAGATGGATCCATCAAAAGCTAAAGGTGAGGGGTACCTGGGTGGCTCAGTCAGTTTAGTGTCTGCCTTTGGCTCAGGTCATGATCCCGGGGATCGAGCCCCAAGTTGGGCTCCCCACTCAGCAGGGAGTCTTCTTCTCCTCCTTCTCCTCTGCCACCCTCCCAATGCTCACTCTCAAATAAATAAATAAAATATTTAAAAAAAAAAAAAGGCTCAAGGAGAGCTTCAGCATTTTGGAGGATCTTTGACAACAATCTGTATTTTTTTTAAGGTTATTTATTTATTTGACAGAGAAAGAGAGAGAGATCACAAGTAGGCAGGCAGAGAGAGAGGGCTCCCCACTGAGCAGAGACCCCCACCCCATGCAGGGCTCAATCCCAGGACCTGGGATCATGACCTGAGCTGAAGGCAGAGGCTTAACTCATTGAGCCACCCAGGCGCCCCAGCAATCTGTATTCTTAACAAGATTGCTTGCCCTCACACTAGGCTGCTTCCAGCTAGTTGAGGGGGTTAACTTCCCACTTCCGCTCATTTACAATGGTTAATATTTCCCGTTCATATGATTAGTTTCCTCGGGTAGATGATATAAGCATCTCTCCTCTTTGTAAAATAGGAGTTCATGGTTTGATCCGTTGTGTTTTCCTAGGCATGCCCACATGACAGTGGTGGGGAGGATCTAGAGGCCTCACCAGGCTTTCTGTGAAAGGCGATAGCAGTGGGCTGATTATAGGTGAAGTGAGCACCCACCCTGACCACCTCCCTCAGTTCCTGTCCCCAGCATCCCTGAGGCCCCATCGCCTGCAAGGGAGGAGGAGACAGCCGGTCCCACCCCTTTATCTTCATGGGGCTGGATTCGTCGGTTCTCCTGAAGGTTTCCAAGTAGAAGAGAAGAGCTTCATCCATTCCTTCCTTTTTCCCTTGTTTCTGTATGAAATGGAATCACAGCAGGACTTTGAGCACCTCTTACCCCTTTTCTGAGGCAAAATATCGTTTGCCTTTGATGTCATTTCCACTGCCTCCCTGCGACTCACCCACTGCTGATTCCACAGTGGCTGTCTTCTAGACTACAAGTGTGGGTGACCCAGGCTCCCCGTGACCACCATGTCTGGTCATCGTGGTCAAGCCGACATCGTGGGCAGGGGACTCTAGGGACACGGTCCAGGAAAAGGAGCTATCTGGTACATGCACGACAGGACTCCAGATGCCACCTGTATCCAAGGGCTGCTGAAATCTTCAGAGGTTTCTCTGTAGCCATCCCCCAATTCAGAAAGCCCCCCAAGCAGAACTGCCTCGGGTAAGGGAACAAAGGACATATTGTAAGGTGTGGAGAATGGGGCAAAGAGGCACACCAGTCTCCCTGCTTCTCAGAAGCTACATAAGCTGCTCTTAGAGGCTGCTTTATCCTGAAACGCAGGCTCCTGTCCAGGTCTGCAGAGGTTCCCTTCCTGAGCTGCCCCTCCATTTCTTACTGCTGTTTCTCCTTTCCCAGGATGCCTGGGTTCAACTTTGACTTTCATCCATTGTTTTGCTTCCTTCTAGCCCATCTCCTAACTTGTGGCTGAACCACTGCAAATTACCGTTTACAAACACCTTTGTTTAGGTATAATAAACTGGCCTGACTTCTCTATAGAATATGCAGGAAGGATATATACAATGGGACCCAGACAGAGACCAGGCCTGGAGGACTGAAGGAGGAACTAGGAGTGATGTAATCCAGATCCAGGGCAGACGGCCCCTCCCCTCCCCCTCTGTGACAGAGAACAAGGTGCATCATCTCGCTAGACCTCAGCCGGCTCCCACGTTTGTGAACTAACAGTGTGTAATCAGAGGGTGTCTCAGACTTCAGGCTCTAAAATTCCAGATCAATAAGATGACTTCTGAGCACTTACCTAATACCAGGCACTAAACGGCCCAGATCCCTAGCCCCATGAGCTTAGCATAATGGGAAGAGCTGATATCAAACAAATAATTATAAACGATAAACCTACAACAGTCTAAATTACTACAGAAGAAAACTGAAAGTGCTCTAAAAGCAAATAATCCAGTCTGGATATTGTGATGGCATAAATTTTTGCAACTACCCCATAGCACTCACTGGATTGAGGAAATGGCATCAATGTACACGTGAAGGAAATGTGCAGAAAATCCCAAGTTTCAGTGGGAAACATGGAAGGCCTAATGATAACACTGGGACCACAACTTGGGACCAGAACTTGAAGGAAAAAAAGGTAAAGCAAAGGAGCCCATTTAGGTTCTTACTTCCCATGCCCACAGGCCCCTTTCATTCTCAACAAACTGAACCTCCCCCTGGGCACAGTCACTTTGTGGTGAAATCTACAGGGGACCTTTTAAAGGGCAAAGTCATCAGTGAAAGAAACTGACCGTGGCTGATTCAAATGGAAAGAAACACACTGAATTGCTCAGTCTGGAGGCTAGAGAGCTGGGTCCAGAAAATGGACAGGAACAAAGGCAAGTCAGGCCAGAGGAGTCCAGCCAAAATCACAGCACAGAACCGGACCAACGTGGATCATGAGCGTGTACCTCAGGAGCTCTGGGTTCAGATCCTGGAGGCAGACTCTTGTTCGCATCCTATTACCAGCAAGCTGGGCAACCTTGAGTAAATTGTTTAAATCGTCTGCAAAATTAAACGAAGAAATTCGAGGGATACCTGGGTGGCTCAGTCGGTTAAGTGACTGACTCTTGATTTCAGCTCAGGTCATGACCTCAGGGTCATGAGATTGAGACCCATGTCTGGCTCTGTGTTCAGCAGGGAATGTGTTGAAGATTCTTTCTCTCCTTCTCCCTCTGCTTCTCTCTCCTTCCCCTCAACCACCCCAGCATGTTTGCACTCCCTCTCTCTCTCAAATAAGTAAATAAATCCTAATAAATTCCATATTTTAACAAGTCTGAAATGTTGTCAGCTGTAAGATGTACTGTTCTTTTATGAGCCACTAAAAGAAAACACTGCCAATTAAACTATGCCACACGGCTTTCTCATCACTTCACATTTTTTTTTGTTTTATTCATTTATTATTATTTATTTATTTATTTATTTATTTAAGATCCTTAGTAGATCTATTTAGATACAGGGTTTTTTAAATCATGTCACTCTCATAAATACAAAAAAGGCAAATATAATAAAAATAAATTAGGATACTTCTAGATCTTTCTCAGTTCAGAACCCAACTCTCCCAAATGGCTTGTTGGTCTCGTCATTTTGTTTTTGTTTTTGTTTTAAGTAAGCTTCACACCCAGCCTAGAGCCCAACAGGGGACTTGAACTCATGACTGATCAAGACCTGAGCTGAGATCGAGAGTCAGAAGTTTCCCTGACCAAGACACCCAGGCACCCCCGGCCTGGTCATAATCTCCGCATGTGTCCACCTTTGGCTGCTGGTCTCTGGGCTATCATGGTCACTGGCAGCATTTCTTCAAAGACAGCTCCACCAATTTCTCTTGGAGCTGCAGCAAGCCTCAGACACCCAGCTCTAAGGTTTGGCGCTACTGCTTTCTTGACCTCAGCAGAGGTATCAAGAGGCTTTCAGAACACACACACAGGCCTTTCCAAATGGTCCTCCAGGGCTTTGTTGCCTGAAACATCAAGGGTCTGTGGGCATCCTCTTATGTCACATAAGACAAGTAGGTGTGTGCAATGAGACAAGAGTAACGACCACCAGGCATGACCTGAACTCCCACCCCACTCACCATCCCTCAGAACTCACAAGCAACAGCCGACAGTCCACCCAGGGGACCACCGTGAGGCTTGTGTTCATTCATGTGAAGAAGTTAGCCCTGGTCCGCGTGCTGTCAGTACTCCACAAATGTCAGCCATTTTCTTTCTTTTTTTTTTTTTAAATTATTTGTTTTCTTTTTTTTTTAAGATTTTATTTATTTATTCATTTGTCAGAGAGAGAGAGAGAGAATACAAGCAGGCAGAGAGGCAGGCAGAGAGAGAAGCAGGCTCCCTACCCAGCAAGGAGCCCGATGCGGAACTTGATCCCAGGACCCTGAGATCATGACCCAAGCTGAAGGCAGGGGCTTAACCCACCGAGCCACCCAGGTGTCCTTCAGGTATTTTCTACCTTCAAGAAATACTTGTAGCAGAATGACTGGGTGGCTCAGTCAGTTAAGCGTCTACCTTCAGCCCAAGTCTTGATCCCGGGACTCCGGGATTCAACCCTGAGTTGGGCTCCTTGTTCAGCGGAGAGACTGCTTCTCCCCCTGCTTGTGCTCTCTCACTCCCTCTCTCTCTCAGATAAATAAAATAGAATAAAATGATGCAGCAAATTAGAACTGTTTTATAGAGGTGCACCTCTTTATTTAGATTGAACAGGGCACGTGGAGGACAGGGTAAAATGAGCCGCTCTCCCATCAGCAAGCTTTCAAAAGAAATCTGTAAGGGAATCAGTGACTCTCGGGAGGGAGATGGATAAGTGAAACAGATTTTCTTTTTTTTCTAATTAAGATTTTATTTATTTATTTGAGAGAGAGAGAGAGAGAGAGAACACAAAGGGAGAAGAGAGGGACGAGCAGAATCCGCACTGAACAGGGAGCCTGATGAGGGGCTTGGTCCCGGGACCCGAAGACGAGCAGAATCCGCACTGAACAGGGAGCCTGATGAGGGGCTTGGTCCCGAGCAGAATCCGCACTGAACAGGGAGCCTGATGAGGGGCTTGGTCCCGAGCAGAATCCGCACTGAACAGGGAGCCTGATGAGGGGCTTGGTCCCGGGACCCGAAGACGAGCAGAATCCGCACTGAACAGGGAGCCTGATGAGGGGCTTGGTCCCGGGACCCGAAGACGAGCAGAATCCGCACTGAACAGGGAGCCTGATGAGGGGCTTGGTCCCGGGACCCGAAGACGAGCAGAATCCGCACTGAACAGGGAGCCTGATGAGGGGCTTGGTCCCGGGACCCGAAGACGAGCAGAATCCGCACTGAACAGGGAGCCTGATGAGGGGCTTGGTCCCGAGCAGAATCCGCACTGAACAGGGAGCCTGATGAGGGGCTTGGTCCCGGGACCCGAAGACGAGCAGAATCCGCACTGAACAGGGAGCCTGATGAGGGGCTTGGTCCCGAGCAGAATCCGCACTGAACAGGGAGCCTGATGAGGGGCTTGGTCCCGGGACCCGAAGACGAGCAGAATCCGCACTGAACAGGGAGCCTGATGAGGGGCTTGGTCCCGGGACCCGAAGACGAGCAGAATCCGCACTGAACAGGGAGCCTGATGAGGGGCTTGGTCCCGGGACCCGAAGACGAGCAGAATCCGCACTGAACAGGGAGCCTGATGAGGGGCTTGGTCCCGGGACCCGAAGACGAGCAGAATCCGCACTGAACAGGGAGCCTGATGAGGGGCTTGGTCCCGGGACCCGAAGACGAGCAGAATCCGCACTGAACAGGGAGCCTGATGAGGGGCTTGGTCCCGGGACCCGAAGACGAGCAGAATCCGCACTGAACAGGGAGCCTGATGAGGGGCTTGGTCCCGGGACCCGAAGACGAGCAGAATCCGCACTGAACAGGGAGCCTGATGAGGGGCTTGGTCCCGGGACCCGAAGACGAGCAGAATCCGCACTGAACAGGGAGCCTGATGAGGGGCTTGGTCCCGGGACCCGAAGACGAGCAGAATCCGCACTGAACAGGGAGCCTGATGAGGGGCTTGGTCCCGAGCAGAATCCGCACTGAACAGGGAGCCTGATGAGGGGCTTGGTCCCGGGACCCGAAGACGAGCAGAATCCGCACTGAACAGGGAGCCTGATGAGGGGCTTGGTCCCGGGACCCGAAGACGAGCAGAATCCGAACTGAACAGGGAGCCTGATGAGGGGCTTGGTCCCGGGACCCGAAGACGAGCAGAATCCGCACTGAACAGGGAGCCTGATGAGGGGCTTGGTCCCGAGCAGAATCCGCACTGAACAGGGAGCCTGATGAGGGGCTTGGTTCCCGGGACCCAAAGATCACTACCTGAGCCAAAGGAAGATGCCTCACCCACTGAGCCACTCAGGCACCCCTGAAATCGATTTTCTTTAGTTCTGCCAGAGACCCTGAGATCTGCTCTCCTGTTGATGACAATTAAATGTGTATAACCATTTAGCTAGGATTCAGGCCAGCTCAAAGGGCTGGTGGCAAAGAGGGAGGGACATTCTTTACGGTTCAATACAAGTGTCTAAATAACTTTTTTTTTTCATCTCTATTTAAACTTAGCTCATTAGTATGTAGTGTACTTGGGAACCCCAAACAGCCTCATTGGTTTTCTTTTGTGTTATAAGACTTGGAACACTGAATTCTATTTCTGGCCATGAGACCATACACCTTTCTCACCAAGCAAGAGCTGGGGGTGGTGAGGGTGTGGGAGGATGGAAAAGGTTCTGGCTGTGGAAGAGCTGTCAGAGGAGGGTGTGGAACAAAGACCAGGACCCCCTCTCCCAGTTCTGACCACGTGCCACACGCATCACCAGAGAGCAGGAAGGAGACAGTGGTGGGGTGGGGAAGGGGGTGAGGTCAGCTGGCTGATGCGGTTGCTCAGGCCCACTCGAAAAGCCTTTATTTCACAATCCTTCTTTAAAAATACACACACACACACACACACACACACACACACGACATTTTAAAAACCGTCAGTCCCATTCCCTTGCATTTGCTTTTGGTGCAATTTGGTATTTCTAATGGAAATAATTGAAGAGTATTTTTAATCTTGATGTGACCATTCATTCATTCCAGGGACCAAAATTCTGCTCTTTCTGGTCTTATCTGTATAATGAAAATAAATAGCTTAGATCTGGGGGGCAGGCGCACAGGAAAACAAAAGTTGTTGGGAGCCCTTGCCTTCTGTCTGCATTTGTAGGCCAGCATGTCAGGCTCCTGGTGTTAGAACATCATTTCTAGCATAATATATGGCTTTGAGGGGAAACGTAGGACTATTTTTATCCTAGCAAATACTCTAAAACGCTGTTCCAAAATACAGCCCCAACAACGGTGACAGAGAGAACCCATCTGTACACATTATCACCAACACTGGATTCTTTGAGGATTATTCCCTCATTGATAAGGTTATGGAGGTTTCAGACTTAGGAACTTCTTTGAACTTCTCATTTCTCTCTCAGATGGCTTCATGAATCGATAGTCATGTGCCGTTTGCCATAGTAACTTAGGAAATGAATATCCATGCTAACTGACTGGGCAGCGGGGAACACAAGCTAACAAACTGATGTGACAGACGAGACTCTGAATGATCCCAGCGGCTGAGGCCCAACAGGACCGGAGAACCTCTTCCCTAGAAGCCTGCTCCTCCTGTCTGGAGGCAGAGAAGACAAAAGTGCCTCAGGGAGCAACTACAGGGTCTCAGCCCTCCTAAAAAGGTAGGGCAGCCCTCACTGGGTGAAGACTAAAGTGTGGCCCCTGGCAACGGAGGTGGGGGGGAGGGTGTAGGGGTCCTGCAGGGTGATTACAAGCTCTTTATTTGGTCACTTAGCCTCGCCTTGGAGTTCCCTGTGGCTAGTAAGCCTGGAGTCTCAATTTATAGATTTCTTTGTTTATTCTAAAGGAAAGAAGCAGGAAGTTCATTTTTACCGGTGACCTTGACTAGATGTCTTTGATGATGAAGTTTAATGGGTTAAAGGTTCATCGGAGTTTATTTATGTCATTATAAAATGACGCCATCCTTGTTTTTATATTTTTTCACATTTAATGAGTATACTTCTTGTAATAAGTTATAACACATACACAATTTAAAGCAAAATGTTTTCTATTTACTTTTTTTTTAGTTTTTAGTTTTTTAGGTTGTTTGTTGGGTTTTTTTTCTATTTACTCATTTTTATTGCAGCTCCGTCACAACCTATGGTACATATAGTATCATATTATTTTCAAATATTTGCCAGAATTTTCAGAACAGTAATTGTTTTAGTCTTTCTAAAGTGTTTTAGACTCGAACAGAGAATGTTTAAAATATGTCCTCTCCACAGTCATTCATCAGATACAACTTGTATGTCATATATAACATATTTTGTATCATCTTTGTTTTGTCTTCGTTTAAAGAGCAAAATGTTATTTATTCCAATGGGGGGAAAATGCAGAAACAACTTAGAGGGGCAGTTTTTAATTCACCCTTTAGAAGCCGTAGGAAATATGAAGAAATGGGTCCTCCTAGTGTTCGTCGTGTGCTACTGTAGTCTGCCCGTCCTAACTTGTAACACAGCTTCTCCAACTTGAAAGCCTGCAGATCTTGTTAAGACTTGCAGAGTCTTGGGGCGCCTGGGTGGCTCAGTACGTTAAAGCCTCTTTCTTCGGCTCAGGTCATGGTCCTGGGGTCCTAAGAATCGAGCCCTGCATCAGGTCCCGGGGAGCCTGCTTCCCCCTCTTTCTCTGCCTGCCTCTCTGCCTACTTGTGATCTCTGTCAAATAACTAAATAAAATCTTAAAAAAAAAAAAAAAAAAAGGACTTGCAGAGTCTTGTGCAGAAGGTGAGGGGTGAGAAGTGGGATCTGCATTGCTGACAAGCCTGCAGAGGATGCCAGCGCTGCTGGTTTGTGGAATTTTCATGAGTTTGTATCTCGTTGTGTCAATACAGTCAGAAAGTTATAATTATACGTAAAGGTCTTCTTAGATGTTAAAAATTCAAAAGTCTAACTCAATTTCCTCTTTTCTATTTCCTCTTTTCTGCCAGAGGCCATGTAACTCAACCAGAGTTGAGATGAATTGGTGATGTTGAATCACAAATTTCAGAGCAGCTAATTTCCCTAAATGAAATTCCTTTAATGATCAGCCTTTACTTTTGTAACTACAACATCTAAGAACATACCCACTTACTGCTTTGCCCACTCTTTACCGTTAAAACAGTTCTCAAAGCAATGTTCCCATGTTCTAATTTATCTCCCTAGCAGCTGGCATTGGCTGAATTATAGCAGATGCCCAGCCTATTGGTCTAGAGAGATTAATTTTCCAGGTGAGAGAAGAAAAGCAGGTGGGCAGGAAATGCCTCACCTCTGGCCATGAGATTGCGGGGACACCTAACCCAAGCAGTTTATTATGAGAGTAGGTCACATCCGGGAAGAAGTTTGTGTTGTCAGGGACTCTCTTCCCTGAAGTGATCAGTATGATGTCTTCACCAGAGTAATGCGTGTTCATGCTTATGGGACCTTCACTAAATGATCTCTATACCTTCACCGTCATACCGAGCACACAGCCTCACGAGGAATTCACGTCGACTCTTGCTGTTTTGTCAAGGAAGCTGCTGAGGCTTAGCTCTTCGGGAGCCCTCCAGAGTAAGTTGCTGACTCCTGACACACACCCAGGACCACCTCATTCAAAAACTCTTCTTTTAAACCCCTTTGCTACCACATTTAACACTAGCTTGTGAATGCACAACTTCTGGGCTTTTATTCCTTAGATAGTTTGCTGTTGAATTTCAAATATGTATACATAATATATGATCTCAAAAAGGAAGAGTTTATCTATTCTGTCTGTATCCTTAAAGGGCTAGGAAGTACTGTAAATGTCAGTTTTGGAAATTTGGGAAAGTCAACATCTAAACAACTTTATAATATCTCTGGGAGACTTCAGTGAAAATCAGTGTAAAAACCATTGTTTTTACTTTTGGTTTGCTTCCTCCCCCCCCCCCCACTCCCCGCCTCATGCCCCCCTCCCTTTCCCCCCTCCTCCTCCTTTTTATGGTAACTATCTACAAGCAATGAAGAACTTAGGTTTGCCATAACTAGACTGAAGTTCTAATTCCTTTAAAATTAAAGGCAAACTTGAGTGTTGGGAGTAAATCACTAATAGCATTTACCAAATTACATTTTTTTTTAAAGATTTTATTTATTTATTTGAGAGAGAATGAGTGAGAGAGAACATGAGAGAGGAGAAGGTCAGAGGGAGAAGCAGACTCCCCAAGGAGCTGGGAGCCCGATGCGGGTTTCGATCCTGGAACTCTGGGATCATGACCTGAGCCAAAGGCAGTTTTTCAACCAACTGAGCCACCCAGGCGCCCCCAAATTACAATTTTTTAAATTTATTTTCAGCACAACAGTACTCATTGTTTTTGCACCACACCCAGTGTTCCATGCAATCCATGTCCTCTCTAATACCCACCACCTGGTACCCCAACCTTCCACCCCTCCCCCCCGCCACTTCAATCCCCTCAGATTGTTTTTCAGAGTCCATAGTCTCTCATGGTTCACCTCCCCTTCCAATTTCCCCAAACTCCCTTCTCCTCTCTATCTCCCCATGTCCTCCATGCTATTTGTTATGCTCCACAAATAAGTGAAACCATATGATAATTACAATTTAATTATTCATTCATTATCTGTTCCCTTCTACTGATCTGTGTGTGCCTGTATGACAATAACTCTGCCTGTCTGATTTTAGTATTCCAGTGCTTAGCATTGTGTCTGGTGTGTAAGCACTTCATGCTTGTTGAATATATAAATTCATGAATAATAAGTAATTTAGTCAGGCCAAGATCAAACAGGGAAATTCCCCTAGAAATGTTTATATTTGGCCACTAGGTGGCAGCCTTGCCTAATTTTAGGGGTTTCTTTTTTTGTTTTGTTTTTTAAAGATGTTGAATTGCGGGGTGGGGCTCAGTGGGTTAAGCCTCTGCCTTCCACTGAGGTCATGATCTCAGGTTCTTGGGATCGAGCCCCCCATTGGGCTCCCTGTTGGGTGGGGAACCCTCTTCCCCCCACCACCCCCTCCCCACGCCTGCCTTTCTGCCTGCTTGTGATCTCTGTCTGATAAATAAATAAAATCTTAAAAAAGAAAAAAAATATATGTTGAATCTCCACTTGAAGAAAGGAGAACCATCTGAAACCACTTGGAGCTGCAAAGAGGTCATTGTTCATTACTTTTGTGGGTCCTTCACTCCGTTTATCAAAGTAGAAGGCTAACATCTCACTCTCAATAGCTACTGTGTACACGTGGCCAAGAGATTGTTAGGTAAATAAGGAAAGGGGCATGAACAATCCATTCAGCTCATTTGAGAACGGACACCAGCTTCTTCTCCATCTTCAATCTCTAGCAACATCTAACACTTTCTCTGAAATTCTTCCTTCTCATTCTTCAATCAAGATAAACTTACTCATTGTAACACCTACTATGTTATAAGTCTTTGGCCCTTGAGATCTATGGTCTTGTGTTATGAAATCATCTTTGAGTGATGACTTGATGTTACGTAATACTGGAGGCAGAGAAGAGAGAGGCCAATAAGCTTCTGTGTGAAAAGGCATTGCTAAGAAAAAGTTTAAAGACTGGTAGGAAGTACACAAGAAAAAGTATAGAATTCTTACACTTTAACAAACCGGATGGATGCAGTTTTATGGCATGGCATGTAGTATGTCTACTATTCCCATTTTAAATGCATTATACACTGGAAAATGTCTTGATTTTAAAATAAGGGGCACCTGGCTCACACAGTCAGTACAGCATTTGACTCTTCATCTTTGGGTCAGGAATTTGAGCGCCATGTTGGGCGTAGAGATTACTTAAATAATATTACTTAAAATAATAGAAAAAGTAATCTTTGCCACATACAGAGCAAATTAATAAACCAGTAATGAATAAGAGACATTAATACCAACCTTCCAAAATAAAAAAGATTATAAGAGAGCACTGTAAATAGTAGTATGCCAGCAAATTAGGTAACCCGCTAGAAAGGTACAAACTACCAAAATGGATTCAAAAAGAATAGAAAATTTGGAAAGATGTCTAACAGGTAGAGATTAAATAAATAATTTTTAAACTTTCAAATAAATCACTTTATTAAATTTAATTTTAATTTAATTTAAAAACTTCCCACAAAGAGAAGTCCAGGATCAGATTACTTCACTAGTGAATTCTTTCAAAGTGGGGTTGGTGGAGAAAGAGCACTTTTTTTTTTTTTTTAAAGATTTTATTTATTTATTTGACAGAGAGCTAGAAAGCACAAGTAGGCAGAGCAACAGGCAGAGGGAGAGGGGGAAGCAGGCTTTCCACTGAGCAGAGAGACCAACACAGAGCTTGATCCCAGGACCCTGGGATGATGACCTGAGCTGAAGGTAGCCACCCCGGGGTACCTAGGCACTCCAAGAAAGAGCACTTTCAAATTATTCCATTTCCCCGGTATTACACTAATACTAAACAAGATCAAAACATTTAAAGAAATCAGACAAATGTAATTATGTATGTAAAAATAATCAACAAAATACTAGCAAACTAAATCCAACAATATATAAAAAGGATTATATACTATGACCAAGCAGAATTTATCCCAGATATACAAGGTTTGCTTAATATATCTGAAAATCAAAGTGATATACCTTTAAAAGAATGAATGACAAAAACCACATGATCATCTCAACGAACAGAAAGAGCATTTGGCAAAGTCCAATACCCATTCATGATAAAAGATGATAACTCCAACGCCCATTCATGATTTTTTAAAAAATTCAACAAAATAGAAAGAGAGATTTCCTCAACCTAATAGAGAGCATGTATAGAAACCCACCTTTGTTGTCAATGGTGAAAAGATTAAAAGCTTTACTCGTGATTGGGACCAAGGCTGACTGAATGCACTGCTGCTGTTCAACATGGTCCTGGAAGCGGCAGTAAGGACAATTGGGATAGGAAAGAAAGAAAGAAAGAGAAAAGGGAAGGGAAGACCGGGGGACGGAAGGGGCGGGAGGAAGGGAGGAGAGAGAACGAAAGAGCAAGAAGGGAGGGAGGGAGACGGAGGAAAGAGAAAAAGAAGAAACACAAGGCATCCAATTTGTAAAGAGAAGGCAAACTGTTCATAAAGGATGTCATCCTGGGTACCGAAGATCCAGAGGTGCCCGGGTAGCTCAGTCAGTGAAGCGTCTGATTCGGGTTATGATCTCAGGGCCCTGAGACAGAGCTCCGCATTGGGCTCCTTGCTCAGGGTAGAATCTGCTTGAGATTCTCTCGCTCTCTTTCTCCCTCTGCCCTTCCCCCAACTCAAGTTTTCTCTCTCTCTCTCAAATAAATAAATAAATCTTGAGGAAAAAAAAAAGAAAATCAAAAAAAAGTCCACGACTACAAATCAGTTAATGAATGAATTCAGCAAGCTTATAAGATAACAAGAGCAATATTCAAAGATCATATGCTTCTCTAAACACTGCCAATAAACAATTCAACAGTGAAATTAAGAAAACAATTTAATTTACTATGGCTTTAAAAATAGAAGGATACTTAGGAATAAATTTATCAAAAAAATAAAACTTGTACAAAATATGAAAAGGAATTAAAGAAGATTTAAATGAAAGACATTCCACATTCATGGATTAGAAGTTTTAATATTGTTAAAGTGGAAATAGTTACCGAATTGATCTACAAATTTAATGCAATTGCTACCAAAACCCAAGCTGTCTTTTTGCAGAAATTGACAGTT
Source organism: Mustela erminea (assembly GCF_009829155.1). Lineage (NCBI taxonomy): Eukaryota > Metazoa > Chordata > Mammalia > Carnivora > Mustelidae > Mustela > Mustela erminea. The sequence goes on along the minus strand of NC_045629.1, from coordinate 7,711,120 downwards.
TTCAAATGCATATGGAAATAGAAGGGACTCAGAAGAGCCCAAACAACCTTGAAAAGGAAAAACGTTGGAATTTCTGGACTTCAAACCTTACTATAAAATTGTAGTAATTAAGACTGTGTGGTATTAGCACCAAATTATACATGTAGCTTAATGGAATAGAATTCAGAAGCCAGAAATAAAACCTTTGCACTTACAATTGATTTTCAACAAAGATGTCAAGACAGTTAAATGGGGAAAATACTCATGTCAATGAATAGTGCTGAGGTGACTGAAACCCACATGAATAAAGATGGACTCCCATGTTAGCTTAAAGTAAGCCAAATACCTAAATGTAAAAACCAAAACTATAAAACTCATAGAAGAAAACCTATGATTAAATCTTCATGATCTCAGATTAGGAAATCATTAGATATGACACCAAAACACAACAACAGAAATAGATAATTTGGACTTCAGCAAAATTAAAAACTTTTGTGCAAGGAGGGATATGCTCAAAACAGTGAAACAACAGCCCACAGAATGAGAGAAAACATTTGCAAATCACATATCTAATAAGGATTTGTATCTTCAGTGTATAAAAACTGTTAAAACTGGAAGAGATTATGCTGAGTGAAATAAGCCGAGCCGAGAGAGTCAATTATCATAAGGTTTCGCTTACTTGTGGAGCACAAGGAATAACATGGAGGACATTGGGAGATGGAGAGGAGAAGCGAGTTGGGGGAAATTGGAGAGGGAGAGAAACCATGAGGGACTGTGGACTCTGAGGAATTAACGGAGGGTTTTGGAGAGGCGGGGTGTAGGAAGTTGGGTGAGCCTGGTGGTGGGTATTATGGAGGGCACGTATTGCATGGAGCACTGGGTGTGGTGCATGAACAATGAATTCTGGAACACTGAAAAGAAATTTAAAAAATAAATAAAAAGTTTTTTTTTTAAACTGCTACAAGTCAACAGTAAAGAGACAAATAAACCAATTTTAAAAATTGGCAAAGGACATGAAAAGGTATTTCTCCAAAGAAGAAATATATGTGGCAAATAAACTAATGAAGGTGATGATTACCATCACTAGGTATTAGGAAAATGCACATCAAAAGCACAATGAGAGATTATGTCACACTCACTAGAAAGACTACAATAAAAAAAATTAATAAATAAATAAAAATTTTTAAAACGGACAATAACGTCTTGGCAAGGATGTGGAAAATTGGAAACCTGGTACATGGCTTGTGGGCATGTAAAGTGGTACAGCTAATGTGGACAACAGTTTGCCATTTTCTCAAAAAGTTAAACACAGAATTAACAGATGACCCAGCACTTCAACTCTTAGGTATATACCCAAGAAAACCGCCAAACAGACAAATCCTTACACATGAATGTTCATAGCAGCACTAACCACAATAGCCAAAAGGTGGAAATAGCCCAAATGTTCATCAGCAGATGAATGGATAAGTAAATTGTGGTATGGGGTACCTGGGTGGCTCAGTGGGTTAAAGTCACTGCCTTCAGCTCAGGTCGTGATCCCAGGATCCTGGGATGGAGCCCCACATCGGGCTCTCTGCTCAGCGGGGAGCCTGCTTCCTCCTCTCTCTCTGTCTGCCTCTCTGCCTACTTGTGATCTCCGTCAAATAAATAGATAAAATCTTTTTTAAAAAATTGTGGTGTATACGTACAGTGGAATATCAGTCAGCCATAAAGAGGAATGAGGTTTGATACATGCTATGACATGAATGAACTTTGGAAGCCTTATGCTAAGTGAAAGAAGCCAGGCACAAAAGACCACATATTGTATGATTTCATTTATAGGACATATCCAGAATAGATCATTCCATAGTGATAGAAAGACTGGTGGTTGCCAGGGACAGGGAGAATGGATAGTGACTGCTTACTGGGTACAGGTTTCCTTTTGGAGTGATGAAAATGCTCTGGAACTAGACAGAGGTAGTAGTCATACACACACCATTGTGAATGCTTTCCCTGACCTCCCCAATGAAATTAAATTCCTTTTATATGTTCTCATTGTCCCACATAAAACTAATTTCCAGCATTTATTACCATTACCATGTAAAATCCATTTGCTTGAGTATCTCTGCCAGTCAGACTAAACTGCGGGAAGGCAAGATTTTGTTTGATTCAGCACGGCATACTCAGGGTCCAGTATTTAGGAGGTGTTCGATAAACAAGCATTTGAAAGCTCAATAGAATAAATGAATATTTGAAAATTCTTTGCACAGTGCCTTGCATATATGAGGTGTTTTTACATCTAAAAAAAATCATTTTTGGAAAACAGTTTGGTGGTTCCTCAAAATTTAAAGAATTATCATATGATCCAGCAATTCTACTTGTATGTATGCACCAGCCCCCCCCCAAAAAAATGAAAGCTGAGACTGAACCAGATACTTGTACACACACATCCATAGTGACATAATTCACAAGAGCCAAAAAGATGAAGTCAACCCAAACGTGCATCAACAGATGAATGAAGCTGAGGGTCACATTGAGCTGTGAGCTGCTGCTGTGCTGTGTTTAGAGTCAGCACCATGGCAGAAGACCTCAAGACCAAAATCAAGAACTACCAGACTGCCCCTTTTGACAGCCCCTTCCGCAACCAAAACCAGACCAGGAACTGCTGGCAGAACTACCTGGACTTCCACCGCTGTGAGAAGGCAATGACTGCTAAGGGGGGCAATGTCTCTGTGTGTGAACGGTACTGGTGTGCGTACAAGTCCCTCTGCCCCATATCCTGGGTGTCGGCCTGGGACGACCGCCAGGCAGAAGGCCTGGGAAGATCTGAAATGGCCCCTCCCACCCTCTGTCCTCCGTCCTTCTCCCAGGGTGGTGAAGGGGGACCTGGGTGCATGGTGATCCCCACCCTGGGGTTCTGAATCATGGCCTAACTAATAATAAATACTCATTGGAAAAGTGTAAGACTGAGTATGTGTAAAAGAGCCAGGTGAGCGGGCATGAAGCTGTGGTGGGAATGAATACCTTGACCAGTAAGAGGGGCTTCAGGCTGATTGCTTTTTTCTGTTTTGTTTTGTTTCATTTTGTTAAACTGACCACCTTCTCTACACCAGACAATAGAGTGAGTGAGAGAATAGTCTCAAGCCCCTGAAAGTGCTAAAATTTATCTGTATGTTCCCCTTTATTTATACAATTTCAAAAAACTTTTATTGCGTAATTTTTGAACCGCACAAAAATAGTATAATAAAAATTCCTGTGTACCCATCCAAAAAAAAAAAAAAGATGAATGAATAAGCAAAATGTGGTATATCCATAAAATGGAATATCATTCAGCAAAAAAAAAAGGAAGAACTACTGATGCATGCTACGGTGTGGATGAACCAAGTGAAAAAAATGAGAAGCAAAAGATCACATCCTTATGATACAATTTATGTGAAATTTTTCAGAATGGGCAAGTCTACAGAGACAGGAGATAGACTGGTAGTTGTTTTAGGATGGGAAGGGGAGAAAAGAACGGGTAGTGGCTTCTAATGGGCATGGTTTCCCTTTGTGATGATGGGACTGTCCTATAATTAGACTGTGGTGATGGTTGTATAACTTTGACAGTATACCAAAAACTATTACACACCGAGAATCAGTAAATATTATGATATGTAAATTACCTCAATAAAGTTGCTTTTAAAAAATAAAAATAGTATGTACTAGTAAAAGAGCAAATTAAATCCAACACAGGCAAAAGAAAGGAAATAATAAAAAGCTGAAGTTAAGAAAATTAAAAACAGGGGCTCCTGGGTGGCTCAACGGGTTAAAGCCTCTGCCTTTGGCTCAGATCATGATCCCAGGGTCCTGGGATCGAGCCCCACATCAGGCTCTCTGCTCGGCAGGGAGCCTGCTTCCTCCTCTCTGTCTGCCTGCCTCTCCGCCTACTTGTGATCTCTGCCTGTCAAAAAAAAAAAAAAAATTAAATTAAAAAAATAGAGAAAATCAATGAAATGAAAAATTCATCCTTTGAGATGGTCATTAAAACTGATAAACTTCTATTAGTCTGATCAAAAAAGGTGAGGGAAGATGAAAATTACAATCAGGAACTAGGGAGAGACATCTATAGATTCTACAGAACGAAAAGGATATCAAAGTTATGTTAATAACTTTATCACCATAAATGTGACAAGGTGACAAGGTGATAACTTTATCACCATAAATGTGACAATCCTTAAAAGGTACTAATTAACAAAGCTTATTTGAGAAAAATAAATAAATAACCTGAATAGTCCTGTATCTATTAAAGAAATTGAATTTATAGTTAAAAACCTTATCACAAAGATGACTACAGGGCGCCTGGGTGGCTCAGTGGGTTAAGCCGCTGCCTTCAGCTCAGGTCATGATCTCAGGGTCCTGGGATCGAGTCTCACGTCGGGCTCTCTGCTCAGCAGGGAGCCTGCTTCCCTCTCTCTCTCTCTGCCTGCCTCTCCATCTACTTGTGATTTCTCTCTGTCAAATAAATAAATAAAATCTTTTAAAAAAAAAAAAAAAAAAAAAAAAAAAGATGACTACAGACTCAGATAGTTTCACTGGCACACTGTATAAAACATTTAATAGTATCTATTTTGCACAGTCTTTCAGACGATAAAAGATGAGAGAATTCCTCCCAGTTCATTTTATGAGAAATCATTATCCTGACACCAAAACCCAAAAGAAAAAAAAAATACAAGAAAAAACATTACAAATTTATATCCTTCATGGACATAGGTGAAAAAAAATCCTAATAAAATATTAACAAATCATGGGATTGAAAGATTAGTTCAACATTAGAAAATCAATGTACTTCATCATATCAAGAAACAAAAGAAAAAAATCTGATGATCTCAATAAATATGGAAAAAGTAATTGACAAAATTCAACTAACATTCATGACAATAACTCTCAGCATGGGGCCCCTGGGTGGCTCAGTGGGTTAAAGCCTCTGCCTTCGGGTGGAATCATGATCCCAGGGTCCTGGGATTGAGCCTCACATCATCAGGCTCTTTGCTTGGCGGGAAGCCTGCTTCCTCCTCTCTCTCTCTCTGCCTGCCTCTCTGCCTACTTGTGATCTCTGTCAAATAAATAAATAAAATCTTTTTAAAAATGTTTTAAAAACTCAGCAAACTGAGAATTAAGAAAGGAATTTTTAAAAACTTCCTCAAATTCACAAAGTTTGTGCACAAATAATTTATAGCTTGCATCATCTTTAATAGTGAAAGATTAAATGCTTTCTCTCTAAGATCTGGAACAAGGCAAGGACGTGTATTTTCACCTCTTCCATTCATCATCATATTGGTGGCCCTCGCTAGTCAAATAATACCAAAAAAAATGGTGAGGGGTACATACAAATGGGAAAAGAAGAAATAAAGTTGTCACTATTTGCTGATGATATGACTGTCTATAAAGAAACACACACACACACACAAAAACACCAAAAAGCTGCTACAATCATTGATTTTAGACTGGTTGCAAGATAAGCAGTCAACAATTTATAGAATCAATTTTATTCATATATTTTTTGAATAAAAAGAAATTGAATTTGAAAGTGTCATCTTTTATATTAACACCAAAATAAAATCATATACTTTGATATAAATCTAACAAACAGGTCCAAGATCTATATGCTAAAAAATACAAAACACTGTTGAAAGAAATCAGAATCTAAATATAAAAGGAGAGGTGCCTGGGTGGCTCAGTGGATTAAGCCTCTGCCTTCAGCTCAGGTCATGATCTCAGGGTCCTGGGACTGAGTCCTGGGCCTGACTCTGCTCAGCAGGGAACCTGCTTCCCCCTCTATCTCGGCCTACTTGTGATCTTTCTCTCTCTTTCAAATAAATAAATAAAATCTTTGAAAAAATAAATAAAATAAAGACTCTAAGATAGCTCTAGTCATCAACATCATGTATATTTTTTATTGTTTATAAATGTATAATATATTTTTATCCCCAGGGGTACAAGTCTGTGAATCGCCAGGTTTACACACTTCACAGCACTCACCATAGCACATACCCTCCCCAATGTCCATAACCCCACCCCCCTTATCCCAACCCCCCTCCCCCCAGCAACCCTCAGTTTTTTGTGAGATTAAGAGTCACTTATGGTTTGTCTCCCTACCAATCCCATCTTGTTTCATTGATTCTTCTCCTACCCCCTTAACCCCCCATGTTGCATCACCACTTCCTCATATCAGGGAGATCATATGATAGTTGTCTTTCTCCGATTGACTTATTTTGCTAAGCATGATACCCTCTAGTTCCATCCACATCGTCGCAAATGGCAAGATTTCATTTCTTTTGATGGCTGCATAGTATTCCATTGTGTATATATACCACTTCTTCTTTATTCATTCATCTGTTGATGGACATTTAGGTTCCTTCCATAGTTTGGCTATTATGGACATTGCTACATTCGGCACATTCGGGTGCATGTGCCTCTTTGGATCACTACGTTTGTATCTTTAGGGTAAATACCCAGTAGTGCAATTGCTGGGTCATAGGGTAGTTCTATTTTCAACATTTTGAGGAAACTCCAAGCTGTTTTCCAGAGTGGTTGCACCAGCTTGCATTCCCACCAACAGTGTAGGAGGGTTCCCCTTTCTCTGCATCCTCACCAACATCTGTCTTTTCCTGACTTGTTAATTTTGGCCATTCTGACTGGTGTGAGGTGATATCTCATTGTGGTTTTGATTTGTATTTCCCTAATGCCGAGTGATGTGGAGCACTTTTTCATGTGTCTGTTGGCCATCTGGATGTCTTCTTTGCAGAAATGTCTGTTCATGTCCTCTGCCCATTTCTTGATTGGATTATTTGTTCTTTGGGTGTTCAGTTTGATAAGTTCTTTAGAGATTTTGGACACTAGCCCTTTATCTGATATATTGTTTGCAAATATCTTCTCCCATTCTGTCAGTTGTCTTTTGGTTTTGTTAACTGTTTCCTTTGCTGTGCAAAAGCTTTTGATCTTGATAAAATCCCAATAGTTCATTTTTGCCCTTGTTTCCCTTGCCTTTGGCGATGTTCCTAGGAAGATGCTGCTGCGGTTGATGTGGAAGAGGTTGCTGCCTGTGTTCTCCTCAAGGATTTTGATGGATTCCTGTCTAACATTGAGGTCCTTCATCCATTTTGAGTCTATTTTCGTGTGTGGTGTAAGGAAATGGTCCAATTTCATTTTTCTGCATGTGGCTGTCCAATTTTCCCAGCACCATTTATTGAAGAGGCTGTCTTATTTCCATTGGACATTCTTTACTGCTTTGTCGAAGATTAGCTGACCATAGAATTGAGGGTCTCTTTCTGGGCTCTCTATTCTGTTCCATTGATCTATGTGTCTGTTTTTGTGCCAGTACCATGCTGTCTTGATGATGACAGCTTTGCAATAGAGCCTGAAGTCCGGAATTGTGATGCCACCAACTTTGGTTTTCTTTTTCAATATTCCTTTGGCTATTCAAGGTCTTTTCTGGTTCCATATAAATTTTAGGATTATTTGTTCCATTCCTTTGAAAAAAAATGGATGGTATTTTGATAGGAATTGCATTAAATGTGTAGATTGCTTTAGATAGCATAGACATTTTCACAATATTTATTCTTCCAATCCAGGAGCATGGAACATCTTCCATTTCTTTGTGTCTTCCTCAATTTCTTTCATGAGTACTTTATAGTTTTCTGAGTATAGATTCTTAGCCTCTTTGGTTAGGTTTATTCCCAGGTATCTTATGGTTTGGGGTGCAATTGTAAATGGGATGGACTCCTTAATTTCTCTTTCTTCTGTCTTGTTGTTGGTGTAGAGAAATGCAACTGATTTCTGTGCATTGATTTTATATCTTGACACTTTACTGAATTCCTGTACAAGTTCTAGCAGTTTTGAAGTGGAGTCTTTTGGGTTTTCCACATATAGTATCATATCATCTGCGAAGAGTGATAGTTTGCCTTCTTCTTTGCCGATTTGGATGCCTTTAATTTCTTTTTGTTGTCTGATTGCTGAAGCTAGGACTTCTAGTACTATGTTGAATAGCAATGGTGATAATGCACATTCCTGCCATGTTCCTGACCTTAGCAGAAAAGCTTTCAGTTTTTCTCCATTGAGAATGATATTTGCGGTGGGTTTTTCATAGATGGCTTTGATAATATTGAGGTATGTGCCCTCTATCCCTACACTTTGAAGAGTTTTGATCAGGAAGGGATGCTGTACTTTGTCAAATGCTTTTTCAGCATCTATTGAGAGTATCCTATGGTTCTTGTTCTTTCTTTTATTGATGTGTTGTATCACATTGACTGATTTGTGGATGTTGAACCAACCTTGCAGCCCTGGAATAAATCCCACTTGGTCGTGGTGAATAATCCTTTTAATGTACTGTTGAATCCTATTGGCTAGTATTTTAGTGAGAATTTTCACATCTGTGTTCATCAAGGATATTGGTCTGTAGTTCTCTTTTTTGATGGGATCCTTGTCTGGTTTGAGGATCAAGGTGATGCTGGCCTCATAAAATGAGTTTGGAAGTTTTCCTTCCATTTCTATTTTTTGGAACAGTTTCAGGAGAATAGGAATTAGTTCTTCTTTAAATGTTTGGTAGAATTCCCCCAGGAAGCCTTCTGGACTTGGGCTTTTGTTTGTTTGGTGATTTATGATGACTGTTTCAATCTCCTTACTGGTTATGGGTCTGTCAGGTTTTCTAGTTCTTCCTGGTTCAGTTGTGGTAGTTTATATGTTTCTAGGAATGCATCCATTTCTTCCAGATTGTCAAATTTGTTGGCGTAGAGCTGCTCATAGTATGTTCTTATAATTGTCTGTATTTCTTTGGTGTTAGTTGTGATCTCTCCTCTTTCATTCATGATTTTATTTATTTGGGTCCTTTCTCTTTTCTTTTTGATAAGTCTGGCCAGGGGTTTATCAATTTTATTAATTCTTTCAAAGAACCAGCTCCTAGTTTCGTTGATTTGCTCTATTGTTTTTTTGGTTTCTATTTCATTGATTTCTGCTCTGATCTTTATGATTTCTCTTCTCCTGCTGGGCTTAGGGTTTCTTTCTTGTTCTTTCTCCAGCTCCTTTAGGTGTAGGGTTAGGTTGTGTACCTGAGACCTTTTTTGTTTCTTGAGAAAGGCTTGTACCACTATATATTTTCCTCTCAGGACTACCTTTGTTGTGTCCCACAGATTTTGAACCATTGTGTTTTCATTATCATTTGTTTCCATAAATTTTTTCAATTCTTCTTTAATTTCCTGGTTGACCCATTCATTCTTTAGAAGGATGCTGTTTATTCTCCATGTATTTGGATTCTTTCCAAATTTCCTCTTGCGATTGAGTTCTAGCTTCAGAGCATTGTGATCTGAAAATATGCAAAGAATGATCCCAATCTTTTGATACCAGTTGAGACCTGATTTAGGACCGAGGATGTGATCTATTCTGGAGAATGTTCCATGTGCACTAGAGAAGAATGTATATTCTGTTGCTTTGGGATGAAATGTTCGGAATATATCTGTGATGTCCATCTGGTCCAGTGTGTCATTTAAGACCTTTATTTCCTTGTTGATCTTTTGCTTGGATGATCTGTCCATTTCAGTGATGGGAGTGTTAAAGTCCCCTACTATTATTGTATTATTGTTGATGTGTCTCTTTGATTTTGTTATTAATTGGTTTATATAGTTGGCTATTCCCACGTTAGGGGCATAGATATTTAAAATTGTTAGATCTTCTTGTTGGACAGATCCTTTGAGTATGATATAGTGTCCTTCCTCATCTCTTATTATAGTCTTTGGCTTAAAAACTAATTGATCTGATATAAGGATTGCCACTCCTGCTTTCTTCTGATGTCCATTAGCATGGTAAATTGTTTTCCACCCCCTCACTTTAAATCTGGAGGTGACTTCAGGTTTAAAGTGAGTTTCTTGGGACGCCTGGGTGGCTCAGTTGGTTGAGCGGCTGCCTTTGGCTCAGGTCATGATCCCAGCGTCCTGGGATCAAGTTCCACATCAGGGTCCTTGTTCGGTGGGGAGCCTGCTTCTCCCTCTGCCTCTGTTGCCACTCTGCCTGCCTATGCTCACGCTCTCTCTCTGGCAAATAAATAAATAAAATCTTTTTTAAAAAAATAAATAAATAAAAATAAAATGAGTTTTTTGTAGACAACATATAGATGGGTTTTGTTTTTTTATCCATTCTGATACCCTGTGTCTTTTGATTGGGGCATTTAGACCACTAACATTTAGGGTAACTATTGAGAGATATGAATTTAATGCCATTGTATTGCCTGTAAGGTGACTGTTACTGTATATTGTCTCTGTTCCTTTCTGATCTACCACTTGTAGGCTCTCTCTTTGCTTAGAGGACCCCTTTCAGTATTTCCTGTAGAACTGGTTTGGTGTTTGCAAATTCTTTCAGATTTTGTTTGTCCTGGAAGCTCTTAATCTCTCCTTCTATTTTCAGTGATAGCCTAGCTGGATATAGTATTCTTGGCTGCATTTTTTTCTCATTTAGTGCTCTGAATATATCATGCCAGCTCTTTCTGGCCTGCCAGGTCTCTGTGGATAAGTCTGTTGCCAATCTAATATTTTTACCATTTTATGTTACGGACTTCTTGTCCCGGGCTGCTTTTAGGATTTTCTCTTTGTCACTAAGACGTAAATTTTACTATTAGGTGACGGGGTGTGGACCTATTCTTATTGATTTTGAGGGGGGTTCTCTGCACCTCCTGGATTTTGATGCTTGTTCCCTTTGCCATATTAGGGAAATTCTCTCCAATAATTCTCTCCAATATACCTTCTGCTCCACCCCCCTCTTCTTCTGGAATCCCAATTATTCTAATGTTGTTTCGTCTTGTGGTGTCACTTATCTCTCGAATTCTCCCCTCTTGGTCCAGTAGCTGTTTGTCCCTCTTTTGCTCAGCTTCTTTATTCTCTATCATTTGGTCTTCTAGAATGCTAATTCTTTCTTCTGCCTCATTTATCCTAGCAGTGAGAGCCTCCATTTTTGATTGCACCCCATTAATAGCTTTTTTTATTTCAACTTGGTTAGATTTTAGTTCTTTTATTTCTCCAGAAAGGGCTTTTATATCTCCCGAGAGCGTTTCTCTAATATCTTCCATGCCTTTTTCGAGCCCGGCTAGAACCTTGAGAATTGTCATTCTGAACTCTAGATCTGACATATTACCAATGTCTGTATTGATTAGGTCCCTAGCCTTCGGTACTGCCTCTTGTTCTTTTTTTTGTGGTGAATTTTTCCACCTTGTCATTTTGTCCAGATAAGAGTATATGAAGGAGCAAGTAAAATACTAAAAGGGTGGCAAAGACCCCAGGAAAATATGCTTTAACCAAATCAGAAGAGATCCCAAATTGTGGCGGGGAGGGAAAGGGGATAAAAAGAGGTTCAGAAATAAAGAAAGAAAGAAAAAAAAAGAAACAATTAAAAAAGGAAAACAAATACAGAAAAAAATATAAAAAAGAAAAATACATATATATTAGATAAACTAGTTTAAAAAACGTTAAAAAAGAAAAGGGTAAAAGTTAAAAAGAATTTAGCAGAAGAAGAGAAGAAAAAATTGAAAAAGAAAAAAAAATTAAATTAACTGCAAGACTAAAGAATCATGGGGAGAAAGCCATGAGTTCCGTGCTTTGCTTTCTCCTCCTCTGGAATTCTGCTGCTCTCCTTGGTATTGAAACCGCACTCCTTGGTAGGTGAACTTGGTCTTGGCTGGATTTCTTGTTGATCTTCTGGGGGAGGGGCCTGGTGTAGTGATTCTCAAGTGTCTTTGCCGCAGGCGGAATTGCACCGCCCTTACCAGGGGCTGAGTAATCTGCTCGGGTTTGCTTTCAGGAGCTTTTGTTCCCTGAGCCCTTTCTGTAGAGTTCTGGAGGACGGGAATATAAATGGCGGTCTCCCAGTCTCCGGTCCGGAGGAGCTGAGAGCCCGGGGCCCCACTCCTCACTGCGCCCTCAGAGAACAGCGCCCACTTACTCCCGTCTGCCTGACCTCTGGCCGAGCTCCGAGCTCACCGAGCCTGCGACTGGTTCAAGGTAACCCGAGCTCAGAGCTCACTCCTCAGCTCTGTCTCTGTAGCCGGCTTCCCCGTTCTAATACCCGCAAGCTCTGCGACACTCAGACACCCCCGATCCTTCTGTGACCCTGCAGGACCTGAGGCCATGCTGACCCCTCGTGGGCTTCACCCCGGTTTAGCCTCCGGAGTGATGTCCCTCAGCGGAACAGACTTTTTTTTTTTTTTTTAAAGATTTTATTTATTTGACAGGCAGAGATCACAAGTACGCAAAGAGGTAGAGAGAGAGGGGGGGGAAGCAGGCTCCCTGCTGAGCAGAGAGCCCGATGCGGGGCTCGATCCGAGGACCCTGGGATCATGACCTGAGCTGAAAGCAGTGGCTTAACCCACTGAGCCACCCAGGTGCCCCACCGCGAAACAGACTTTTAAGTCCTGATTTTGTGCTCCGTTGCTCCACCGCTTGCCGGGAGCCAGCCCCTCCCCCAGCCGTCTATCTTCCCGTCGCTTTGGATTCACTTCTCCACCAGTCCTACCTTTCAGAGAGTGGTTGATTTTCTGTTTCTAGAATTGTTGTTCTTCTTTTCTTCAATCTCCCATTGGATTTGTAGGTGTTTGCAATCTTTAGATAAGCTATGTAGCTGATCTCCTGCTAGCTGAAGTAGTCTCAGCCTGCTACTTCTCCGCCATCTTGACTCCTCCCCAGACATCATGTATATTGATAAAAGGATAGACACATAGACCAATGAAACAGAAGAGTCCAGAAATAGACTCAAACACATTTGATCAATTGATTTTTCCCAAAGTTGCAAAGGATTTGCCTTTTCAACAAATGATGCTGGAAACAATAGGAAATTCATGTGTCAAAAAAAAATTTCTAATAACATTGACCCATTCTCACACCCTAAACCAAAATTTACTTGACAAGCATCATAGAACTGAAGAGAAAAACCTAGAATTAAGGAAACTGTTGGAAGAAAAATTAGAAAAAAATCTTTGTGACCTTGGGTTGGGCAGAGACCCCAGATACAATATCAAAAGCATGATCCGTTGAAGAAAAAATTAATAAACTGAACTGTATCAAAATTAAAATCTCTTCTTCAAAAAGCATTAAGAAAATGAAGACAAGTCCCAAACAGAAAATATTTGTAAATACAAACCTGATAAAGGACTAGTATGCAGTACATATTAAAAACACTCAAAAGTCAGTAACAGGAAAACAATGAAATGTAAAAATGGACAAAATGAGGAAGATACTTCATCCACGATACTTGAATGGTAATAAAAGCACATGAAAGATGTTAGAATCATTAAGTCGTTAGGGAAATACAATTCAAAATCACAGTGAGATACCACTGCATGCCTATTAAAATCGCTGAAATGGGGGCGCCTGGGTGGCTCAGTGGGTTAAGCCGCTGCCTTCGGCTCAGGTCATGATCTCGGGTTCCTGGGATCGAGTCCCGCATCGGGCTCTCTGCTCAGCAGGGAGCCTGCTTCCCTCTCTCTCTCTCTGCCTGCCTCTCCATCTACTTGTGATTTCTCTCTGTCAAATAAATAAATAAATAAAATCTTTAAAAAAAAAAAATCGCTGAAATGGAAAAAGACTGCAGGGACAGAAATCAAGTCACTGGTTGCTCGTTGCTAGGATTTGGGTCAAGATACTGACTACTAAAGACAAGAGGCACCTGTACAGGTGATGGAAATAGTCTGTGGTGATAATGTCGTGTACAGGGATGTATAGTTGTTATAATTCAGCTGCATACCCAAACACCTTTACTAGATGCAAAATCACACCTCCATGAACCTGAACTTTTAAAAACAGTGATATTAGTGCTTGCTGGAGAGGCACAGGCCTTAGCCAGGCCAAGGACACAGAGCCTCTCTGAAGAGGAAGATAGAATCATCTTTACCCTGGAATGGGGCTGCAGTGGTAATGGTTTGCCAGGGGATCAACAAACAACAAAGGCAGACAAAAGGTACAAAGCTGTGGAGTTATAAAATGAGAGATTTGAAGATAATGGCACAACACATAAACAACTCCTATTGACCACTTAGGATATAAGAATTCCTTTTTTGGGATGCCTGGGTGGCTCAGTTGGTTAAGCATTTGCCTTCGGCTCAGGTCACGATCCCTGGGTCCAGGGATCCTGCCCCCTGTAGAGCTCCTTGCTCCGTGGGGAGTCTGCTTCTCCCTCCGCCCCTCCCCCAGTTCGTCTCTCTATCACTCTTGAATAAGAAAACTAAACCTTAAAAGAAAACACTTCCTTTTTTTCTTTTTTTAAGATTTTATTTATTTCTCAGAGAGAGGGAGAGAGAGCGAGCACAGGCAGACAGAATGGCAGGCAGAGGCAGAGGGAGAAGCAGGCTCCCCGCTGAGCTAAGAGCCCGATGTGGGACTCCATCCGAGGATGCTGGGATCATGACCCGAGCCGAAGGCAGCGGCTTAACCAACTGAGCCACCCAGGCGTCCCAATACTTCCTTTTTTTCTTTCCCTTTAGTAGTTTCCAGGTTTCTTTTCTTTTTTAAGACTTTTTTTTTGTATTTATTTGGCAGAGAGAGAGAGAGACAGCGAGAGAGGAAACACAGCAGGGGGAGTGGGAGAGGGAGAAGCAGATTTTCCGTTGAGCAGGGAGCCGAACTCAGGGCTGGATCGCAGGACCCTGGGATCATGACCTGAGCCAAAGGCAGACTCTTAACCGCTGAGCCACTCAGGCACCCCTAGTTTCCAGATTTTTTATTTTTCCTCTCAATTTCAGTACCTTTTCCAGATAGGTAGATGCCTTTTATAAATTAATGGCAGAGCAAATCAGTGGCTACATCACTGAAATTCAACTTAATTCTCCTGGTTCTGCGTCTAATTCCTACCATGCTGACTTTCCGAAGTGTACTTTTTCAGCAGATTCAGCAACCCTTTCATTAAGAAGATACTGACCATATATGAAAATCTTAAGGAGAAAAGGAAGTAACATGTACAGAATGGCTACCACATCAGAGGGACTATAAAAGAGACAATTCACAAACACAAGCGCTTGTGTGCCAGACATTGTGCTAAGTGCTTTACAAGTAGTGACTTCTTCCAACCGTCATCATAACTATGTGTTAGAATCTATTATTATCCCCATTTTCAGGGAAAACTGAGGCACGGAGAAGTTAAATCGTGGCCACAAGGACGTTACTGGGATCTGAGCCCAAGTAAATTACTCCTGGTGGCTCTGCAAACTGGCTCTCTGGGCTTGGTGCCTCTCCACAGATAAACTCGTGGGGTCCCCAGGCACTGAAAGAGGTGGGTATTACGGGATGCCTGGGTGGCTCAGT
This sequence comes from Mustela erminea, assembly GCF_009829155.1. Taxonomy (NCBI): domain Eukaryota; kingdom Metazoa; phylum Chordata; class Mammalia; order Carnivora; family Mustelidae; genus Mustela; species Mustela erminea. Next base: position 7,695,854 of record NC_045629.1, on the reverse strand, counting down.
TGATTAAGCGTCTGCATTGGGCTCAAGTCATGATCTCGGGGTCCTGGGATCGAGTCCCACATCAGGCTCGACAGGGAGCCTGCTTCTCTGCCTCTGCCTCTTCTCTGTCTCTCACGAATAAATAAATAAAATCTTTAAACACACACACACACACAGAAAGAAAAAGAGGTGGGAATTATGATCCCAGCTTCACACCTCAGACAACTAAACAGGGAACTGACAGGGAAAGCTGTGCTAACTTCCACCACGCTATATGGCTCTCCAGCAAAGCATCTAGAGATACAGCCAGTTTGGGACTTGTATTAGCATTAGCATACTTTATTCTCTGACACAAAGTTGAGTTACTCTGCTGTTAGCTGACATTTTTCCTACTATTCCAGAGCCACTCCATTTTCCAATAAATGAAGAGTAACATTTAAAAAAGAAAATAGGGGCGCCTGGGTGGCTCAGTGGATTAAGCCACTGCTCAGGTCATGATCTCAGTGTCCTGGGATCGAGCCCCGCATTGGGCTCTTTGCTCAGCGGGAGCCTGCTTCTCTCTCTCTCTCTGCCTGACTCTCTGCCTACTTGTGATTTCTCTGTCAAATAAATAAATAAAATCTTTAAAAAAAAAAAGAAAAAGAAAAAGAAAAAGAAAAAAAAAAGAAAATAAACTCAGGAACTCAATAAACAAGAAATCCACGGTAATTATTTCTGAGATATCAAAAAAAATCTTTTTTAATGTATATCAGCTTCAACTTTTCTATAGTCTTTCATGCAAATAGGCCATTCTGTATACCGAAAACAGGCTGAAGCCACACACCAGGTAAGGACTTCAATCTAGACAGAAAGTTTCTTGCTTTTCTACTTAAGATTTCCAAGAGATGTGATCTTAACAAGATAAAGCTACTCTACCATCTGCCACTGTGTTCTTGCCCTCATAATGCTTGTGCCCTCATAATCCTTGTAAATGCCAGCAATAGAGCAAGACCTGGGAGTCCAGCATTGTTACATAATTAAAATAGATTCGTGTCTCCCTGCTATACAGCAATTTAGGGACTGCCTTTGTAAGACAGAATGGACACTTTCTGCAAGGAGACTTGGCAAGAAGTTGTAGTAAAGCAGCAGCTGCTCTTGCATGTTCTGTCTTCGGCTTCAGGATGTTTCCCATGGCCGGAACCACTCTAAGTCATCTCAAAAAGAAGTCTAAAGAAATCCAGGGGACCTGAATTTTGAGTTCATGAGATGTTGCGGAATTGTTTGGTAATTTTAATTTATTTGCCCTTTGAGCAGTTCAAAGCATTCTGCAAAAAATGGCAAGGCAGAACCACCAGAAAAGCACACCTGATTTTCATGACAAATATGGTAATACTGTATTAGCTAGTGGAGCCAATTTCTGCATTGCTGTGTGGGCATATACAGCAACACAAATTGGAATAGCATGGACCCTATCCCCTGTTGGCAGAGTCGCCCCAAAGGAATGGAGAAATCAGTAATTATCCCAATTGGTGCAATACTGGTGTAAAACCAACTCACAATTGATGGCAAGTGAAAGCACTGTGTACCCATTAACATATGGCATGATTGAAGAAATAAAGTACATTTGAAACCTTAAAAAAAAAAAACAGAATGGACAGATTTTGTGGAATGTGCCTGTTTGGGCTGAGAATTATCTGCACAATTATAATACTAAGATCAGGATACAGCTGTTTGTGACTAAGCCTAGACTCACTGAATAAGTACTATCCAAGCATTACATCACCAGGCATCTGTTTCCTGTTTTCATTATTCCCTCTATCGTTCTATCCTGATTTCCCTTCACCTGTAGGCCATAGCTACAATTAAGCAAGTCTTGTGTTTGCCTGTCTCCTTTTCCATCTTTAACACAGAGTGACTTAGTCATTGTGCATGGAGGGGAAGGGGAAGGAGAACCTAAGGGCCCTCAAAAGTGCTTGTGAGGCTGAAGGGCTTTTGCCTGGGGAATTCATCTTTACATGACTAACTTCTCCCTCATTTCCAATTATGAACTTTTCCTGTTGAGGCAATACCAGCTCCTCAGAAAGAGCAGTTGTGAACTGAATCACAAAAGGAAAACATCCAGCAGCACAAATAAGTTGAGGCACTAACTTACCTAGAGCAATGTCCCCACACTCTGGTACACAAAAAATGGTATCTCTTGGCTTTGTTTCCGTATCTCATGCCCAGATACAGAATAGATGTGTTTAAATTTAAGGAAATTCATTTCTTTTTTAAAGATTTGTTTGTTTGAGAGAGGTGGGAGAGAAGCAGACTGCCTGCTGAGCGTGGAGCCAGATATGGCCAGAGGGTGACCCTGTGATCCAACCTGAGCCAAAATCAACTCAGACACCCAACCGACTGAGCCACCCAGGTGCACCTAAGGAAGTTTCTTTCTTTCTTTTTTAAACATTTCATTTGAGAGAGAGAGCATGAGTGGGGGGAGAGAGGGGAGAAGCAGACTTTATATAAGGGCATTAGAGCTCAGAGACCTTAGAGGTCACTTAAAACATCTCTTGGATTATACAAAGTGTCACTGCATTTTACACAGTTAAGGTGAAATGACTCCTCTAATGGATCCTATTTGAAAATGGTTTAAGAAAAAAAGGCACAATTTTAAATACCCTAATGAAAAATACTCAGAAAAAGTGTTTTTGAAATACATTACATGTAGTAAGCAAAGTCAGAACAGTGCAACAGGCTATCCCTTTTTTATTTAAAAATAAATAAAAGACCCTAAACTAACAGTGGTTAAGTTACCTCTGAGAAATGGGTAATGGATTTTACTTCTTATGCTTTGTTTTTACATCATTTCAAAATAAGTATCTTTCATGACAGAAAGTTTTGGGGGAACTTTTCCCAGCAGTGATTTTTTTTAAATATGTTAAAAAATAAAAATGTATTCTACTCAACATTTAGTGACTCACTATAATCATTAATAAAAACATTTTCTTGGGGCGCCTGGGTGGCTCAGTGGGTTAAGCCGCTGCCTTCAGCTCAGGTCATGATCTCAGAGTCCTGGGATCGAGTTCCACATCGGGCTCTCTGCTCAGCAGGGGGCCTGCTTCCCTTCCTCTCTCTCTGTGATCTCTTCCCTTCCTCTCTCCTACTGTGATCTCTCTCTGTCAAATAAATAAATAAAATCTTTAAAAAAAAAAAAAAAAAAAAAAAAAAACATTTTCTTTGGGGGCACCAAAGTGGCTCATTCATTGTCACCTTTGGCTCCGGTTATGACTCCAGGGTCTTGGAATGGAGCCCGAAGTCCAGCTCCATGCTCAGCAGTAAGTCCACTTCTCCCTCTCTCTCTGCCCCTCCCCCTGCTTGTGCAAAAGCTCTAAAATAAAACCTTAAAAACCAAAACATTTTTGTACCTTGCTGTTTTTCCTTGCAACCTATCATCTCTCTTCCTCCATACATAATACTAAATATCTGTTTAGATACCTAACATGCCAAGTGTAAGAGAGATTTATTGTTAAAATGTTTAGAAAAAACAAGCACAGAGAAAAAGTAAATCACTCTTTGGAGCTTTGTCATCATTCCTTTGGAAACATTTTCCTCACCAATATTGATGAATCAATCAACTTATTGACTTAATATTTCTTACTAAACTCAGCATTCCAGAATGGCGAATATACTATTAAGCAAATTTAAGAATTCTGCACTTTTTATGTTGTCTTTCAAATCAGCTAATCTCAGTTGAAGTTTGGTCAGTACCAAAACAGGTGTCATCCCCTTGCTGGTTGTCTGATATATCCACTCTTACTTATCCATCCTAAAGGAATTTTTCAGCTAAGAACATAAGCTACCAAAGTAAAAAGTTCAGCCTCCCCTGCAGAAGAGAATTTTATCCAAGTTCTGGCCAATGGGATTTACACATAAGTTTTGTGTGGCAGCTGCTGGGACACTTTCTTAGGAAAAGTTGGCCCTTATTGATTCCTATTTGGACAATGAAGATGCACATCTCACTCTAAGGGTGGGAGAGCTAAACAGGGAGAAGCCATGGGCTCTGAGACTGTGGAGCTGAGCCAGCAATCAGCTCTGAAAGGTCTCAGATTTCTGTGAAAGAAAACAAATAAACTTTTATCTCATTCAAACCACTGTGATTTGTGGTTCCAATCGGTGGAGCCAAAACTAATCCTAAAAACCCAACTCTCACTTGAATCTCTGAAAAATAACAAATTTTTTAAAACTTTTGCCTGTTCTTGAAATTCATAGGTGATTATCATAGAAGACGGTCCTAATAGTGATTCTTGTAAGTTCTGGTTCATTAAGAAATGGCTTAATAAGCCAAATTATACAATCCTGGAAAAAAAAAATTTAAATATACATACTCTAGGTGCATATATTACTTTATAAATTGAATGTCAGATCAGCAATATAGAAGATAGATAAATTAACAAAACAAAATATTGTATCATTTAGGCTTTTAAATTTTTTATTTTAAGAAAATAAATAGCCAGGAATAATTTTATTTTCCTGTGGAAAAATTATGATTACTCAAGATTTAAATTACTCAAAAATTAATTGCAGCAGGATAAATTGAGTTTTTGTATGGTCCAGGTCAACACATCTTTGCAGAACTATATAAGCTTACTGACTGCTAAATCTTTTACATTAACGGAGTTTAATTTTCACGTTACCAGTTGTCTCTATGGCTTATATAATTACTGACGAGGTTTTCAAAAATCATTTAAAATGACTGAAAAAGGGGTGCCTGGGTGGCTCAGTGGGTTAAATCCTCTGCCTTCGGCTCAAGTCATGATCCCAGGGTCCTGGGATTGAGCCCCGCATTGGGCTGTCCGCTCCGTGGAGAGCCTGCTTCCTCCTCTCTCTCTCTGCCTGCCTCTCTGCCTACTTGTAATCTCTGTCTGTCAAATTAAAAAAAAAAAAAAAAAAGGTATTAAAAATTTTTTTAAATTTAAAAAAATTTTTAAAAAATTACTGAAAAACAAGTCTCCAGTAACAATGAAGTAAAGTATGTTAGAATTAAACACTTCTTCAAGAAAATGGTTAATGGCTTAATCATTACTGTCTACTCTTACCAGATGAGTTAAGAAAATGAATTCACTTGGAGTTTTCACTTCAGTTTTGCTAGTAAATATTGTACTACTTATTTACTGGGTTTAACCCTTAAGCTCATACCCCACATTTAATAATTCAGAGTTGAAGACATTCCACTTTGACACTGGATAGCAGAGCTTCCTTGAGGCTATTGATGAAGATGGGCCACCATAAGTAACTAACTGCTTTAACCTCGACTGAGCGTGCTTAGCAATCCATCCCATTCCAGGGGCACCTGAGTGACTCAGTCAAGGAAGTGTCTTGCCTTCAGCTCAGGTCATGATCTCAGGATCCTGGAATCAAGTCCATCTGGCTCCCTGCTCAGCCACGAGTATGCTTTTCCCTCTCCCTCTGTGATCTCTTTTGCTCTCATCCTCTCTCAAATAAATACCTTAAAAAAAAAAAAAAAAACCTATTAAAAAAAAACAGTTAATCCCATTCCACCTGTACATTTATTCTGATTTGCAAGAACAGAAACACAAGACCTGGACAAAAAGATCATGAAAAAATGAACAAGAGATACCCTAAAAGTTACCATCTTCCTCTGGCAGAAAACCAGGGAGTTTGTTTCTTTAATTGAGAAAGAACTCACAGATTCAGTTCCCCTACGTAGCCCTTCCTTATTCCATTTTTTATTTCAATTTTAGATAAAAATAGAAATAGGGCTACATGAAAAATTAACATCAACATCTAGAGAATCACAAATCAAGACAAGATGATGAGAAATATGTATGTTTCAGTCCATTTTCTTCCAGAACTTTTACAACTCTGCTTTCTTGGAATGAAATTCATGAACTGTAATACTTGAGGAGATTTTCATCTGTAGGTTTTAGGATTTTCTTATCTGCCATATTCACCACCCATCCAGGCGCAAGACCAAAGAAAATCTGCCTTGGATCCTTTCGAGTACTAAGCATTTTGAAGAGTTCATCTTTAGTGATATCAGGTAAAACATAGCCATACTTCTTGGCAAGTTCAAGTCTCGCCTCAGGAAATTTGGCAGGATCGGCCAGGTAACCACGATTCTTTGCATCAGTATAATACGGTACCAGTGCTTCCGGCGGAAGCATTCGTTTTGGAATGGGTTGTCCACGTAGAAAGAATGGAACAGGTTTGCACAGAATTTCTGAAAAAAAATTAAATAAAAAAGAGATACAAATAATGGCTATACACATATGATTTTATTTTTAATGATTGATTTCTGAATACTGCCAAGAACTTCATTCCAAGAACTTTTTTTTTTTTATTAAATAGGTTTATCTTAAGTAAGCAAATTGATATACTTCATTTTCAAATATTTGCATCTTGAAAATCAAAGTTATCCCTGGGTTACCAACAATTACTGAATTTGTAAACACAGGTAACATCAAATGGAAGTCCCATATTTAGAAACAAAAAACTTTCTTATGACATACTGACTGAGGTATATTAGAAGAAATCACACCATTAACAGGAGGCCCTAAAACAGAAATCTGAGGTATCCAAACCACAAGTCAAAGAGCTGGGAATACTTTTAAAATCCTCAAGTAAAAGCTGGTAGGAGACAAAGAGGGAGAAGAAAGGGACTGCAGGACACCTTACCTAGACTTCTGGGGTCATAGAAAGCTGTAGTAACAACACCACCATTTTTTTCGATTGCAGCAATGGCTAATTCTGAAGCCAACTGTACTTCAATATTAACTTTTGCCGTAAAGGTGTCAGCACCCTGTAATAGGTCAAAGCAAAGTCTGTTTGTAGACAGCTTGGCTAAAAGTAAGCATGGCACGCTTCCTTTTTACACTGCATTTTCTCCTCCAAAATGTTATAATGCAACAGTAAATACCTCTGCATTAAGGTCCTACCAAACAACATGCAGTTGTTTTTTTTTTTTAATATGTTTTTAGGCCACTTTGTTTTGCCAATTTTCATCTTCCATAAGCAGGGATGACTACATTTTCATCTTATCTATTTAGCAAATAGCAATATAAGCATCCATCCCCAGCACTTCATTAATAGTAGACTATTTAATCCTCCTAACAACCTAATGATGAAATTATTGCTAGGCCAACTTCATAGATGGGGACACCAAAGCACAGAAAGGTTAAGTAACTTGTCAAGATCACACAGCTAGGATTTTTTTTTTTTTTATTTCTTTTAGAGAGAGAGAGAGAGATAAAGAGAGTGAGTCTTAAGTAGACTCTGTACTGGGCACCAAGCCCCACATGAGGCTCAATCCCAAGACCCTAAGACCAGGACCCGAGCCAAAACCATGAGTCAGGAGGCAAAACCAACCCAGGTGCCCCTCACACAGTTAGGATTCTAACACAGGGGTCTAGTCACAGCACCTGTGTTCTTAAACACAACATTCTGCCATACTGAAATGAAAAAAAACCCTACCTTCCTCATCCTTTAGTTAGCAAAAGACCAAGAGATTATTAGCAAGGGGACAAGTGGGCTGGAATCTTCTGAAGAACAAAATCTTTGACGACAGGGCACCTGGTAGGCTCAGTCAGTACAGCATATGACTCTTGATCTTGGGATTGTAAATTCGAGTCCCATTTTGGGTATAGGGATTACTTAAAAATAAAATGTTGAAAAAAAATCTGACAACAGGGGCGCCTGGGTGGCTCAGTGGATTAAAGCCTCTGCCTTCGGCTCAGGCCATGGTCCTGGGGTCCTGGGATCAAGCCCCACATCGGGCTCTCTGCTCTGCGGGGAGCCTGCTTCTTCCTCTCTCTCTGCCTGCCTCTCTGCCTATTTGTGGTCTCTCTCTGTCAAATAAATAAATAAAATCTTTAAAAAATTTTAAAAAAATTAAAATTTAAAATTATAATTTTTAAAAAATTAAAAAAAAAAATCTGACAACAGTATCTGACCTTGGAGGGATCAGCCCACTCTAGGAAAAAAGGCATAAGAATACAACAGAGATTCACTTTACATTTGCTATTGATTTTATTACAGACTCTAAAAGGACAAAAATATAAGTCTACTTTTCCCTAGTACAGTCAATACTAAAAAATGTAGAACTGAACTTTCCAAAATTCTGTTTTTAGTCACTTTTATTAGGATGCACCACATTTTACTCTAACTTCAAAACAGATTCTAATTAAAAGATGCTGGTATTATCACTCTTTTTGTGATGATAGAATTTTTCTGCTACTGTGGTGGTTGAAACAAGCTGGCTCCCAATCAAGTTCCTTTTATTAATTATGAAGTTTTCATGTATTTCAAAAATATTCCATCAGTGCTAAGACACATTTTCTCACATTTTTTTCCATCCATGATACTGGCCTGCATTTTCAGAATCAATGGCCCCTCTGACTCAATAAAATAAGGTCTTGTCATATTATTCGTGAATTTTAATAACTACTCTAAATTGCCCAACTATTTCCCTATTCTTGGGCATTAGAGTTAGTTCCAGCATTTTCAGTATTATAAATAGCATTTTTAGGAATGTCTTTTTATTAGTTAGGTTTCTTTTACTATTCCTTGAAAACATATGTTCTGAAGTTGGTAATTTTGTGCTGAAAGAGTAAAACAGTCTTATTACCCATTACTTATTGCAAATCTGAAATCCAGAAAAGGTCAACCAATTTACAGAGCTACCAATGATATGTAACTAACTGTACTTACTCAATTGTTGCCCTGGTATAGTTTTCAGGATTATTTTCCTTATTTAATATAGACACAGGCCTGAAAACTGTTGGAATGTAGCATTTATTGGCTAACAGAGTCAAAGATTTTTCCTTATTAATTTACATGTGTATTCCCTTATATAGCCAGAATAGAATACTGAGACTTGAGTATTTTGTATTCTCTTTTCAAATCATTTTATTTGGAAAACTTTTATCCATGAAGGTTCATTTTTTCAAAGGACTCTAAAAGGTTTTTCCATAAACACATGCTTCCCTCTAGTGGACGCGACATTACTTACATAACTGTATAACTGACTTAGAAAAAACAAAAGTATTAATGAACAAGTTTAACTGTTGATGAAACTCTTGGCTAATTTCTATAAATAGAAAACTTTGTTGCAACTGGACCTGGATTTGATTCATTCCTTTTCTCCATAACTAATTATCATGATCCAGTATTTCCAATAGTGAAAATATAGCAATGAACCAAAGTACTTGTCCTCAAAGAACTTACATTATAGTGAAGGAGGGAGTGAAAACATAAATGCCCTACTTGATAATAAAGGTGAGGTATTCATATATTCAAAGAAAAGTACTTTGGGCAAGGTAAAGCAGACAAAAGTATGACTGCTGTGGGGGGTGGAGGGCGATGGTGAGAATTCTTTTACAAAAGGATGTCAAAAAAGATCTTCCTGATAGGGCACTTAACAGAGAACCAAAGGGACTGAGGGAGCAAGCTGAACAGATACACGATAAAGAACCCCAGAAACAGAGTACAAAGGTCCCTCAATACAGCATGCCAACTTCCTCAAAATACAATCACTATGGGGCACCTCGGTGGCTCAGTGGGTTAAGTCTCTGCCTTTGGCTCAGGTCATGATCTTAGGGTATTGGGATCGAGCCCCACATCGGGCTTTCCACTCAGCGGGGAGCCTGCTTCCCCCTCTCTCTGCCTGCTTGTGATCTCTCTCTCTGTCAAATAAATGAATAAATAAAATCTTAAAAAAAAAAAAATACAATCACTACTATGTAATGGTGATATGACAACTCAAAAGAAAAAAATTTAAAAAGCAGAGTACTGATTATATGAAATTCAGATACAGCCTTCTATTAACACTAAAAAATCTAGCCCAGACTTACCTCCTCTACCAGCTGGACACCATAATCCCGTTTAAGTGGCTGGACAGTCACACCTCTCCCATTGACAAGCTGAGTTAAGTCAATAGGCTGAGTAGGATCCACTCGACCCAAATCAATTAGATATTGCAATCTATTGAGACTCAAAGGCTGATACTGGCGTCTGAAGCTACAAAACAAAGTAACAATTGGAAAACTTATCTTATCAAGCTTATCTTCCTATAATTTCTTCAAATCAACTCAAAGCTTTGTCCTGTATTTTCCTCCATCAATTTAGATGACTTAACAAAATAAAACCCTCCTGGACACCTGGGTAGCTCAGTGGGTTAGGGTCTTTGCCTTCGGCTTAGGTCATGATCCCGGGGTCCGGGATTGAGACCCATGTCAGGCTCTCTGTGGGGAGCCTGCTTCCCCCTCCAGCCTGCCTCTCTGCCTACTTGTGATCTCTTTCTCTGTCAAATAAATAAAATCTTTTTTTTTAATTTTATTTATTTATTTGACAGAGAGAAATCACAAGTAGACAGAGAGGCAGGCTGAGAGAGAGAGGGAAGCAGGCTCCCTGCTGAACAGAGAGCCCGATGCGGGACTCGATCCCAGGACCCTGAGATCATGACCTGAGCTGAAGGCAGCGGCTTAACCCACTGAGCCACCCAGGCGTCCCAAATAAATAAAATCTTAAAATAAAATAAAATAAAATAAAACGTTCCTGAGTACAACAGAAATATAATATTGCTTGATTTTTGCTAGTGCAAAACTAGTATTTCATTTCACTAAAATAACTTGCCACTCTAAGCATTTACTTCACTCATTTAAACAAATTTGTCAAAAATGTAACCCTTTATTCAAATGATGCATTAATGGAGCTCAAAGTAACAAGAGTAGTTTTCCTTTACTGAGTGACTAAAATTTTCCAAATTTTTATATATATTGTTGCTCAGCCTCTAACCAACCACAGAAGCAGGCATTCCTATCTCCATTTGCAGGTCTGAGTACAAAGTCTGTGCTTTTTTTCCTACTAATCCAGCTGAAATTTCATTACCAAAAATGTTTCAGAGAAACAGCAACAAAAGTTTGTTTCAAAGTGAATTCAAATTTCTACCAAGCTATTTTTTTGTTTTGTTTTGTTTTGGTGATTGTCAGTGAAAATTAGGGATTTTTACTTTAAAAAACAAAGCAATCTCACCTATGACCTTCATTAAACCCATATTTTGGGATTCGAAGGTAAAATGGAGTCTGGCCTCCTTCAAAACCCAGTCTGGGCCGCGTTCCTCTCTGACGCTCTCCTTTATGGCCTCGACCACATTTTCTACCTCTTCTCTGACCTCTTCGTCGTCTTTCCTAGGAGGACAGAAGAGAGTTTTGTATGATCTGCAGCTGCATTTTTAAATTGTATTTTATCTTTTCACCAGATTATTTTTTTGTGATGCCATTCATTTATTCAATCAATCAGTACTGGCTAACACTACTATGTGTCAAGCACTGTTCTCGTTTCTCTAACCCCCAAACACTCTTAAGTTAGCATCTTTGCCTCTAAAGATGTAGTGAATTCTTGTAACCAAAGTCCAAGCTGTGTTTCAAAGGCAAAGTCCCAAGGATGAGATGGATGTAAGAATTCTGTGATAGACTGCAACTGAAAAAAATCCTAGAATCAAACAACCCCAACAAACAAGGTTTATTCCGTATTCCAAAACATTTATTTTGGAATTGTAAATACATTAGCGTTATGCATGTATATTACTGAAACATTAATTTGTACAGAAAATATTTTTCTAAAATTAACTTTCTCTCACTTCCTGAAAACAAGGAACTGATTTCTTAAAAACGACAGTATATCCCCGTGCCTGGCTCGTCAGTGGGCCAGGCAAGCGACCCCTGATCTCAAGGTTGTAAATTAAAGCCCCACATCGGATACAGAGATTACTTAAAAATAAAAGCTTTCAAAAATTAGATAAATAAAAGGCAGTATGTCAACAGCTTTTCTATCTATATCCAGTGATTTGCAGAGGCATTTACCCTAGTCAGTTAAAATCTTTCCCACGAAAATAAAGATACTAAGAACATACTTCATTTTAAATTCAATTTTCACTGAGACTATCATTTTGTAGTTTCTGTGACTTCACTCCTCCGCCCTAATTAACGTAATTATGGTTTAAAATATAAAACTTACTAAGAATTGGGGCCATATGGGAAGACTCTCCTCTGTGCAGTTAAGGAGAACAAGGGCTCGGCAACCCTAGTTCATCCCAACACCCTTTTGGAAAAAAGAGCCCCCGAAAACGACGGGGAGGGAATGGCCGCTTCCATCGTCCCAGCCCCCAGCGAATCCCCGCACCGCCACCAGCTAGTTACCGGTTTCCTGGAGCCCGGATTCGGCTTTAGGTTGGCTAAGCTCACACGGGGCAGAGCCCGGAGCAGGTCCAGCGCCCGAGCCCCTGAGCCCTGCACCCTCCCAGCCATTAGCAGCAGGGCCAAACCCCTCCAAGGTCGCGGGGGTGGTCTCAAAGCCCACGTGGTCTCCCGGAGCTCCTTTACGGCCGCAGCACCGCCCCTGTCGTACCGCAGGAATTGCTGAACATTCTGTCGCACGCCGCGCCAGGGTCCCGGAGTAATTGGATAGCGTCGGAGATTACGCAACATTGTTGTCTCGGTGTTCCTCGGCGTTTCTAGTTTCAAGTTCACTGGTGGTGTGAGCATAGTTAATACATCGTGCGTTGGCCTCGTCTCTGAACGTACGTTTTCTCCCGCTTCGTAAATGCACGCATTGAAAACGCTGTGCGGTAGGGAATCTTTGAGTCCGTGTTTGGCCTGGAATATTTTGTCCTGGGGTCTTGTAGTCCTTATGAGGCAGTGTGTTTTCTGAGCTCCACGTAGAGCCTGGAATAAAATAACGTGAGCGCTAAACCATTAGTTTTGAACTTCGTTTTAATTACGCGCTATGAGATACGAAAATAATACCCAAGATCCAGTTTTTTTAAATGCCTGGCAGGGGCGCCTGGGTGGCTCTGTAGGTTGAGCATCGGACTGGTGGTTTTGGCTCAGGTCACCGTCTCCTGGTCCTGGGATGAGCACCGCCCCCCGCCCCACCCTGGGCTCCTGCTCAGCCGGGTGTCTGCATTTTTTTCCTTCCCTCCTGCCTCTCCTCCCGCTGGAGCTCGCTCGCTCTCTCTGGAGTAAGTAAATCTTTAAAAAAGAAAATAGAATGCCAACCTGTGAATAAGACTTAAACTGTGCATTCTTTTCCCTGTTTACCTACAGATACTGCCTTGGCGGAAACACTGAGAATAACTAACTTCACTTACTATTTAAAATGTTATGAGCCATATGGGCGCTGTGTGTCAAAAGCGTTGAGTCAGCCTGATTAGATTTCTCTGAACAACCAGTCCTAGAGGTAGATGTTTGTATTTTTTACACTCGGGGAAGGTAAGGTTCGGCAAAGTCAAGTAGTTGGACCAAGATCTGACAACAAACCGCAGAGCCAGGATTCACTTGCACTGCCTCCTTACAAAGTAGTCGTTTTTTTTTTTAATATAAAATTGCAGCCCAAAACACATACCATTATTTTCACTCAAAAAATAATCAGCTTCCCTATTTTTGTTTTAAGGGAGTATAATACAGAAGACCATGTTCCTTTTTTATTCTTTTTACATTTCACTGTCTTAATGTGGAGTTGTTCTTCTGTTAGTGATACGAATAGTGAAGGTGAGAAATAAACGTTTGGAGGAGAAGTACTATGTTTGACTAAACCTTTTTGAAGTTATTTGAAATGAAGTGTAAAAAAAAAAAAGTGCATTTATTTCTTTAAGCAATATTTATGAGCAAGTCACTAACTTGTTCCTAAGAAATGTACATAGATGAAGTCAAATAGGATCTTGCTCCCAAATCTAGGAGAGGAAACTTAACAAAATTGAGTTTTTTTTTTTTTTTTTAAAGATTTTGTTTCTGAGTAATCTCTACACCCAACATGGGGCTTGAATCCACAACCCTGAGATCAAGAGTTGCTGACTCCACCAACCAAGCCAGCCAGGTGCCCCAAAATTGAGTATTTTTTAAAAGGTAAAAGAGTGCCTGGATGGCTCAGTTGGTGAAAACTCTTCCTTCCATTCAGGTCATGACCCTAGGGTCCTGGGATTGAGACCCAGGTCCAGCACCCGGCTCAGCAGGCAGTCTACTCCCTCTCCCTCTGCCCCTTCCCCACTTCCCCACTCATTCTCTCTCTTTCTTTCTCACCCCCCCCAAAAAATCTTTCTTATAAAAATGAAAATAAAAGTTAAATGAAAAATACAAATATGACTGTGAAATAATACACAGTACAGACTATATGGAAATACAAAAGAAAATACAGGAAAATAGAAGCTAGTTCCTGACTTGAAGTGCCTCAATTCAATAAATTTTATCTTTTTTTTTGTTAGAAATTTCGTACACTTCTGGGAAGGAAACCGCAAAATATGTTGCACAATATGCCCTAATCTGTAGAAAGAGTCAATTATTTTCTTCACCTAGAAAGTCATTGCTTGCATTAAGTAGAGTGTTAATAACATTTTTTAATCAGACAAAAACTTTTATTGAATAAATGAGATACAGGAAACAAAACTATGTGCTGCATTTCTTGGAAGTAGATGTTCTTCAATGTGTAGGTTACATAATGTTATTACTAGACATCAGTTAATAGTGGAAATAATTGTTAATTCTAAGCTACCTATTTATCCCATATCCAAAATGTTTATGAAGCATATAAAACTATCAATTTGATGAGTATCATCTGTGTTGTACAAACATAAATTAAGGTCGTGTGGTAAGTCAGTCAGTCATCCTAACCTTCACCTATATAAGTATACACCATCATTATTGCATGAGAATATTTGTTAAGCACCTGCAAGACTATATTTTTAGGGGTCATTTTCAGGAATCAGTTCATTAAGCACCTCCAGAACTTGCGATATTACACTATACCCTATTTAAATCTTCAAGTAGACCTCATAATAAGAAAACATCTCAATAACTTTTATCCTGATTTCAGCCTGAGTTAATAATGACTACTGAATCATTATATAAAAAGAATGAAATGAATCCTGTAAAGATGGTATGATTCAAAATCCCTTAGGAAGGCCTCTTTCCCACACTTCTGAATAATCTTCCTCCACTTATCCAAGGGTCTTTAACAGTCTAATACAGATTAATTCCTTTGAACTCATTTAAACTGAAAATTCTCAAAGTGAATAGAAGAGTTGGGGGGTGAAAATAGAGGGATAAATCCATCATACAAGGTACTTTACATGAACCATATGTAATAGACTACTAAGTGAAGAGTCTGATCCACTGAATTTACCTCTGTTTCTGAGATGAAAAAGTAACAAAACAAAAACATGCACATAAAACTCTCTTCCTAAGAGGAATCACACGTTAAAGAGTATTTGGCAGGGATGGGAACAGGAGGAAAAAAATTTTAGTTATTAGATCATTACTGACTTTTAGTATGAGCCAAGAACAAGTCATTTTTTTAAATTATTTTATTTATTTATTTGACAGAGAGAAATCACAAGTAGTCGGAGAGGCAGGCAGAGAGAGAGAGAGGGAAGCAGGCTCCCTGCTGAGCAGAGAGCCCGATGCGGGACTCGATCCCAGGACCCTGAGATCATGACCTGAGCCGAAGGCAGCGGCTTAACCCACTGAGCCACCCAAGCGCCCCAGAACAAGTCATTTTTAGAATGAGCCCAAGAATAGGCTTATTTTGTGTTTATCAAAGTTGAGAGTCAGAAAAAAAATGGAGATGAGATTTTCCTTATTGAAGAGGGGAGGAAGTCAGGGCGGGGAGTGAGTGTATCCCTCTGATATTGGGAGGAAACAGTACCCAAATGGCTGAGAAGTGGACATGGAAAGGGGATGGAAATAAATGTCACTTTGATAAAACCTACCAACTTTTATTAAAGGTTGGTCCTGACATAGGTCTTCATTCACACTTAAATAGTTCTTGCTTTAATTTTATTAAAGTATAGTAAAGCATACATTTGTTTGGAGAAAAATAGTATAGGAAGAGTTTCTAATGAGAAACCAGAATTCTCCATAGGCAATCACTTTTAACTTTCCGTTTTTATTTCATCTGGTGATTGCTTCAACATTTATTTTGTTAAAATATTTTTTATTTTTATTTATTTATTTTTTAAGATTTTATTTATTTATTTGACAGAGAGAGAGAGAGCACAAGCAGGCAGAGAGGTAGGCAGAGAAGGGGCTGGAAGCAGGCTCCCCACTGAGCAGAGAGTCTGATGTGGGGCTTGATCCCAGGACCCTGAGACCATGACCTGAGCCAAAGGCAAAGGCTTAACCCACTGAGCCACCCAGGCACCCTGCCTCCATATTTATAATTTAAACTACATCACTAATTGTTTGATCAATTTTTGACATTGTATATTCACCTGTCTTAAGATAGATGAAGACTTAGATCATTTAAACTACTTTCTAGTATTTTAGTTCTACCACGGTAAATGTATAATTCTTTTTTAAGATTTTATTTATTAGAGAGAGAGCACGAGTGGGAGGGGCAGAGAGAGAGACTCTCAAGCAGACTCTGTGCTCAGTGCAGAGCCCGATTTGGGGCTCCATCCCAGGACCCTGAAATCATGACCTGAGTGGAAACCAAGAGTCAGACACTTAACCGACTGTGCCGCCCAGATCCCCAGTAAGTCTGTAATTTAAATAACGTGTGTACTTTAGGGGCTTCTGGGTGGCTCAGTGGGTTAAAGCCGCTGCCTTCGGCTCAGGTCATGATCCCAGGGTCCTGGGATCGAGTCCCGCATCGGGCTCTCTGCTCAGCAGGGAGCCTGCTTCCTCCTCTCTCTCTCTCTGCCTGCCTCTCTGCCTACTTGTGATCTCTGTCTGTCAAATAAATAAATAAAATCTTAAAAATAAATAAATAAATAAATAACGTGTGTGCTTTAAATATCTATTGCTCAAATTTTCAACTATCAAAAGTATACAGCAGCTCCTTACTCCATGTAAGATGAAGATGCTGACACATCTCAGCTCTCACACTTTTTTGCTCCCTCTACTTACAACTTCTTCTAGCTACATATTTTCTTTAACATTGTCATGGATATAAACAAGAAGCTACAACAATTACGGTACTTGCTCTCTCTATAGAGCAATTTTCAGTATTTTTCTCTTTCGGGTCCACAAAGAACTGGCTTTCAGACTGATAGGCTTTCTTTAGATTCAAGATCACAGACCCCAAAATGGTCATCCTATCCCAGTGTTCTAGAAAACTTACTTTTTCAGTCTCCACAATGACTATTTTGTACCTTCTTTCTCAGCCAACGAATTTCACTTCTAGTTTAGAAAAAGAAGTCATGGGATAAGTCATTTTCCACATCCCATCACCAAATGTTTAATCCTTCCTTTCATTGCATATATCCTCTGTATATTAATTATACCTCAATAAAGCTAAAAAAAAATTGAAACTCTGTTCTCTTAAATGAGTGCTGTGGTGCCTGGGTGGCACAGTTGTTTTAAGTGCCCAGCTGTTGGTTTTGGCTCAGGTCATGATCTCAGGGTCCCAGGATCCAGCCCTGAATGAGGTAGAGTCTGCATGAGATTCTCTATTCCTCCCCCTCTTCCCCCTGCCAAATAAAGAATTTTTTTAAAAGCATGCTTAGAAGTTTTCAAGGCAGTTGACCATTTTGTCCTCAAAATACTTTCTTTGTTCGGTTTCTGGAGAGCCCACATTTTTGGTTTTCTTCTTCCATCCTGATTGATCTTTTCCCCTTTTACTAGGTCCTCCTAATCTGCCCTCTAAATGTTGAAATTTATCTTTTCTATGCAGATATTCTCTCAAGGTGATCTTAAATGATTTATTAATTCTCAGGTTTATATCTTCATCTCAAATCTAAGTTCAACTTGTATGTATCCAGCAGCTTAATTGATATCTTGACTAAGAGGTCAACAGAGGATTCTAGATTTCCAACTCTTTCCCACAGTCTCCCCCAAACTTCTTTGCCTTTATATTCCCCACCTCAAAAATGGCACCTCCACTTCCCTAGGTATTAAAGCCAAAAACCTGAGAGTCATTCTTTATGCCTATTTCTGTATTTTCCACATGAACAAGCCTAATCTCTTTGACCCACAAATACCATGCTGATTCAACCCACCACCATCTTGCCTAGAATAATGCTACAGCCTACTGATGATCTCTTTTTACTTCTACTGCCACCCCCTTCCAGTCCATTCTCCAAAAGTAGTCAGAATGTCATTACTTTTCAGGGGCTTTACATTGCACCTGAATAAAATACAAACATCTTACCATGGCTTATGAGAATCAGACTGATCTGATTCCTTCTTGTCACTCTATCCCCAAAATGCTGGGGATACTTCAGTGAATGAAAGAGGTAACTTATGGAGTTGCCGGGGGGGTTGGGAGGGGAATACAATAAATAAGTACAAATAAATAAAACTATTTCTGAGAATAAGGAGTACCATGGAGATAATTAAAAAGGGGATTGTATTACGGTTTAACTGGTATTTCTGGTGTCTTTTAGACTGAGTGGTCAAAGGTTGCCTCTCTGAAGGGACATTTGAACTGAATGACACAAAAGGATTTTTAACATCTTCTAAGCAAAAGTTTATTTCTTAGTTATATTATAATCTTACTGAACATCAGCTGGGAACTCTGTTCCTTATCTATGTAATTCTAGGACTAAGGATGAGATAGCAGACACATCCTAAAACTTGAAGGTTGCTGTGACAAATGGAAAGAGGATTCTGGAGGGTCTTACACAGAATGGAAAATTCTGGTCTGGAAGTGACACTTTTCTTTTCCACCTACCATGTATTGACTGGAACTACTCACATGACCTCACCACCCCCCAACAACAACAACAAAAAACCTGGGAAGTGCAATCCTACCATGTCTTAGAACATAGAAAATCATAAACATTTGTTATTAATTCATTTATTTAGAGCATGTGGGAGGAGCGGAAGGAGAGGAAGAGAAAAAGTCTCCAGCAGACTCCGAGCTGAATGGGGAGCCCAACTCAAGACTCAATCCTGGACCCTGAGATCACAACCTGAACCGTAATCAAGAGTCAGATGCCCAACCAGATGAGCTACCCAGGCGCCCCCAGAAATATTTGAAAAAACGTTAACAACTACCATAGTCCTTCATGTTCACAATGGAAAATAAAAAAGAAGGCAAGGCACAGATACATGCTTGGTAGTAGCAAGAGTTCTCCCACAACTATATAATGTTATGGTATTGCTAGGTCCGGTCCCTCTGGTAGTTGTAGAATAGAAACAGAAGACAGTTTGGTGAGCCTTTCCAAATCTTTCTGGTATCCAATCCTAAGACTGAGGAAATGGTTTCTTACTATTTTATAGAGCTGGAAGAATGAATCCATAGAATGTTACCTAACTCTCCCTACTAAGGATTTCAGTTTGCTCAGATTCAGTCAAGCTGCCTTAAATTATCTAAAAGTTATGAACAGTCTGGAAATATATATACTCTCCATAACAACATTTCAGAGCAAAAATCAAATAAATGAACACAAGACTGGATCATTGATTTTTTTATGACTAATTTCAAGGCTATTTCTTGCATATTACACATACATTTGGAGAGAGAACAAAAGTTTCATTCAAGGTTATAGATGCCACTAAGACATACATGTTGTTTCTTTTAACTTTTTCATGGTTCCTTCATCTTAAAGGAGAAAAAAAAAACACCTTAATTAACCCTTTGTCCTGTTTGAACTCTTTCAATTATGAAATATTTCAAGACTGATGTTAAGTATAACAGCAAGCTGAATACCTAGGTACCTACCACCCACCTTATGAAATAAAATAGTGTATATATATATATATATATATATATAGAGAGAGAGAGAGAGAGAGAGAGAAAGTTGTCTTTTTTAAATAGTCACATTCCTCTTTCTGCCAGCTTCCCCAGAAATAGTCACTACTCTGAGTTTAGAATTTATCCTTCCTATACATTTCTTTGTACTTTCACTATACCTCTATATATTCATTATCAATATATAATACTTTGAGATTTTGGCTTCTGGAAATGATGGGGTAAAAACAACTGAATAATAATTTTTAAAAAGAACAAGATTTTTCTTGTCAGCACACACAACTAACCAACCAGAAAAAATATACAGCGTAATGGTTTTCAAATATTAGAGAACAGGCACTTCTCTGAGGAAAATGAAACAAAAGATTTGAACTATATTATTGCTCCAACTTATAGCCTTCTTTCCAGGCTACTTGCAGGGAGAAGTACCCAAACAGAGCCCTTAGGTCTCCCAGAGGTGAAGAGACAGAGTTCATACAGGGCAAGTTTACTAGCATTCATAGAATCAAGTATGAGGGATGAGAAAGCTGCACAGGGAGAGCTCCAAATGAGCACTGGTCACACATGTGTTTGAAGAGACTACTTAAGACCAACCCCCCACCCCCCAAAAAAGACCAGGAGAAAGATTCAAGCAGAGCAAATCTCCTACCACAAAGACTTTCTCAAAATGATACTAAGTGTTGGGACCGAATTAGTCCTATACTGTAATGGACCCACCTAGCAAAGCAAAAAAGCAAGCCTCAAAGAGACCAACTGAACAAGTAAATTAACCGCATTTTAAAACAAAGCCTAAAAATATTTCAGGTAAAAAAATGCAGAAACTCCAACAACTAACAAAATAACAAAAATTAAAATTCATAATATTTGGCATTTTGTAAAAAAATAATAAATTTAAAAAAGAAAATATTACCAGATATGCAGAGAAGCAAGAAAGACATGAAATTTCAAAACCAATCAAGGGGCACCTGGGTGGATCAGTGGGTTGGGCCTCTGCCTTCGGCTCAGGTCATGGTCTGGGTCCTGGGATAGGCCCCACATGGGGCTCTCTGCTCGGTGGGGAGCCTGCTTTCCCCTCTCTCTCTGCCTTTCTCTCTGCTTACTTGTGATCTCTGTCTGTCAAATAAATAAATAAATAATCTTAAAAAAAAACCCCAGTCTATATAAATAGATCCAAAGATGATAGAAATAATTGGCAAAAATGTTTAAACCTTTAGAATAAATATAGTTCATATGTCCAAGGAGGAAGGTTGAGCATTTTAAGGAGATACAAAAGATGCTGGAAAAATCTATTTCCCAACAATGTAAATATACTTAACCCTACTGAACTGTATACTTATAATGGTTAAGATGGTAAATTTTATGTTATTTGTTTCATCACAGTTAAAAACTTTGCTAATCTAAAAGACAACCAAAAAAAAACCACAAATAAATGTCTAGAGGTAAAAAATAAAACGTCTGAGAAGAAGATGGTATGGCTAACATTACCAAAAAGTTATATACTATAGAAAAAGATTTACTAACTTAAAGCCTTAATAGAAATCATCTAAAATGAAACAGAGGAAAGACAGGAAAAAAATATATCAGTGAGCTGTAGAGCAACAACAAGTATCCTAACATTAGATATAATTGCATTCCCAGAAAGGAGAAGAGACCATGGGAAAAGAAATTTTGAAGAACTAATGGATGAAATTTTTCCAAATTTAATTAAAACGATTAACTCATATGTCCAAGAAGCACATTAAGCTCTGAGCAGAATAAACTAGAAAACACTACCCAAGTACCTGATAATTATATTGCTTAAAATCAGTGATAAGGAGGGCGCCTGGGTGGCTCAGTGGGTTGAGCCGCTGCCTTCGGCTCGGGTCATGATCTCAGAGTCCTGGGATCGAGTCCCGCATCGGGCTCAGCGGAGAGCCTGCTTCCCTCTCTCTCTCTCTGCCTGCCTCTTCATCTACTTGTGATCTCTCTCTGTCAAATAAATAAATAAAATCTTAAAAAAAAAAAAAAATCAGTGATAAGGAAAAACTTAAGAGCAGCCAGAAATACAAGACATGTACAGAAAAATGAAGGTAAGAATGACAACAAATTTCTCTTTGGAATGACTGAGAACCAGAAGACAATGAGACAACACTATTAAAATGCTCAAAGAAAAACCATAGCCGGGGGCGCCTGGGTGGCTCAGTGGGTTAAGCCGCTGCCTTCGGCTCAGGTCATGATCTCAGGGTCCTGGGATCAAGCCCGCATCGGGCTCTCTGCTCAGCAGGGAGCCTGCTTCCCTTCCTCTCTCTCTGCCTGCCTCTCTGCCTACTTGTGATTTCTGTCAAATAAATAAATAAAATCTTTAAAAAAAAAAAAAAAAGAAAGAAAAACCATAGCCGGGGCGCCTGGGTGGCTCAGTGGGTTAAGCCGCTGCCTTTGGCTCAGGTCATGGTCTCAGGGTCCTGGGATCAAGCCCGCATCGGGTTCTCTGCTCAGCGGGGAGCCTGCTCCCTCCTCTCTCTCTCTCTGCCTGCCTCTCTGCCTACTTGTGATGTCTCTCTGTCAAATAAAAAAAAAAAAAAAGAAAAACCATAGCCACCTAAAAATCTATATGCAGTAAATACACATTTCAGGAATCAAAGTGAAATAAAGACTATTTTAGACATATCAAAGCTTTAATTCATTTGATTAAATGTTTGTACATGATGTGAGATAGCTGTCCAACTTCATTCTTTTGTGTGTGGATATCCAGCAGACGACTAAATTTTGACAAAGATACCAAGGAAATTCAAAGAGGAAATTATAATCTTTTCAGTGACTGATGATGGACAATCAGCCAAATGCAAAAAGAAGTCTCAATCATCATTTTATACCACATGACAATATTAGTTCAAGATTGATCATAATAAATATCCTAAATATAAGAGCTAAAGTGATAAATCTTACAGAAGAAAACATAGGAGAAAATTTTAGTGATTTGGAGTTAAGAAAAAATTTCTTAAAGTCTAAACTAAAATCAAATACATAAACTATAAAAGAAAAATTGATAAATTTGACTTTGTGAAAATTTAAAACTCCTACTCTTTAAAAGACATTTAAGGAATGCCTGGATGGCTCAGTTGTTAAGCATCAGACTTTGGCTCAGGTCATGATCCTAGGGTCCTGGGATTGGGCCCCGTGTGGGGCTCCCTGCTCTTGAGAGGCCTGCTTCTTCCTCTCCCACTCCTCCTGCTTGTGTTCCCTCTCTCACTATCTCTCCCTCTGTCAAATAAATAAAGAACATTTTAAAAATAAAGAAATAAAATAAAAGACACTTAAGAATGAGAAGTTCAGTCACAGATTGGGAGAAAGAATTTTTTAAAAAGATTTTATTCATTCGACAGACAGAGATCACAAGTAGGCAGAGAGGCTGGCAGAGAGAGAGGAGGAAGCAGGCTCCCTGCTGAGCAGAGAGCCCAATGTGGGGCTAGATCATGACCTGAGCTTAAGGCAGAGGTTTTAACCCACTGAGCCACCCAGGCGCCCCGGGGAGAAAGTATTTTTAAAACATGTATCTGACTGGGGCGCCTGGGTGGCTCAGTGGTTTAAGCCGCTGCCTTCGGCTCAGGTCATGATCTCAGGGTCCTGGGATCGGGTCCCACATCGGGCTCTCTGCTCGGCAGAGAGCCTGCTTCCCTCTCTCTCTCTCTCTGCCTGCCTCTCCATCTACTTGTGATTTCTCTCTGTCAAATAAATAAATAAAATCTTTAAAAAAAAAAAAAAAAACATGTATCTGACAAAGTGTTTGAATCTAGAATAAATACATAATTCTTAAAACACAATAATGTTGAGACAACCCAGTTAAAACATGGACAAAGGGGCGCCTGGGTGGCTCAGTGGTTTGGGCTGCTGCCTTCGGCTCGGGTCATGATCTCAGGGTCCTGGGATCCAGCCCCGCATCGGGCTCCCTGCTCTGCAGGAAGCCTGCTTCTCTCTCTCTCTCTCTGCCTGCCTCTCTGCCTACTTGTGATCTCTGTCTGTCAAATAAATAAATAAAATCTTAAAAAAAAAATAATCAGAGGATTCCCAGGGATGTGCCACAGAGGGAAGAAACAGAAATAGATTATAAACTGGCCCAAGAGAACTTTTCTTTATTATTTTTTTTAAAAGATTCTATTTATTTATTTGAGAGAGAGCGAGCATGAGAAGGGAGGAGGCGTAGAGGGAGAGGGAGAAGCAGACTTACCCAAGAGCAGGGATGCAGAGCCCAGGTCCCTGGATCATGAAATGAACTGAAGGCCAACACTTCATGGACTGAGCCATGCAGGCACCCTCATCCCAAGAGAACTTCTGTGTGCAATGGCTACGTTCATTATTTTGTTTGTAGTGATAGTTACAGGAGTATATAATAAAACAAAACTCATCAAATTGTACACTTTATATATGTGCAGTTCATTGTACGTCACTTTAGATTTCAAAACTGCTGAAAGAAACAATACATTGTAACTTAGTGTGTTTTTTAAGCCTATTGTAGAGTTTTATTTTTTGTTTGTAGTTTTTTAAAAATTCAATGTTGTTTTTGAAATCTGTTCATGTCACCATATTACCTATCATTCATATATTTTCACCTTTGTATAACATTTCATCATATGAATATAATAGTAAATTCATCTATTTTCCTGTCAATGAATGTTTAGGTAATTATTGGTTTTTCATTCTATGAAGCGATGCTTTTAATATTCCTATATGTCTCTCTGTGCATATATATGTAAGGGTTTCTAACAGAGTAGGGCTGTTGGTCATAGCTACTGTTAACCTTAAAAAAACAGAAACTGCTAGTTATTTCACCAGCAAAAGATGGGTTTATTCAAGAATAAAAGAGAATTATAATCTGGGACAAATAAGCTATGGCAAAACCATAGGCAAGTCCAGGGAACAAAGAAGAGGTGCCCTTCTTTAAGGAGAAAAGAGGTAGGTTGGGAAGGTTGTTATAAACTGAAAGTTCATCGAATAAATTGGGAATTTGACTTCCAGGGTCTTCTGCGTTTTTTGCACTGTTGGGTGGGCAGGGGAAGGTAAAGAAAGTGGTTCTTCCTTAGGCTGGTCTAGTAGAGGAGTATCCACCTGCAAGAGAAAGTTCCCATAAGGTCCAATCTGTGTCTTCTGTTGGGTCTGCAACTGACTAGAGTGTTAGGGCAGAGCTCCACCTGCCAAACCCACCCATTCTACTTTAGTGAAGTTTCATGTTACTAATTTTCACAATACACACATCTGCAGCTTCACTAGAACTTTCCAAATTGCTCTGCAGTTTCATCCAAGTTTATACTTTCATTAGTAGTGTACACAGTTGAACCATGTTCTGTTCTTTCCCATATTACTGGTCTAAAGTAGTAAGTTGTTTTAATTTGCATTTCTTTCGTGATTAGAAAAGTTGGGTACTTCCTTTTGTTAGTCATTTGGATTTCCTCTTCTGGATATTGCCTAGAATTTGCTGGGAGATGTAAGAGGAGAAATGGAGGAGCCATCTGAATTTTCTCTCAAATGTAGTCAGTTATTCTGATATCATTTGCTGAAAAACTGTCATTTTTCTACTGATTTGAAATGTCACCCTTAATGTATGTGTGTCTTTTTTTTTGAGATTTAATTCTGTTCTGTTCTGTTCAAATAAATCCAAGCAGGGTAAGTGGGTGGCTTAGTTAGTTAAGTGGGTAAGCACCTGTCTTTGGCTAGGATCATGATCTCAGGGTCCTTGGTTTGAGCCCCACACTGGGCTTCCTCCTCAGCAGGGAGCTTGATTTCCCCACTCCTGCTCACCCTGCTTGTGCTCTTTCTGTCAAATAAATAAAAAAAAATCTTGAAAGAAAGAAAGAAAAGAAAGATATCTGAACAAATAAGGAAAATCAGAAAATGATCCAATCTACTCATACTTTCTGACATTGGTAATTTACTACTGTAACTTTTAGATGATGTTGATGGAGAGGGAAAATACTTATCCTCTACTCTCTTAGGTTCAGTAACTGATGACTTCTAAGTTGAATTGACAAAAGACAAATTAACAGGAGAAAGAGGCTTGTTTCATATGTATATGTGGGGGTGGCTCACAGAAATGATGAGAAAACTAAAAAGAGTTGGGGCACATGGCTGGCTCAGTCAATGGTGCATGCAGCTCTTGATCTTGGGGTCATTGAGCTTAACCCCCACATTGGTCTTAGAGATCACTTAAGGAAAAAAAAAACTCTAAAGAGGTGGTCAGATATGTAGGCTTTGTACCATTTTAAGAAAGGTAAATAAATTTGTGGAGAAATAACAAGACAAAGGAAAAGGGTTTTGAGCTTCTAAGTGTAGTAAATTAGGGAAAGGTAAATCAGTGGACAAACTAATGGAAGGCAAATGTTATTTTGCAAAGTTTGTTTGTGAAAGTCCACTTTGGTTCCAACTTTGTCTTCTGTGTGGGTATAATACTCCTGCAGAAGAGATTTATGGCTGTCCTCATTTCTTTCTTTTTCTTTTGCAAAATTTTTCTTATTTAGAGCAAGAGAGCATACACATGCCAGTGTGAGCTGAGGGAAGGGCTGAGGGAGAGAGTGAATCTCAACAGGCAGACTCTGAGCATGGAGCCCAACACAGAGCTTAATATCACTACCCTGAGATCCTGACCTGAGCTGAAACCAATAGTCAAACAATCAACTGAGCCACCCAGATACCTCGGTTGTCCGTAGAAGTTTCTGTTATTCGTCAGATAAAGGAAAGTCCTAGAGGGCTTCTTTCTTCGTCTATTGACTCTCAGTGCCCTTAACATAAAATAATTCATATAATAAAATGCCATGTTTTCGGGTGGTATATTCTGATCCCCTTCAATGTCATGCATTTGGTAGGGTTGGTAGCTCAAATTACTGTATTTCTCTTTTAATATACCTGGATTTTCCTGCATGTCTATTCTCCCATGTGTATGAATTTTAGAATAATTTTATAAAATTGGAAAATTGGACTGGGTTATTAAAAAATAATTATTACTGTATAAGTTATTGGGATTTTAATTGGGAGTACATTGTATTGATAGTAATTCTGAACAAATTAATAACCTTATACTATTGTATCTTCCTGTTGGGTCCCCCAATGTTGGAACCCCAATGATGGGTCCGTGAATAAAGGAGCAAGACTGATACAAAGCAAAAAGTCAAGCAAAGCTTTATTTTGCGCCAAGCATCAAGAATCAACCCGACCATCAAACAGACCGGTCCAGGCCACCCCTTACAGAGAGGGCGACCCTTCTCTGTTTCATAGACTAGCTTTTATAGAGCAAAGGCCATGTGGTTGGGCTTGGCCATGCACAGGGGCCAACGAAATTGTAACGCACAGAGAAAGCTGCACAGTCATGCTAGGTGACCAATTGAATTACAATTTACCCTAGTAGACATCGGAACCAGCCTATCACCTTGGTTAGAATTGGCGCCCAAAAGGTGTCCAAAGGGCAGGGCCCATACCCCTTGGTAGCTAGGAGACAGTATGTGCCCCCACTGATTGAATACCTCCACTGGTCTGACCCACCCTTGTATTTGGACTTTGTGACCTGGAACTGGTTTCCGGGACTTGTTTTTAAGTAAGTTCCCCAGCAGGGGGGTAGGGTGGGGGGGCGGTCAGGGTCAATGTTAGTTTTACCACAAAATGGAAGTTTGACGGAGGTGGGGATGCTCTGGCTGAATATGCCCTTAGATTCCCCACTTTTCTTTGGATATTACTCAAATCTTTGACTTTTCAGCCAGTTCTATGTCCCTTTTTAACGGCTGTTGGACTATTCTAATGACCCCAGTGTGATTTACCCAGGAACAACATTTCTCTCTTAGGGCTGCGCAGAGCCCCCTCTTTTTAGAAATAGTATGTCAAGCCTTTCTCTATATTTCCCACCTATATTTTAACAATAGGAGCAACAATGAACTCATTGTTTCCGAGTCTTAGCTTTAGTCCATGATCGGTGGGGTCCATCAGCAGCGGCATCCATCTCTGGGGATCATCCTCATCCTTGGCTCCTTTGGTGTGACCTGCAAAAATCCAGGTCCCGATGCCTCCTACTTTCACAGCCATGGGGGTGGTCGGGATGACAGCAAATGGTCCTTTCAGAGAGGCTCCAAGTTTCCCACTTGGTGGCAGCACATCCAAACCAAGTCCCCGGGTTGGTAAGGATGTGGCTTCACCTCCGTCTCTGTCCCAATGTGGGCAGTCCAGATCCCTGCGTGGCCTCTTTTTAAGACAAACTGCAAAGCCTGCAGTGACTGGAGTACAGACCAATCAGTCATTTGTGCTAGGACAACAACCCCTTGTAGCCGAGGGCAGAACAGAGGGGTGTCTCTTGAACATTATTTCAAATGGGGTCACCTTGTTTAAGCAGGGTGTACATCGCACCCTGAGGAGGGTAAAAGGAAGGAGATCCACCCACCCACCACCAGTCTCCAGAATTAGTTCTGCCAAGGTCTCTTTGAGAGTCTGGTTCATTCTCTCTCCTTGCTCAGAGCTCTGGGGCCGGTAGGCACAATGTAGTTTCCAATTAGTGCCCACGGCCTTGGCCAATGCCTGTGAGACTGAACTCACAAATGCAGGGCCGTTGTCTGACCCAGTCGCAAGAGGTAACCCATACCTCTAGTAGCCTTTTGGCTACCACTCCTGCCATCTCATGTTTGGCAGAAAAAAAACCTCTACCCAGCCTACCGTCCGTATAGATGTTGGCGGTCTTACCCTTGGCCATCTATAGTGCCTTGGTGAACACAATCAGCTCCGCTTTTTCCGCCGAGGTTCCATGTGGCAGGGCTGTCGTCCAGAGTTCCTGCTCAGGAGAAACCACCACAGCCCCCGCGTAAGCTACTCCCTGACCATGTAGCTACTCCCGTCTGTGGACAGAGTCATTTCCGCATCTGGGAGGGGAGCGTCTCTGAGATCCGGCCTTCTTCCTGTGACCTGGGTTAGGACCTCTCCGCAGTCATGTGGGTGGTCAGTCAGCATCTCTGGCAGCAATGTGGGTGGATTTAGCACCGCTGGGGGCCGGAAAGTCACTTTTGGTTCGTTGAGGAGGAGGGCCTGATATCCCGTCACTCAGGCGTTTGTTATCCACCGGTCTGGTGGGGTCCGGAGAAGGCCCTCGATAGTGTGGGTGGTGATCAAGATGAGATTTTGACCCAAAGTCCATTTGCCTGCATCCTTGACCAGGATGGCCATGGCAGCAATTATGCGGAGGCAAGGGGGGAACCCAGCCGCTACTGGATCTAGTTTTTCGCTAAGATAGGCTACTGGCCTTTGCCAAGGCCCCAGAGTCTGGGTCAAAACTCCCTTAGCTACCCCAGCCTTTTCATCCAAATACAAGTGGAAGGGCTTGGTAACATCTGGGATGGCCAGTGCTGGGGCACTCAGTAAGGCTGTTTTTAAGAGTCCTCCCTTAGTCAGTTCGTAGAGAGGTCGATCAATCTCCGCAAACCGTGGTATCCACAGCCTGCAGTAGCCCACCATCCCAAGAAACTCCCCCACTTGTCCGGACATGGTGGGGCGGGGATATCGGGTGATCACCTGTATCCTGGACTCAGACAGCGAACACACTCCCTCATGGAGATCAAAGCTTATAAAAGTGGCAAGGCTCTGACAAAGCTGTGCTTTTTTGCTGACACCTGATACCCTTTTCCAGCAGAGTCTGTAAGAGAGCTCTCGCCACCATCACCGTCGCCCCGCCAGCATGACCCATAGTCCTCAGCGGCTATTTCCACTATTCCCACTAACTCAGTCAGATTAGTCCTTTCAAATCCTTCAATTTTCTGAAGTTTCCTCCTTTTATCTGGGGCTGACTGACTGGCAAAGGCAAGATCATCTAAACAAGCTATCATGCAACTTCTCTGAGGTTTACCTCAAGGTATCTAGCTTAGGTAAAGAACATTTAAAGACCATCAAATCTAGAATTTAACATCTGCAAGGGTGTGTTATTAAAACTAATTTTTCTCTCTAAAATAACCCTCATTTCCAGAGATAGCCAAATCAGGACTAATTCATTTGAAAAACAAGTCCAGTTTTAAGAAACTTGGCTTAATTATTTACATAAGCTCAGCAAGAACAATAAGTAACCATATAGATCTTTTAGAATCTGCTCTGCTGGAACTTCTTATATGAAATCTCTAGGTTGGCCATTTAGTAGCCTCTCCAGGCCAGAAGCCAAGCCATGAACTTGCCATCAGACATGGCTGCAATACCTGTTGATTTGGGCAAATTCTTCTTCCTGAGGTCCTGACCTTGCCAGGGAGTGACATTCTTTACTCACCTGGTAAGGCTGCTGGGAACTCTGTAAGCAAGGTATCAGGCCAACTGTTCCAAAGGGCTTTGTGGCTCCAGGTTTTGTAAAGTCAACCTTAGTTCCTCTAAGCTATCTGGTCATAGCTGAGTCCTTTCAAATATGACATTCGAGTCAAAGCCTTGGTAAAATAACCAGTGTTTCCAATGGTGTCCTGTTACAAGGAGAACAGATTCTTATTGAACTTATGCAAATGATCGATTGCCATGGAAGAATGAATACTTACTAAGACCTTTTGGTTTCAGAGGGTTCAGATAGAGAGAAAAGTTGAATGTCTTGATTCGTTTACAAATGAGTACTTTTACATCTCTGTAAGTTACAGACTTAACTTAAGAAAAAGTTTCCCTAGTCTGGAAGAGCAAACATTACAGAACCAGTCATGTTTAAAACATTAAGAGACACAACATTACAACTTCCTTCAGTTCATCTAGTCCCACATTACTAATTCTGGTTTAGGCCAAATGCAGCTTTTACTTCTGGAAATTCTTACCCATTTCAGTTCCAGGATTTTAACATATCAAAGACCTGTATTTGTCCTGAAAGTCTCCCATATGAATTTCCTTTAAAGGGCGGAATCCATCTTACAAGAGAATTAAAACAATTACTAATGAAAAAAACTCAGGATAGATATGGTTAAATATCAAGTGATGAACCTTATCAAAACATTAAAATTTCGGAAAATGTAAAGAACCTCTAGAGTAGTTACAGTATTTACCCAAATGTAACCCAAGGTTTATCATTGGTTTAGCAGTCCTCCCTGAGAAACTTAGCATCTCAAGGAAAAGCCTCAAGAGTCAAAGAGATCTCATTTACAACTCTGGTCAGGCAAAGAGAAAACCATTTACATTTTTTTAGAAACACCTCAATTATTAACCAATTGTGAGCTGTTAACAGAATTCAGTTAAGCACAAAAGAGGTTTACCAACAGATTTCAAAAACACAAACCTAGTTCCAGCAACCAGCCCTCAATCATTTTATCCCATTTGGTTTAAAGTTTCAGGTTAGCAAAGACTTTGAAAGCTACTTTAACAATTACCAATTAAAATTCTGAGACAGACAATTAACCATCAGTTTAGTCATCTCTTTGCTAACAGGTTTCAACAGATTTCAACAGGTTTTAACAAATAACACGAGCTTATTTGACCTTAAGTAAAAACTCTGAAGTTTCACATTTACTACTGTTAACTCAAAAGACATGCTCATCCTAATTAACCCGAAAACTTAACTTACTTCAAATACTGATTTACGTTCCACCTGGGCCCACACCGCTTCGAATGTTTACCTGAGACCCGGGTGGGAAGATCCGGGGGGGGGGTGTTAGGTCCGGGGGCACTCTACTTGTTTCCCAACAGTGAAGAACAGAACAAAGTGCCACCAGAAGGCAGAGAATGGGTTCCCAGTTCTAAAGCTAGCTCATCAATCATCTCCAAGAGAGGAGCAGACGCCATGCTTTCCCACCAGCAAGGGGGAGGGGCTAGGCAGTCCACATCAGGCCAGAGAAGGCAAAGAATGTCTCCGAAACAAAGTTTGTTTAGGCAGCTGCTTGGGAATGTTCCTTAAAGTCTCTGTCTCGAGTTAGACTAACCCCAGTTGGCTCCAGTTATAGCCCTTAATACACGAAATGAGGGAGGGAGAAGCCCACATCTATTAGGAGGAAAGGAGAGACGAAAGTCAGAGTCCCCTTACTCTGCTTGCCCCATTCCTTCAAACACAACAGCACAGCACAGCAGACTACAAAAAGACAAGACAAAGACAACCGCAAACCCAGCGGCCCTCACCCAGAGCCTGCCGCGGGTGGGGGTTTTCTCTGTCCCCTACAGACGCTTGCCAGTGGGGATTTTCTCGGTCCCCTAGGAATGAACAACACAACAGGCAACAAAAAGACACGACAAAATCAACTGCAGACCCAGCGGCCTTCACCCAGAGCCTGCCACTGGCGGGAGTTTTCCCAGCCCCCTACAGACGCTCGCTGGGATGAGCCACAGAACAGAACCAGAGGCCCTCCCCCAGAGCCTGCTGCTGGAGGGGGTTTTCCCGGCCCCCTGACCACCTACGGCAACTCCGACCCCTAGAGACGGTCTACCAGAAGAGGGATGGGGTGTCCCCGCATCCACTCCAGCCCTGGAGAGCATGGCTGCATCCAGGTTCTCCCTGGTGGGCCATACCTGGAACTCCACAACCAGACAGACAGAACCAGACCCAGAAATTCTGATGCTGGCTCAGTTCTCGTCGTTTAATCCCGGACGAGCCCCCAATGTTGGGTCCCCCAATAATGGGTCCCCCAATGATGGGTCTGTGATTAAAGGAGCAAGACTGATACAAAGCAAAAAGTCAAGCAAAGCTTTATTTTGCGCCAAGCATCAAGAATCAACCCGACCATCAAACAGACCGGTCCAGGCCACCCCTTACAGAGAGGGCGACACTTCTCTGTTTCATAGACTAGCTTTTATAGAGCAAAGGCCATGTGGTTGGGCCTGGCCACGCACAGGTGGCCAATGAAATTGTAATGCACAGAGAAAGCTGCACAGTCATGCTAGGTGACCAACTGAATTAAAATTTACCCTAGTAGACATCGGAATCAGCCTATCACCTTGGTTAGAATTGGCGCCCAAAAGGTGTCCAAAGGGCGGGGCCCATACTCCTTGGTAGCTAGGTCCTATTCACTTACTTGACATTTCTGTGTGCTGATGGCTTCATGGTTTTCCTGACATAGGTCTGGTATATTCTTGCCCAATTTTCCTGAATAAATATATATATATATATTTTAAGATTTTATTTATTTATTTGACATAGACAGAGATCAGAAGTAGGCAGAGAGGCAGGCAGAGAGAGATTAGGAGGCAGGCTCCCCTTCAAGCAGAGAGCCCGATGCGGGGCTCGATCCCCGGACCCCGAGATCATGACCTGAGCCAAAGGCAGAGGCTCAACCCCCTGAATCACCCAGACGCGCCCCTTAATTATTTATTTAAAACTTCTATCATGAATATTTTTTTCTTCCATTAGTTATTCTAACCAGCTAGTATTTGTAGCTAGAAAAACTACTCATTTTTGTATATTGATTTAGTAATTAGTGATTGTTGCGAGCAAAACCCCTACGTCCCGCCAAGAGGTCCCAACGTGTAAAGAAGAGATAGAGAGATGGATCTGATGTAACTCACTTGATCTTCATTGGGACGAGGTCCGCACCACTATCGTGGCCCGGTCACGGTCCGCTGACGTTGTCACGGAGAAGGAGATGTCGCCTCACAATCTAGACAGAGAGGTCACCGCAGAAGTTGAGACTGAGAACCAGCGAGGGGTTGGCAACGAAACTGTCGGGCCGTCGGTAGCACCGGCGATGATGTTCTCCCGACAGGGAACTAGCTTCACCTCAGTCCAACCCTATGCCTCTTTATATACTGTGCTAAGTCTCCTTCATAAACATATTACATCACTTATTTTTCTTATGCTTACACACCAAAAACATACACACGTCGCAAACACGTTTTGGTTTACGATATTTCGCACAAGTTAAAATATTTACAACTTGGTACTTCGCGCTAATCTTATCACTACACGCATATGGTCTAGGCTTATTTGCTATGTGGTATTTGCTATGTGGTTAGTTTGTTATCACTACACGCATATGGTCTAGGCTTATTTGCTATGTGGTTAGTTTGTATTTTGTTCCTTTTGCCTGTTTTTCATTTAGTAGGGGTTTGCACTTACTACATATTATTTATTTATTTATTTATTTATTCATTTATTTATTACACTTTATTTATTAAAGGTTCGTACTCACTACAGTGATATTGCATAATTTTCTTATAAATTTTAAATAGCTTTCTTAAATTTTCCCTTTGTGTGGGAAACAAAGGCAAAGAAAAAAATAAATTTTCTTATTGCCTACAGCCCCTTGACAAGTCCTGGGAAACCGGTAGAGCTACTTTCCTCTGGGAGCTCAGCTCCCTCTATGTTAAAATTTTTTGCTAAGGCCAAAAACAATCTTTCCTTAACATTATCCAAACCCCCAGTATCCTGTAAGTCTACTTTAACATATAAAAATTCCTTTGGAAACTTCCTTTATCTCTACACCCCTAGATACATGTTAGCAATCATTTCCTAAACATATGACCTACTGATATACATCTGAAGGGTCTCATGACTAGGGTTTTACTAGACAGTAATAAATGACCTTTTCCTAACCATAGTTAGAGCCTACCCCCTACTCCCCCCCCCCACCCCACAATCCTCTCCCGAGGCTTTCACAAAACCACCTTTTTGCACCATATCCATCTCAAGATTTTTTCTTGGCCATCTCCTACAGACCGCAATCATTTCCTACATCATAATCATCTGAAAATAATGATAATTTTGTCTTTTTTCAATTATATTTATTTCATTCCCTTACCTGAGGAAGAGAGAGCACAAAGTTACTTAGAACACAAGTTCTAAGAACTCGTGCTTAGACACAAAGAACACAAAGTTGCTTAGACAATGTAGTACTTGGGAGAACCTTGCAGGATTGGGAAAGAGGGACAGGTGACTGAAATACATCACATTGAGCTGTCCTACTCCCCACTATTGTAAGTTAATTGTTAGAACCCGGCGTGGCCCTTGGAACTCTACATACCACATCATAGAAAAATTCGCATACTAGGGAACAAGTTATGTTCACAGTAACAGCCACAGATAGCTTTTCTCTGTTTATATCGCAACCAAATACTTAAAAGCCTGACATAAACACATGTACTCCAAGGTGAAATAAGTCACATTACCATTTTCAATAAATCTGCATCAATTTACCATTTTTGAATTCTCAGCACTCAAAACCACGATAAGTCATAAAAAATAGTACGAATAAGATTCCCGAAACCTTCAGCATGTGGTTATCCTGTGAATTAGAGTGAGTTTTTAAAGCCTTTTTTTTTTGTTCACCAACTTCCTTCCCTGTCTTATACTACCCCCTAATGATTGTATACCTCCTTTAAGTTTCTCCACTGAATCCTTCTGAAGGTCAGGGCATTTTGCCTTTAAGTGTTTCAGTCTCTTAGCCCCTCAGAAATCCTACAGAGTGTTTGATGGGCTTTGAGCTGTCCCTGTGCCCCCCCCCAACACCCAGTGTAGAAAAGGGGCCATCCAGTCTTGTCCTTAAATCAATAGAGTGTCAATACCCATCAGTCATAAACTGTGGATCCTCGATGCAACTGATTTCCCCTCCAGCTGAGGTTTAAAGGAGGGGAATCGATGAAGTTCTAGATGAACTGATGAAGTTCTAGAACTGATGAAGTTCTAGAACCTACGTGAGGTTCGGTGGGCTGAGTTCCGGAGCCGATGGCCAAGAAAGAATTCTTGAGACATCTTTGGTGCAAAATGGTGGTTTATAAAAGCACGGGGACAGCGCCCGTGGGCAGGAAGAGCTGCTGCCCTGAGTTGTGAGGGATGGGTTGTGTACCCTGCAGTCTGGGGGAAGGTGAGGGAAAGGGAGGTTTCAATGGAGTTTTCATATGCTAAAGAGGGCCTACAAGGGGCCTACAAGGTGCCATTAACATCAAGATAGTTGGGAGATGCCTGTCTTGCAGGATTGTGATCTCTGCAAGTTAACTATTTGTTTCTTGTTTATGGCGGTCAGCGGTGCCTGAGGAATGTTACACATATTACCAGGGGAGCTGGTGGAGACGGGGTGCAAGGTGCCAGCTTTTGCTTTGTCCTCAGCCAGCTTCCTGCTCCCTCATCAAAAGTACACCCTGGTAAAGCCCCCAATGGAAATAAAGGAAAAGCTCGACTGGCCTTTGTGAGGCCGGTTCTTCCTGACCCTTACGAACCAGTATACACCCTACATTAGGAAACAAAGGAGTATCTGCGGCTGGATACGACTGCCTTTGGGGATAATTCTTTTCACTACGCGGCCCCAAGAGCGGAAGATAAAGCCAGGCTCCAGGGATCACGCTACCCGCCTGGGCCTAAGAGCCTTGGGCGGCGGGGAACTCGCACCTCGCGAGCGCTGGCGGCGGAGCAGGACAAGGTCAGCTCGGGTCGCTTCCCGTTGGCAGCCAATCAGCGGAAGGAGATGCCGGGCATTGTGACACGCGGAGGAGAGAGGGGCAGGGGCGGGGCAGGCCGATAGGCCCCTCCGAGCGCGGGCACGCGGAACCGGCGCAAGGCGGCGCGGCGCCTCAGTGGCGCGCACGCGCCTGAGCGCGCGCCCGGAGGGGCGGGCCGGGACTCGCCGCTCGCACGCCCTTGGGCCAGGGCCGGGTGTCCGCCTGTACGTTTTGCCTCCGACGCGCGCAGTCAGTGGAGCTGGTGTATGTGCGGCAATAACATGTCTGCCCCGCTTCCCGCCACCGTGCCCGCCGTCCGGAAAGCCACCGCTGCGGTGAGTGGCGGCGAGTAGGGTTCGGAGGGGCCTCTCGGCCCACTGCGGGCTACCGCCTTTGGCGCGGGTTTGGCGTCGCAGGCTGGTGAGCTACCGGTGGGTGGGGACGCTCTGCCGGGCGGGGTGCGGAGGGAGTGTGGTGAGGTGGGGAAGGCTGGCCCGGCGCCGGTCGGTGCTGTCTGGAGAGAGCGCTGGCCTCGCGGCCGGGGTGGGGGATTCGCGTCCCACTCCTCCCCTCCCACCCCCCACAGGCAGCCCCCACCCCGAGTCCTCCTCCGCCTTGCGGAGTGAGTGCGGCCCGCGGGACCCCCGGACCTTCCCCACCCCCACCACGGCCCGGGCTTGGAGGCGCTGGCGTTACTGGAGAGGCGCCCTAACCCGAGGTGGCTTTATCTCGTGTTTCTGTCTCGTTTGTGGATGAGAGAATGATTTTCTTGCCTTGCACTCTTGTTCTAAATTAAAGAAGTTGGAAGATTTCGTGTCTCACAAAATCAGAGGTACTGTTTTGGTTTTTTTCCCCCTGATGTAACTTGTGTATGAGGATCTCAAACTTGTTTTTAAACCACCCCCCTCCTTTTTGCGATGGAAAACTTCTACAGCTTTTGTGAGAGATTTCAGTGGTTTGACAAGAAAGAGACAAATTCTTTTTCTTCCAGCGTGGTTGGTGATCATTGGCACTTAACAAATGTCTGAGACCTTTAAGCGCTAAAACGCAACGTTAATTATCTTAGGAATTCAAGGAGAAGAAGTTAAGGATTTTTTTTAATGAAGAGGTCTGTAGAGATTAACTAACTTGCTGAGGGCAGTGCTCTCTAATTGTAGCATCCACCTTAACCAAAGCTTCAATGTGTAGCAAGAGTTCGGTGTGGGTTTATTTAGGCATTGCTTATTCATTTTTCCTCTTTTATAGGTGATTTTCCTTCATGGACTGGGAGATACAGGGTAGGTACCCTTATTCGTTACAGTAATGAAATGGGGTTATGCAACTGTATACTATGAAAAGTTTACTTATGGACTCTAGGAATGTAGAAAAGAAGATTGGTAGTCCTACTTACAGTCCAAGAATAAGATACAACTTTTTCTTTTTTGAAAACTCCCAGAATTTTTCTCTGATCATCTTAAATTTCTCATTTTTCAACTCATGTTCCTGGAACATACTAAAATTGCAAACTCCTTGAATTGCTGTGGGTATTAGATGCCGGAGGTGGGTAGAATGTTTGTAGAGACAGTGTGTGCAACTGAGAGCTCTACAGGAGTTAATATTTCAGGGCAGGTTGAGAAGTAGTTGATTTTGATAAGGAAGTAATAGCAGTATGAGGTGTACAGCATTCTGATTGAGTGCTTAGGTATTCCCTTAAAAGAAAAAAGCAGTGTAAGTGCAGGAGAGGCCACTGAAAGATTTGGAGTCTGATAAAACGAATTATGTTGTGCTAACTTTAGATATATGATATGTCTTTCCCTTGGGCTTTTTCTCTATTGAGATGTTTTGTTTTTAATTTAAAGCTGTGATTATCAGGGCACCTAGCTGGTTCAGTCGGGAGAGCTTGCAGCCCTTGGTCTCAGGGTGGTGAGTTCAAGCCGCACATTGGGTATGGAGCAATAACAAGCAGTGATTTTCTATTTGAAACTTGGGCAAAAGTGTTGTTACAAAATTACAGAACTGGAGGAAACCTGCAGAGTAAATGCATTTTAATAAAGTAGTAAAAATAAATAAATAAATAAACCCAAACTATTAAATCTTTACAAAGAGGCATTGCACTAGATTGTTAAAAGTGATTCCTAATCTTATTATTTTAAGATTTTATTTATTTATTTGACAGAGATCACAAATAGGCAGAGGGGCAGGCATAGAGAGAGAGGAGGAAGCCGGCTCCCTGCTGAGCAGAGAGCCCAATGTGGGGCTCCATCCCAGAACCCTGGGATCAAGACTTGAGCTGAAGGCAGAGGCTTTAACCCACTGAACCACCCAGGCACCCCATGATCCCTAATCTTTAATGCCTGCTAAAGAGAAGTACATGACACATAACCTTGTATGAAGTTAGGGAAAAGATTGCGGGACTCTTGCTGGCAATCAGGTAGTCCTGTGAAAATGACAGACCTATTTTACGATTTAACTGAAGAGAGGCTCAGAGAAGCTCTCTTTTACAACCAACCCCTTCTTGTTGCTGAGAGTTAGGGAAAGTTAGGTAGAGAGTTGCTACCCTGTAACTTTCCCATCGAGGAGATCCAGACCTGAATAATCAGTCCAAGAGAAGCAAGCTTCAGTGTAGGAAGGTTCTTTGTGGATCCCAAATTAGCTGGAATTAGCAGTGCTGGAATCTGGATCGAGTCCCACATCGGGCTCTCTGCTCGGCAGGGAGCCTGCTTCCCTTCCTCTCTCTCTGCCTGCCTCTCTGCCTACTTGTGATCTCTCGCTGTCAAATAAATAAATAAAATCTTTAAAAAAAAAAAAGAAAAGAAAAAAAATATGACAGCCAAAGTGTTCCTAGTAACCTGTATAATTAACTGTGAAACTAGTATTGAAATTAATATATTTTATTATTTATTTATTTAAAATATTTTGTTTATTTATTTGACACAGAGATCACAAGTAGGGAGAGAGGCAGGCAAAGAGAGAGAGAGAAGGAGGAGGAAGTAGGCTCTCTGCTTGGCAGGGACTGCATGCGGGACTGGATCCCAGGACCCTGAGATCATGACCTCAGCCAAAGGCAGAGGCTTAACCCACTGAGCCACCCAGGCGCCCTCAAATTAATATATTTTAGACTATACTGTATGGCATGAGATTGATCACAGTTTTCCTTCTAAAGTAAAACTGACTTGTTATGATTATGAAAATGTTACGTTTGTATTATAAAAAAATTCAGACTGTAAGTATGAGAATGAGAATTGATTTAAATCCTAAAACCCAGAGATGTGTTTTTGATAGCATTTTTAAAAATGTTTTATTTTGAATTATTTTCAAATTTATGGAAGAGTTCCAAGAATAGAGATTTCTCAATACCTTTTACTCAGATCCACTGATCTCTGTTTACTGAATGTGTTACTGTATTTGCTGAAATCCCTGAGAGGAAATTGCAGTTCCCTTGATTCTTTTTGTTTGTTTGTTTATTTGACAGAGAGAGAGTCAGCCGGAGAGAGAACACAAGCAGGGGGAGTGGGAGAGAGAGAAGCAGGTCTTCTGCAGGGCAGGGAGTCCAGACCCGGAGCTTGATCCCTGGATCTCGGGATCATGACATGAGCCACAGGCAGATGCTTAATAATTAAGCCACCTGGTCACCCCTACCTTGATTCTTTATTTCCACACCTTAGCATGTATTCCCTAAGAACAAGGAGAGTCTCATGTAACCACAGAAGAGTTATCACATTCAGGAAACTTAGCCCTTAGTTAATATTATCATCTAACATACTACATATTCAAACTTTGCAAACTGTCCCAGTAATATCCTTTATAGTAATCGCCTCTTTTGGAATCCAATTCCCAGTCACATAATGCATTTAGCTGTTATATCTCTTAAGTCAGGAACAATTCCTCAGCTCTTCTTTGTCTTTCATGACACTGACATTTGCAGAGGGTAGTCCCTGAGATCAGGTTTATTTGCCATTTCCTCATGATTAGATTCCTTAGATTAGTTTATGCACTTCTGGTACAAACTCCATATAGGCGATATGTCCTGTTCAGTGCATCATGTCAGGAGACAGATGATAGCCTTTGCCCCGTTACTGATGCTAACTTGGATCACTTGATTAAAGTGGTATTTTCCAGGTTTCTCTGCTGCAGTTATTTTTCCATTGTAGTTAAAAAGCAAGTTGTAGGGAAATACTTTCAGACTTTGTAAATTGTATGATAAACTTTCATCCAATATTTTCAGCATCCATTGGTGATTCTTGTTTGACTCAATTGTTAACATGATAGGATTGTCTAAGTCTGTCATACTTTATTAGTTTGCCCCTCCCCATTTAATACAGTCTATAGATTTGTGTAATGAGTTATATTTCATCACTGTTACTGTTTTAAATTTTTTTAACTTTTTCTTTTAAAATAACTTGAAATTTACATAAATATTGCAGAAGTAGTATTCAGATCTCCTCATATCTTTTCAGATTACCCAATTAACATTTCTGAAAAAGGGGCACCTGGGTGGCTAGTGGTTTAAAGCCTCTGCCTTCGGCTCAGGTCATGGTCCCAGGGTTCTGGGATCCAGCCTGCATCGGGCTCTCTGCTCGGCAGGGAGCCTGCTTCCCCCCTCTCTCTTTCTGCCTGCCTCTCTGCCTGCCTGTGATCTCTGTCTGTCAAATAAATAAAATCTTTAAAAAAATTTTTTTTTTCTGAAACATTTGGGCATATTGTAGAAATACTGCTTCATTACTCCATAAAATTTTAGTGTGTATTTTGTAAGCACAAGGACATTTCCACATGACCACAGTATAACCATCCATCAGGAAGTTAACATTGATCTTATGCTATCATCAAATTTCTTGGTTCTATCGCATTTTCTTGGTTTGACCCAATCGTGGCCTTTTATGGGCCCAGGATCCAATCCAGGATCACATGTTGCATTCAGTTACCATGTGTCCTTAGTGTTTCCTTCAGTCTAGAGCAGTCTTTCCTTGTCTTGCATGACCTTTACGACTGTCCTTCAGCTTGGGTTTATGTGATGTCTCCTGACTTAAGCTTTTTTGACAGGAATATCACAGAGATGTTGCTATGTTCGTCTCAGAGGATTGTATCAGGTGCACACTATGTTGATTTTCGTTCCTTTACTGATAATGTTATATTTTTTCACCTGGGTAAGGTGGTGTTTGCCCCGTTTCTCCACGGTAAAATTAATAAGGGTATTTACTTAAAAATATTTTGTGGGGAGATGCTTTGATATTATGAAAACATGTTTCTCACTGAATTTTAACCTACGGATTTAGTGTCCATTAATGATTTTTATCTGTATCTATTATTGTGATAGTTCCAGATAATGATCTTTTAAAAAAAAAATCCTTCTTTCTAGATTTATTCATTGGCAGCTCTCCCTTCTCCTTTATTATGTATGCATGTATTCATTTATTCATATTAGTGTCAAATCAGGACAGACTCTTGGATTGCTCTTTTACCCTGAGGGTTACAAATTGTTAAATCGGTCATATTTTTGATGGTCACGTCATCCTATACGTGGCTATTAGAAGCCCCTTCATCCTGCTCTGATATCTTTGGGACATGCCCCATCATACTTTGAGCACTTTCTTGCTTTCCAGTGCAGCAGGGTCTTTCCCACGATCATCTTACATTTTTCCTGCTTCAGTCCTGGGATTCAACCATTTTTTTCAAGAGCCCCGGTTCCTTTCAGTAAAGAATATTTAGGACCCAATATCTGGGTGCTTTATGTGCTAATTGGTAGAATCATTACTTCTAGATCCTTTCAATGGACAGAGCGGGAGCGTAGCTACATTAACATACATGTGTAGGCACACATCTTTATCAACTTAGATATTTTCATATATTAAAATTAGGGGGTGTATTCTAATTCCTCCAGTTCTAGTCAGCACCAGGTGTATTCTAGCCTTCCCCCCTTTCCATATTTGTAATTCTGTGAGAAACCTTGCTTCTGTTCTGGCAGTTCTGGCCAGAAGTGCACTGTGGCATTGCCTCCCACCCCCTCTAGGTGTCCCAGCCCACAGCTTTGCTTCAAACTGGTAACAACTCCTTCATCTTACCCCTGTCCCAGCTAACACATGAAAGCTCAGTTTCAGTTAAGGGGAGCAGGAAGGAGAAAAGGCCAGGTGGAAATCTTGGCCTTCTTGTAAACTTACCTTTCCTTTCATATATTGCAGGAGTTTCCGGTCTATGTTACCAATCTATGTGTGAGTTTTCTAGGCTATGGAGATTGTAAAACTTAGAAAACAAAGTTTCAAAAGAAAAAAAAATAAATAAAACAAAAGTTTCAAAGACAGAAACTGATTAAGTAGATTAAGCCTTACTGAGAGATCAATACAGAGAGTATTAAAAATAATATTGAATTGGCAACATGGGTATATTTTACGACCATTTGTTTGCAAGTCCTTATATAATCAAGAACTAAGAGAATTATAGAATGTTATTTGGAGATCATTTAGTTATAAGGACTAGGAAACTGTTCAACTAGTTTAAGCAAAAAGCGGTATTTATGGAAGGACATAAGGATAGCTGTCTTGCATATAAACTCCATGAAGGCAAAGATTTTTTTTATTTCCTTGATATATAACTGACATGCTATAAAATTCACCTGAGAACACAGGTATTTTCTATTTAACTTAACACTGCATCCCCATGGCTTGGACAGTACTGGATATGTAGAACATCTATCCATTGAGTAAATAAATGGATGAGGAATTAAGGGGGAAAACATATAATGATAATTAGTCACAAAGTATATTGTTTTCCTAGAGCTGCCATAGTTAAAAACCATAAACTAGATGGCTTCAAGCAACAGAAAATTATTTGCACAGTTAAATAGGCTAGCAGTTCAAAATCAAGGTGTCAGAAGGACTATAGAACTCCCTCAAAGGCTTTAGGGGAGAATCCTTTGCCTTTCCCAGGTTTGATGGCTCCTGGCATTCTTCGGCTTGTGGCAATATACTTCCAATCTTCTGCCTCCCTCAGACATGACCTTTTTGTTATTTATCTGTGTTCTGTTCTTTTCTTTTCTCCTTTCTTCCTTTTCTTTTTTGTTCTATTTTCCTGTTCCTTTCATCCTTCCTTCCTTTCTTCCTTTTTTATTCCTCATATCTAATAAGGACACCGGTTACTAGATTTTTTTTTTTTTTATGGTTGATATGTTATATTGACAGGCCATTTGAATAGCCTTTTTTTGTGTGTGTACAGATTTAATTTATTCGACAGAGAGAGAGAGATCACAAGTAAGCAGAGAAACAGGCAGAGAGAAGGGGGGAAGCAGGTTGCCTGCTGAGCAGAGAGCCTGATGTGGGGCTCAATCCCAGGACCCTGAGATCATGACCTGAGCCAAAGGCAGAGGCTTAACCCACTGAGCCACTCAGGCGCCCCTTGGATAGCCTTTAACAAAATAATCAGCTCTCCCAAACATCCAGACTTTTTTTTTTTCATTTTTTTAAAAAATGAAACATATATAATGTATTATTTGCCGTAGGGGTACAGGTCTGTGAATCATCAGGCTTACGTACTTAACAGCACTCACCATAGCACATACCCTTGACAATGTCCATAACCCAGCCAGCGCATCCCTACTCAGTTTGTTTTTTGAGATTAAGAGTCTCTTATGGTTTGTCTCCCTCCCAGTCCCATCTTGTTTCATTTTTTCCTTTCCTACTCCCCAAAACCCCCACTTTGCTTCTCAAATTCCTCATATCAGGGAGATCATGTGATAATTGTCTTTCTCTGATTGACTTATTTTGCTCAGCATTATACTCTCTAATTCCATCCATGTCATTGCAAATGGCAAGATTTCATTTCTTTTGATGGCTGCGTAGTATTCCATTGTGTATATATACATCACATCTTTTTTTTTTTTTTAAGATTTTATTTATTTATTTGGCACACAGAGAAGTCACAAGCAGGCAGAGAGAGAGAGGGAAGCAGGCTCCCTGCTGAGCAGAGAGCCCGATGCGGGACTTGATCCCAGGACCCTGAGATCATGACCCGAGCTGAAGGCAGAGGGTTAACCCACTGAGCCGCCCAGGCACCCCTATACACCACATCTTTATTCATTCATCTGTTGATGGACATCTAGGTTCTTTCCATAGTTTGGCTGTTGTGGACATTGCTGCTATAAACATTCGGGTGCACATGCACCTTCAGATCCCTACATTTGTATCTTTAGGGTAAATACTCAGTAATATGATTGCTGAGTCATAGGGCAGTTCTATTTTCAACTTTTTGAGGAACCTCCATGCTGTTTGAGTGGCTGCACCAGCATGCATTCCCACCAACAGTGTAGGAGGGTTCCTCTTTCTCCGCATCCTCGCCAGCATCTGTCATTTCCTGACTTGTTAATTTTAGCCATTCTGACTGGTGTGAGGTGATATCTCATTGTAGTTTAGATTTGTATTTCCCTGATGCCGAATGATGTGGAGCACTTTTTCATGTGTCTGTTGGCCATCTGGATAT
Source organism: Mustela erminea (assembly GCF_009829155.1). Lineage (NCBI taxonomy): Eukaryota > Metazoa > Chordata > Mammalia > Carnivora > Mustelidae > Mustela > Mustela erminea. The sequence continues at coordinate 7,651,463 of NC_045629.1, read as the reverse complement.
CTTCTTTGTAGAAATGTCTGTCCATGTCCTCTGCCCCTTTCTTGATTGGATTATTTGTTCTTTGGGTGTTGAGTTTGATAAGTTCTGTGTAGATTTTGGATACTAGCCCTTTATCTGATATGTCGTTTGCAAATATCTTCTCCCATTCTTTCTGTTGTCTTTTGGTTTTGTTGACTGTTTCCTTCGTTGTGCAAAAGCTTTTGATCTTGATGAAATCCCAATAGTTCATTTTTGCCCTTGCTTCCCTTGCCTTTGGCGTTGTTCCTAGGAAGATGTTGCTGCGGCTGAGGTCGAAGAGGTTGCTGCCTGTGTTCTCCTCAAGGATTTTGATAGATTGCTTTCTCACATTGAGGTCCTTCATCCATTTTGAGTCTATTTTCGTGTGTGGTGTAAGGAAATGGTCCAGTTTCATTTTTTTGCATGTGGCTGTCCAATTTTCTTAGCACCATTTGTTGAAGAGGCTGTCTTTTTTCCATTGGACTTTATTTTTCTGCTTTGTCAAAGATTAGTTGACCACAGAGTTGAGGGTCTGTTTCTCTATTTTGTTCCATTGATCTTTGTGTCTGTTTTTGTGCCAGTACCATTCTGTCTTGATGATTACAGCTTTATAATAGGGCTTGAAGTCTGTAATTGTGATGCCATCAACTTCGGCTTTCTTTTTCCTCATTCCTCTCGCTATTCGAGGTCTTTTCTGGTTCCATATAAATTTTAAGATTATTTGTTCCATTTATTGGAAAAAAATGATGGTATTTTGATAGGGATGGCATTAAACATGTAGATTGCTTTAGGTAGCATAGACATTTTCAGAGTATTTGTTCTTCCAATCCATGAGCATGGGATGCTTTTCCATTTCTTTGTATCTTCCTCAATTTCTTTCATGTGTACTTTATACTTTTCTGAGTATAGATTCTTGGCCTCTTTGGTTAGGTTTATTCCTAGGTATCTTACGATTTTGGGTGCAGTTATAAATGGGATCAACTCCTTAATTTCTCTTTCTTCTGTCTTGTTGTTGGTGTATAGAAATGCAACTGATTTCTATGCATTGAGTTTATTTCCTGACACTTTACTGAATTCCTGTACAAGTGCTAGCAGATTTGGAGTGAAGTCTTTTGGGTTTTCCACATAAAGTATTATATCATCTGCAAAGAGTGATAGTTTGACTACTTCTTTGCTGATTTGGATGCCTTTAATTTCTTTTTGTTGTCTGATTAGGACCTCTAGTACTGTTTGAATATCAGTGGTGATAATGGACACCCCTGCCGTGTTCCTGACCTTAGCAGCAGCTCTCAGTTTTCCTCCATTGACAATGATATTCACAGTGGGTTTTTCATAGATGGCTCTGATGATATTGAGGTATGTACCCTCTGTCCCTACACGTTGAAGGGTTTTGATCAAGAAAGGATTCTGTACTTTGTCAAATGCTTTTTCAGCATCCATTGAGAGTATCATATGGTTCTTGTTCTTTCTTTTATTAATGTATTGTATCATATTGATTTGATTTGTGGATGTTGAACCAACCTTGCAACCCTGGAATAAATGCCACTTGATCATGGTGAATATCCTTTTATTTTATAGATTTTATTTATTTATTTGACAGAGAGAGAGATCACAAGTAGGCAGAGAGGCAGACAGAGAGGGGGAAGCAGGCTCCCCACCGAGCAGAGAGCCCAGTGCAGAGCCCGATTCCCGGACCCTGAGATCGTGACCTGAACCGAAGGCAAAGGCTTAACCCACTGAGCCACCCAGGCACCCCTGAATAATCCTTTTAATGTATTGTTGGATCCTATTGGCTAGTATTTTGGTGAGAATTTTTGCATCTGTGTTGATCAAGGATATTGGTCTGTAGTTTTCTTTTTTGATGCGTTCTTTGTCTGGTTTTAGGATCAAGGTAATGCTGGCCTCGTAAAATGAATTTAGAAGTTTTCCTTCTATTTCTATTTTTTGGAACAGTTTCAGGAGAATGGGTATTAATTTTTCTTTAAATGTTTGGTAGAATTCCCCTGGGAATCCGTCTGGCCCTGGGCTCTTGTTTGTTGGGAGATTTCTGAGGACTGCTTCAATCTCCTTACTAGTTATGGGTCTGTTCAGGTTTTCTATTTCTTCCTGGTTCAGTTGTGGTAGTTTATATGTCTCTAGAAATGCATCCATTTCTTCCAGATTGCCAAATTTGTTTTCGTAGGTTGTTCAGAGTATGTTCTTATAATTGTTTGTATTTCTTTGGTGTTAGTTGTGATCTCTCCTCTTTCATTCATGATTTTATTTATTTGGGTCCTTGCTCTTTTCGTTTTGGTAAGTCTGGCCAGGGGTTTATCAGTCTTATTAGTTCTTTCAAAGAACCAGCTCCTAGTTCTGTTGATCTGTTCTACTGTTCTTTTGGTTTCTATTTCATTGGTTTCTGCTCTGATCTTTATTATTTCTCTTCTCCTGCTAGGTTTATGCTGTTCTTTCTCCAGTTTCTGTCAGTGTAGGGTTAGGTTGTGTACTTGAGACCTTTCTTGTTTCTTGAGAAAGGCTTACATCACTATATACCTTCCTCTCAGGACTGCTGTTGCTGTGTCCCACAGATTTTGAACAGTTGTGTTTTCATTTTCATTTGTTTCCATGAATTTTTTTCAGTTCTTCTTTACTTTCCTGGTTCACCCATTCACTCTTTAGAAGGATGCTCGTTAGCCTCCATGTATTTGGGTTCCTTCCAACTTTTTCTGTTGATTGAGTCTAGCTTCAGAGCATTGTGGTTTGAAAATATGCAGAGAGTGATCCCAGTCTTTTGTTACTGGTTGAGACCTGATTTGGAACCCAGGATGTGATCTATTTTGAAGAATGTTCCATGTGCACTAGAGAAGAATGTGTATTCTCTTGCTTTGGGATGGAATTTTCTAAATATATCTGAGATGTCCATTTGGTCCAGTGTATTATTTAAGGCCTTTATTTCCTTGTTTGTTTTTTGCTTGGATGATCTGTTCATTTCAGTGAGGGGTTTAGGGATGTTAAAGTCCCCTGCTATTATTGTATTATTGTTGATATGTTTCTTTGATTTTGTTATTAATCAGTTTACATATTTGGCTGCTCCCATGTTAGGGGCATAGATATTTAAAATTATTAGATCTTCTTGTTGGACTGACCCTTTGAGTATGATATGGTGTCCTTCCTCATCTCTTATTATAGTCTTTGGCATAAAATCTAATTTATCTGATATTAGGATTGCCACCCCAGGTTCTTTTGATGTCCATTAGTATGGTAAATTGTTTTCCACGCCCTCACTTTAAATCTGGAGGTGTATTTGGGTCTAAAATGAGTTTCTTGTCGACAGCATATTGATGGGTTTTCTTTTTTTATTCATTCTAATACCCTCTGTCTTTTGATTGGTGCATTTAACCTATTAACATTCAGGGTAACTATTGAAAGATACGAATTTTAGTGCCATTATATTGCCTATAGGGTAACTGTTATTGTATACTGTCTCTGTTCCTTTGTGGTCTACTATTTTTAGACTTTCTCTTTGCTTAGAGGACTCCTTTCAATATTTCCTGTAGGGCTGGTTTGTGTTTACAAATTATTTTAGTTTTGTTTGTCCTGGAAGCTTTTTATCTCTCCTGTTTTCAGTGATAACCTAGCTGGATATAGTTTTCTTGGCTACATGTTTTTTTCATTTAGTGCTTTCAGTATATCACGGCCAGTCCTTTCTGGCCTGCCAGGTCTCTATGGGTAAATCTGCTGCCAATCTAGTATTTTTACCATTCTATGTTACAGACTTCTTGTCCTGAGCTGCTTTTAAGATTTTCTCTTTGTCACTAAGACTAGTAAGTTTTACTATTAGATGATGGGTGTGGACCTGTGTTTATTGATTTTGAGGCAGGTTCTCTGTGCCTCCTGGATTTTGATGCATGTTCCATTTGCCATATTAGGGATATTCTTTACAATAATTTGCTCCAGTATACCTTCTGCCCCCCTCTCTCTTCTTCTGGAATCCGAATTATTCTAATATTGTTTTGTCTTATGGTATCACTTATCTCTTGAATTCTCCCCTCGTGGTCCAGTAGTAGTTTGTCTCTTTTTTGCTGTTTCTTTATTCTCTGTCATTTGGTCTTCTATATCACTAATTCTCTCTTCTGCCTCCTTTTCTTAGCAGTAAGAGCCTCCATTTTTTATTGTACCTCATCAATAGCTTTTTTGATTTCAGCTTGGGTAGATTTTAGTTCTTTTATTTCTCCAGAAATGGCTTTTATTTCTCCAGACAGGGTTTCTCTAATACCTTCCATGCCTCTTTCGTGGCCGACTAGCAATTCTAGATCTGACATATTACCAATGTCTGTATGGATTAGGTCCCTAGCCTTCGGTACTGCCTCTTGTTCTTTTTTTTTTTTTTTTTTTTTTTGTGGTGAGTTTTTCCACTTTGTCATTTATCCAGATAAGTATATATGAACTGGAGAACATAATACTAAAAGGGTGGCAAAGACCCCCAAAAAATGTACGCTAACCAAATCAGAAGAGACCCCAAATTGGGGGAAAAAGAAAGAAAGGGGGTAAAAAGAAATTTTTAAAAAATTTATGTATATAAAAAAAAATTTATGTATATATATTAGACTGGTGAATGGAACAGAGCCACTCACTTGGTTTTGGGTGTATTTTGGTCTCTTAGAAGAAACTACCTCCCAAAATTTTAAAGAAAAAAATAATATGTATTCAAAAATAAGGATAAACATGAACGGATGGAATATGATTGTAAAGATGAAAATACAAAAAAATTTCTGAAAAAGGAATTCATAAGTTGGTTGGAAAAAGAAAGAAGAAAAAAGTGAAGAGAATTTGCTCAGGCTGGAGACTAGAACAAAGCCCTGTGGTAGATTTAGGGTATATTTTGATCTATTAGAAGAAATGTATCCCAAAATTTTTTAGAAAAAAAAACAACAACAACAACCCTGTATGTATACAAGAAATAAAATTAGATACAACCAAGGATAAAATATGACTATAATAATGAAGGTTTAAAAAGATTTTTTTTAGAAAGGTATTGTTAAGATAAACTAGTTCTAAAACGTTAAAAGAGGAAAGAGGAAAAGTTAAAAGAATTAGAATAAGAAAAAAAATTTTTTAAATTTAATTAACTTGTCAAGATTAAAGAATCATTTGGAGAAAGCCATGAATTCCATGCTCTGGAATTCCACTGTTCTCCTTGATCAGTGAGCTTGGTCTTGGCTGTTCTTGCCATCTTCTAGGGGAGGGGCCTGTTGTAGTGATTCTCAAAATGTCTTCGCCTGAGGCGGAATTGCACCACCCTTGCCAGGGGCCGGGCTAAGTAATCTGCTTGGATTCGCTCTCAGGAGCTTTTGTTCCCTGATTGCCCTCCTGTAGAGCTCTGGAGGACAGGAATGGAAATGGCAGCCTCCCAATCTCTGCCCAGAGTAGCCAAGAGCTCGGGGCCCTAGTCCTCACTAGGCCCTTGGAGAAAAGGGGTAAATTACTCCCATCTCCCTGGTCTCAGGCGGCGCCCTGAGCTCACCCGGCCTGTGACCGAGTGTTTCTGTCTCTGGCGCACCGCCCGGTTTGGAGTCTCCAAACACTGCAGATTCCTGCCGTGCTGCTCTTTGGTGGAAGAAGGTGGGGCTCCCCAGATCTGCTATTTGTGGGGTCCCTGCTCAAAGAGCAGTGGTCTGACTGCCACAGATCACAGTTTAAGGGAACCCCGAGCTGAGAGCTCCCTCCTCTTCTCCATCTCTGTAATTGGCTTCCCCGCTGTGTACCTGCAAGCTCTGCTACACTCAGACACCCCCGATCCTTCTGTGACCCCGCAGGATCTGAGACTGCTGTGTCCCTGCGAGAACTCCACCCCCGCTTAGCCTCTGGAGTGATGTCCCTCAGCAGAGCAGACTTTTAAAAGTTCAGATTTTGTGCTCCATTGCTCCACTGCTTGCCAGGAGCCGGCCCCTCCCACCCCAGGTCTATCTTCCCATTGCTTCAGATTCACTTCTCCGCTTGTCCTTTCTTTCAGAAAGTGATCAGTTTTCTGTATCTAGAATTGCTGCTCTTCTCTCTGATCTGTTGGGTTTGTAGTTGTTGTGAATGGTTTGATAACTATCTAGCTGAACTCCTGCGACCCAATGTCATCTCAGTCTGCTACTCCTCCACCATCTTGAATGACAATCCACCAGTTACTAGATTTAGGATCCATCCTAATCTTAGAGAATCTCATCTTGATCCTTAACAGATTACATCTGTAAAGAGCCTCTTTCCAAATAAGGGCACATTTTGAGGTTCCAGATGGACAATAATTTTGTGGGGACTATCCAGTCAACTACACCAAAGGTATTCTCTCTGCTGTTTGTACCCTTGTGGTCTCTCACTTTTGGTTCTTTCTGTATATTTGCACAGTTTTCTCTGCTGACACACTTTCCTTGTCACTCCCAAATGGATCAACCCAGCTCTGACTTTTTATCAACCCTAGTTCTGGTGTTTTTTTAAGAATTTGACCCATCTTGGATGCCTTTGTGGCCCAGTCGGCTAGGTGTCTGCCTTGGGCTTGGGTCATGATCCCAGGGTCTTGGGATCAAGTCCTGTATTGGGCTCCCTGCTCAGCAGGGAGTCTTCCTCTCCCTCTACCCCTCTTCCCACTCGATGTCTCAATCTCTCTCTCTCAAATCAATAAATTATTTAAGAAAAAAAAGAATCTGGCCCATCTTGGGTCACTCTGTTCTTAGCTAGGTAGTTGGTAAGACTCACTAGGATGTGTAAGGGTAATTCTATGGCAGTGATATGCTACTTGGACACAGATGGTGATGAGTTGTGTTTCTTGTGGAATCTTTTGAGTTTTTAGTTCTACACCATTATTACTTTGGAGTAGTGAACATTATGAAAATAGAGATGTAAGTTACTTTGTAGTCTTTTCTAAAAGGACAATTCAGAAGTAAAATAGAGTGAACTTGTAATATTTCTTGGGATGTGCCTTGAAATTCACTTTCTGAACCCATAAAACCTTTGTGTGTGTCTGTTTCATTTTCTTTTTGTTTCTAATAATTAAGTGAAATATATTCTCATTGATCTAGGTTTCTGAATATTAGATTCTGTTTAACTGAAGCTCTGTGTAGACTTCTTAAATCTTGAGGTTTCCCCCGACTTTGACAATTATCAAAAGGACAAGTTATAGTCCATAATTCAGTTGTAATTATAAATTATAATTCAGACTATAATTCAGTTATAGTCAAAGATTTTTATAATCTGTGGGGACCTTTGAAATCATCTAGTACAACCAGCACAGATTATGGGTGGAAAAACTGAGAACTGGAAAGGCATTGGTTCTCATACTGTAGCATGCATAAAAGTCACATGGAAGGCTTGATTGTTGGTCCCCACCACCTGAGTTTCTGATTCACTGGGTTTGGGATTGGGCCCAGGAATTTGCATTTCTAACAAGTTCCCAGAAGATTCTGCTGGTCCTGGGACCACACTTTTAAAAGCCAGTAGACTGAACTGAGACAACACTTCTTAAAGGCACAGTGGGGACTAGAACTCAAGATTCCTATTCCTTTTTATTATTTCTTAGTATTTCTTATGTTCTTAGTATTTCTTGTGTAGAGGAGTAGTTGGCAAACAGTAGGCCACAGTTCAATTCTGGCCTGCCACTTTTTAAAAACTTACTTAATGTTATTTATTGATAATATGTAATTCACATCCATAAAAGTCACCCTTTAAAAATGTACAATCCCATAGTTTTTAGTATACTTACAGAGTTGTGCAACCATCGTTATTATGTTAATTCCAGAATATTTTCAGCATCCCAAAAGGAAATGGCATACATGTTAGCAGATAGTCCTCATTCCCTTTACTGGCAACCATTCATCTCCTTTCAGATTCTGTGGATTTGTCTGTCCTGGGTATTTCATATAAATGGAATCAGGCAATATATGACGTTTTGTGTCTAAATTCTTTCACATAGTGTGTTTTTCAGGTTCATTCATGTTGTAATGTGTACTGGTATTTTATTCCCTTTATTGCCAAATAATTTTCTGTGGAGGGGTATCCATGTATTGATCTTAGGATATACCATGTTTCTTAAATTCATCAGTTGATGAACATTTCAATTGTTTCCACTTTCTGGCTATTAGAAGTAGTGCTACTCTGAACATCCATTTGCAAGAATTTACCTAAACACAGGCTTTTAGTTCACTTGAATAATTGTTGAGTCAGTGGTAATTGTTTAACCTTTTGAGGAACTCCCAGACTGTTATCCCCAGTGGCTGTACCATTTTACATTTCTACCAATAGTGTATGAGTGTTCTGATTTCTCCACATTCTCACCAGTATTTGTTGTTACCTTTCTTTTTTTATTATAACCATCCTATTGGGTCTAAAGTATTAATCTCATTTTGGTTTTTAATTACACTTCCTAATGACTAATGATTTGGTCATCTTTTCATGTGCTTATTTGTGATTTATATATTTTCACTAAAGAAACATCTGTTCAATACCTTTGCCCTTATTTTTTTAAAATTTATTTTAAAAGATTTTATTTACTTATTTGACAGAGAAAACAAGAGAGGGAGCACAAGCAGGGGGAGTGAGAGAGGGAGAAGGGAGAAGCAGGTTCCTTGCTGAGCAAGGAGCCAGGTGCTGGGCTCCATCCCAGGACCATGAGATCTTGACCTGAGCCAAAGGCAAATGCTTAACCATCTGAGCCACCCAGGCACCCCAGAGCACAACAGTTTTTAATCCTGATAAGTTCCGGTTGATCTTTTTTTTTTTTTTTTTTTTTGGTTGCTTGTGCCTTTGGTGTTTATATCTAAGAAATCATTGTGTATCATTGGTACCAAGCTTCTCCAGTTGTTAGTCTTTTATGACATTGTGCATTTGTGCATGCTCTCAAAGCTCTTTCTCTGTTTTTATATGTATATGTATATATCTTTCTCTGTTGTTATATGTGTACGTATATACTTATTATTTGGTGATCAAAGTCTTTTTTTTAAGTCTTTGAAATCAGCCTGATAGAAGCATGATCTTCCATCATCACTAATTACTCCAGTGTTGCCCACGCGTGAGGATACTGTACCTGACCAGCATACGGCACTCCAAAGTAGGAAATCAGCATTGATCCAGTACTACCATCCAGTCCAAAGAATCCATTCAAGTTTTTCCAGCTTTCCCAATTATGTTTCCTTCCTGGTCCAAGATCCTTTCCAGTAATTTGTGCTTTATTTAGAAACAGTTTATTAGCCTTTCATATCCTTCATATTTTTAAAATGTGGAGCCTTACCTCTGTACCTTCTATAGAGTGACCCTCAGATTGAATTTAATGTCTCATGACTGGATTTAGGTCATTTATGCCTTTTTAATTCTTTTTATAATGGTTTGGGATGTAATTTGATTACCACACAATTCACCCATTTGAATTCTGAGGTGCAGTCTTTAATATATTCACAAAGCAGTGAAACCATTTTTATCACTCCAAAAGGAAACCTTGTACTCTTTTTTTTACCCCCAAGTCCCCTAGGTAACTAAGCTACTTTCTTTCCTTTTTTTTTTTTAAGATTTTATTTATTTGATAGAGAGAGACACAGCGAGAGAGGGAACACAAGCAAGGGGTGTGTGAGAGGGAGAAGCAGGCTTCCCACTAAGCGGGAGCCTGATGCAGGGCTGGATCCCAGGACCTTGGGATCATGACCTGAGCCCAAGGCAGACGCCCAAAGATTGAGCCACCCAGGTGCCCACTAAGCTACTTTATCTTTATAGATTCAGCTATCCTGGACATTTCATATAAATGGAATCATAATATAATATATGGTCTTTTGTAATTGGCTTTCTTTACTTAACATAATATTTTTAAAGTTCATGCATGTTGTAATATATATAGGAATTTTATTCCTTTTTATTGTTCATCATATTCCTTTGAGTAAAATTGCTGGGTCATATGATAACTTCATGTTACTAGCAGTATGTGAAAATTCTGCTTTCTTCCCATCCTCATTAACACTTGTTATCGTCTTTTTGATTATGGCCATCCTAGTGGATGTGAAGTGGTATCTCATTGTGGTTTTATTTGCATTTACATAATGACTAATAAAGCTGAGGATCTTTTCCTGTACATGTTGGCCATTTGTATATCTTTGGAGAAGTGTCTGTTCAGGTCCTTCACCTCTTTACTTTTAGGTTGTCTTTTTGTTTGTGGGTTTGTTTTTAAGATTTTATTTATTTATTTGACAGAAATCACAAGTAGGCAGAGAGGCAGGCAGAGAGAGAGAGGAGAAAGCAGGCTTCCTGCAGAGCAGAGAGCCCGACGATGTGATGTGGGGCTCTATCCCGGGATCTTGAGATCATGACCTGAGCTGAAGGCAGAGGCTTGACCCACAGAGCCACCCAGGTGCCCCAATTGTTTGTGGGTTTTAATAATTGTTTATGTGTTATGGATACTGCATCCTTATTGAATATGGTTTGCAAATAATTTTCCATTCTGTAGTTTATCTTTTTCTTCATAGTGCCCTCTGAAGCATAATAGTGTGGTGTTTTTTTTTTTAAGATTGTATTTATTTATTTGACAGAGAGAGAGAGATCACAAGTAGGCAGAGGCAGGTAGAGATGGGGGGGAAGCAGGCTCCCTGCTGAGCAGAGAGCTCCATGTGGGGCTCGATCCCATGATCCTGGGATCATGACCTGAGCCGAAGGCAGAGGCTTTAACCTACTGAGCCACCCAGGCGCCCCAGCATAATAGTTTTTAATTTTGATGATTAATTTTTTTTCTTCGCTGTTTGTGCTTTTAGTGTCTAAGAAGAAACCATGGCCAAATCCAACATCACAAGATTTTTATATATTTTCTTCTAGGAGTTTTATAGTTTTATCTCTTACATTTAAGTCTTCGGTACATTTTGAGTTAATTTTTTTGTATAGTGTGAGCTAGGAGTTCATCTTCATCCTGTTGCATCCCAGCTACTTTTGTTGAAAAGATTATTCTTTCCTTATTGATTTTTCTCAGGGACACCCTTTTCAGAAATAAGTTAACCATAAATGGTGGGTTTATTTCTGTATTTTCAAATCTGTTGATTTATAGATCTTTCCTTGTTTCAGTACCACTCTGTCTTTATTACTATTGCTTTATAGTAGCTTTGAAATTGGGAAGTGTGAGTCCTTAAACATTACCCTTTTTTAAGATTGTTTTGAGTCTTCTGGGTCTCTTACATGTGCAACTGAATTTTAGAATTGGCTTGTCAATTTCTGCAAAGCCAGCTGTGATTCTAATAAAGATTGCATTGACTCTGTATATCATTTTGAGAGTACTGCCACCTTAAGAATATTAAGTCTTGGACTTCTGGGTGGCTTAATTAGTTGAGCATCCAACTTTTGATTTCCCTTAAGTCATGATCTCAGGGTCCTGAGATGAGACCCTTGTCAGGCTCCACATTCAGCAGGGAATCTGCTTGAAGATTCTCTCCCTTTACCCGTCCTGCCACTTGCACACTCTTTTTCTCTACAATAAATAAATGAATGTTTAAAAAGAAGAATATTAAGTCTTTTGGTCCTTGAACATGGGATGTACATTTGTATAAGTCTTTAATTTCTTTCAGCATTTTGGTAGTTTTCATAATGAAGCTTCATATAAATATCTCATGTATCTACATACATATATACAAAAGACACACATGAACTCACATAAACACACATGTACACATGCAAAACACATGTACAGCTCTAGAATAGTGCCTGACTCATAGCTAGTGTTATGTAAGTGTTAAAATTACTTCTTTGTTACTAATTTTTCTATATGTCTTTAACTTTTTTGGGAAGGTGGATTAAAATAGAGAAATAGTTAATAGAAAATAATTTAACATTTATTTATTTAATTTCTAAGAAAGATTTGTTTATTTTAGAGAGAGAGTGTGCGTGTGCGAGTGGGGAAAGGGGCAGAGGGAGAGAGACTTCACACAGACTCCCCACTGAGCACAGAGCCCATCACAGGGGTTGATAATGACCTGAGCCAAACCCTGCTTTAACTGACTGAGCCACCCAGGCATCACATTATTTATTTAATTTTAGTTTTTAAATTTTAGGGTTTTTTAAATTTTTAATTATTTTTAAAATTTAAGTAGGTTCCATAACCAACATGGGGCTTGAACTCATGACCAGTGGAGGTCACATCCTCTACCAGGTAAGCCAGCCAGGCACCGTTTAAGTTAATTTTACTTTATCCTTTGGTAAAAGTAACATGTTAGGGGATCCTACCTGGCTCAGTTAGTTAAGCGGCTGACTCTTGATTTCTGCTCAGGTCATGATCTCAGGGTCATGGAATCAAGCTCCACGTTGGCTCCATGCTGGTTGTGGAGATTAAGATTCTTTCTCCCCTCTGCCCTTTCCCCCCAAAATAAAAAAACTTAAAAAAAAAATTAACATGTAAAAAGTATCAGTTATAATGTCAAATGTAAACAAGCAGGAAACTGTATGTATGGTATCCCATTTTTGTAAAATCTGTTATCTGTTTCTTAAGTGATAAACATGAAAGAACTGGAAAGATACATCAGAGGATTAACTGCTTATTTCTGGCTTGAAGGATTCTGATGATTTTTCTAATACTCCATTTTGAACATGTATATGTACATGATACACACAAGTATAGAATGTGAAAGTTATTTTTAGAAGTGCAATAAACATGTAGAGTTTATTTATTTATTTATTAGCATGTAGAGTTTAAGATAACGGATTTACTCCTGAGACGACTTTTGTCATTATATGGTCATTCACATTATATAATATAAATTGTATTATCTGTCTGGCCTATTTTGTTAGGCACATTGTTGTGAGATTATAAAGAGATAAGCGTATCTGTGTTTTGCAAATTATAAAGCCTTATAGAAATATATGGAAGAAAACACACTGCTCTTCAGAAATCAGGAGACATCATCTTAACTTGTAGGTAAAGCTTGAGCTGTATTAGCCTTTGGGTTGTTTCTGGGTTGGTTGTGGTATTTTGCTACCATGGATGGTCCACACTTCTAAGATTTTAAAAGGAGTTAACATTTATCCTTGCAAGTTTTTAAAAGTTACTATTCTGTTACTAATTTATTGGGATTTAAAATCGTATCTAATGGCAACATTCAAATAATTTCTCTACCAGGCATGGATGGGCAGAAGCCTTTGCAGGTATCAGAAGTTCACATATCAAATACATCTGCCCACATGCGTAAGTATTTTAATCTTTACATTTGTGATTCAGAATCTGGAGAAGAAGAATTGTGATAGCTTTACTTTCCTAGAAAAGGATTTGAATATTACCAGCTTTTATCCTTTTAAGTATTCAGTTTAAAAATAAAGATTAGTAAATTTTTTAAAACTAAACTGGTAACTTGGCTACATAGAATTTTTTTTTCTTTTTCTTTGGGAAATTTAAAATAATGCTTTCGTGGAGGTCAGTCGAACTCAGGCTTAGAAAAATTCCTTTAGATACACAAACATCTGAGATCTAAGGATATCCCAGAAGGGGATTTATTTACTTGTCAGGTTTGTGAGAGATCTTTATTTACTATGTTGAAAACACTCCTAAATTTTATCAGCTAAAGGCAATGGGATGTACGTGGAAAGAACACAGGTTTTGAAGTCTGATAGATTTGGTTTCGAATTCTGAAAATGTTTGTGGATGTCTTGAGCAAACTCAGAAAATTGCTGAGATTGGCGAGGTTTTAGGTCAAAAGGTTGCTGAGAGACAGTAGCTGTGAAGGCAAATGGGATTAGATTCATGCTAATAGGTTAATAATTCATCCTCAGAAGTGGTAGTAGCAGTAGAGCTGATAAATGTGAAAGAGAAAATGGAACGAGGAAAAATACCTGATGAGGTAAGAAAACTTTTTGTCCCCTTTTTATCCTGAAACAGAAGTTTTTGTTTTTGTTTTTAAAGATTTTATTTGACAGAGAGAGATCACAAGTAGGCAGAGAGGCAGCCAGAGAGAGCAGGGAAGTAGGCTCCCACTGAGCAGAAAGCCTGATGAGGGGATCAGTCCCAGGATCCTGAGATCATGACCTGAGCTGAAGGCAGAGGTTTAACCCACTGAGCCACCCAGGTGCCCCTACAAGCTTTATCTGATCTCTGTAGGCTACAGCTAAATACTATGGCAGGAATGACTGTGTCCTCTGTTATTCTGATTCATCTATAAGACAGAATTCTTTTCTTTTCTTTTTTTTTTTTTTTTTTAAGATTTTATTTATTGGGGCACCTGGGTGGGTTAAGCCTCAGTGGGTTCAGTGGATTAAGCCTCTGCCTTCGGCTCAGGTCGTGATCCCAGAGTCCTGGGATCGAGCCCCGCATCGGGCTCTCTGCTCAGCGGGGAGCCTGCTTCCCCCTCTCCTTCTGCCTGTCTCTCTGGCCACTTGTGATCTCTCTCTCTCTGTCAAATAAATAAATAAAATCTTAAAAAAAAAAAGATTTTATTTATTTATTTGATAGATCACAAGTAGGCAGACAGAGAGAGAGGAGGAAGCAGGCTCCCCGCCGAGCAGAGAGCCCAATGCCGGGCTCGATCCCAGGACCCTGGGATCACGACCTGAGCCGAAGGCAGAGGCTTAACCCACTGAGCCACCCAAGCACCCCTATAAGACAGAATTCTTGATTATGTTAGTATTTCTGCTGTATTGTTACTGGCCCCAGGATTGATTTTATTTAAGGCTATTCCCAGTCTAGGGAAATTCATGTCCTCAAAGAAAATTTTTTTTTTTAAACCTCTGAACTCTTTTTTTTTATTTATACACTTTTTTTTTCTTTTGCATGAAACAGTCTCAGTTAATGGGATGACTGCATTTCAAGATTTGAACTCTGCTTTAAAAGTAATAATGACCTAGTCCAAAACTTTTAGAAATAACAAAAAAGGAGCAAAAAAACCTGGAAAATTCTACAGTGAGCTCCAATTAGAAAGGTCTTCAAAGTTTTTTTTTTTTTTTTCTTAACCCTTACAGTGGAAGAGATATTTAAACTAATGCTCTAGATTGCATGTGCATCTTTCTTTTTCAGTTTTTCTTCTCTTATGTCCAATAATCCTAAGCTCTGATTTAACCCAATCCTTTTTGTTGGTTTGTTTAAAGAGAGAGGAAAGGAATGCATTTTAGCTTTCCTTTGTTTGCAAAATTCAGCTGCTGACCTATCAGCCTTCCCTGTTTTCTTAAATATCAGAGTGGTAGCCTAAGATTTTGTAACCTCTAAGGTAGACTTGTTTCATGAATTAGAAGGTTAGTGGTGAGATGTAATTCTAGTGTATTTTTCTTTTCTTTTGTACCTAGCTATATTCAGGTTATCCAGCAGATTTTTCATCACAAACCTGTATAGTGGATGCTTAGGCAAAACTTATATTTCCCGTATTTATTTAGAGATCTCTTAAATAACCACATACAGGGGCGCCTGGGTGGCTCAGTGGGTTAAGGCCTCTGCCTTCTGGCTCAGGTCATCATCCCAAGGTCCTGGGATCGAGCCCTGCGTCGGGCTCTCTGTTCAGCGGGGAGCCTTCTTTCCCCTCTCTCTCTGTCTGCTTCTCTACCTACTTGTGGTCTCTGTCTGTCAAATGAATAAATAAAATCTTTAAAAAAAAAAATAACCACGTACATAGATAAAACTTAAAATATAAGCAAAAATGTAATCTGATCATATGGGAATTGCTGCTCCTTTATCTGTGCGGTACATTGCTTGTTTCCTTAAACCCTTAGCCAGAGTCTCATATTTTATGCATTTCCAACTGTCTTGGTTACGTGTTTTCCTGGTCATGTTTGGTTTGAAAGTATTAAATAAGGGAGTTGAGAAAGGGAAGTGTTTTTTATTTGCCAAGCTTAGTCCTTTCCAGCTGTTGCTCCATCTTCAGAATACAGGATATGTAGAAAAAATGACATAGGTGTGGATGCAGTGATACAGTTCATATGTTAAAATTGTAGCATACAGTTTTGTGAAAACCTCAAGTAATTATCTGTTCTTAATTGATGAAATTTATCAGGTTTTATACCTTGTTGCATTACTCTTATTTTGCTGTTTTTTTTCTTTCCTGCATAGACCAATTATGCCTGTAACGTTGAATATGAACATGGCTATGCCTTCTTGGTAAGTCAGAATTATTCAGTAAGAACTTTTTATTTGTACTTAACTTTTGTGGTTTTTGTTTGTTTTAACTGGAAGTGCTTTTGTGTGTAACAATTCTTAATTATCTTTTTAGGTTGCAAAGTTATATAATTAACTTTAAATTTAACCTTAAACCTTCAAGTTTAACCTTAAGGTTTTGTATTTTAGATTCAGGGGTAACCTTAAGGAGCTGTACCAACAGGTAGAAATATAGTAGAAAATGGGTAGACAGAAATACTGTAGAAAATATCTCTTACTGCTTAGTAAACCTTTACTCATTTCAGTGACCCATCATTTGAATGATCCCATGTGCCATACACTCTAATTAAGCAGCAGCCTCTCTCCCTTCCAATTTCTTTTTTTTTTCCCCCCTAAATATTTATTTATTTATTTATTTGACAGAAAGACAGAGATCACAAGCAGACAGAACAGCAGGCAGAGAGAGAGGGGAAGCAGAGAGCCTGAGCAGAGAGCCTGATGTGGGGCTCGAACCCAGAACCCTGAGATAGGACCCGAACCGAGGGCAGAGGCTTAACCCATTGAGCCACCCAGGCGCCCCTCCCTTCCAATTTCTTGCCTGTCTGGAGAGTTGACAAGCTTTTAAGGAAACCACTTCCTCTTCCACCCCCTCAAGATATTTTTACTTTCCCTTCTATGTTTTTACTTATTTTTTAGTCTCAGGGATCTTGTTTTAATTTCTACTATGGAAGCAGGACAATAAGAGCAGCAGATTGGTAAAAGCTGCTCTTTCTCATCAAAATCTAGATCAGTGATGCTTAGTGTCATTTTAATAATTTTTTTAAATGTTTAATTCTTTAAGTTAACATATAATGTATTATTTGTTTTGGGGTACAGTTCTGTGATTCATCAGTCTTACACAAGACCCAGCGCCTACCACAACACATACTCTCTCCAGTGTCCATCACCCAGCCACCCCATTCCATGACCTCTCTCCCCTCCAGCAAACCTCAGTTTGTTTTCTAAGATTAAGAGTCTCTCATGGTTTTTTTCCCTCTCTGGTTTCCTCTTGTTTCATTTTTTTCCTCTCTCTCCTTATGATCCTCTGTCTTATTTCTTAAATTCTGCATATCAGTGAGATCATATGATAATTGTCTTTCTCTGATTGACTTATTTCACTTAGCATAATACCCTCTAGATCCATGCACATCGTTGCAAATGGCAAGATTTCAATTTGATGGCTGCATAATATTCCTCTCTGTGTGTCTGTACCACATTTTCTTTATCCATTTATCTGTTGATGACATCTGGGCTCTTTCCACAGTTTGGCTGTTGCGGATATTGCTGCTATAAACATTGGGGTAGAGGTGCCCCTTCAGATCACTACATTTGTATAAATGCCCCGTAGTGCTATTGCCAGGTCGTAGCATAGCTCTATTTTCAACTTTTTGAGGAACCTCTATACTATTTTCCAGAATGGTGTACTAGCTTGCATTCCGACCCTTGTGTGTTTTATATCAGGAAGTAGAGTCAGTTCTTTGTTCCTCTAAGCTACTTCCAGTCTATTGTCATCTTGTCCTCTCTGCTTGTTCCCACCCATATCTTACCCACCCCTTCACTTCCTTTTTATCTCTTCTGGATTCCTTGACAGCTTTCACAAGTTCCTGCCTGCTGTGCCCATTGGTTCTTTCATCTTCCCTCTCTGGCAAAATTCCCATCCAGAACAGAATTTCTGGATAATGTGGCTAGAGACCATTAATGAAAGGATGTAACTTTATAGAGAAATGGAAAGGGCCAGAGGAAACCTTCCCTTGGGTCTCTAGTTGGAGGTATCAACTATGTGTGATGAAAAAGTTTTGCAGAATGTGGCTAGAGCTCGGTATAATTCCTCTGCTCAATACATGTGAAGGTAGTGCATGTGAGAGTGACATGGTAAAGTAGCTCTGTTCCATCATACTGACTTATGATACAGTAGAAGGGGAAAGGAATGGCTGGAATTTATTGCAAACTTTTTAGGGGAGTGTGTGTTGAGATTCTTGCTTGGCTGTAAGATTAGACTAGGTATTTTCTTAGATGTTCTTACCATAAAATTATGTGGCATTATGATTTTTTAACATTAAATCTGTATCTAGTTGGTGAAAGGAACAAGTGGAATGTTAGAATCACACATTTAAGTTAATTTTTTGGCCTCTGTAGAAATTTTATTTTGAGTTTCATTTTCATGGTTAGCCCTTTTTATCTTGAATTTAGTGAAACATACTTTTAGAATCAAATAGCTCTTTTAAGATTTTGCCTTATTTTCCAGGTTTGATATTACTGGGCTTTTACCAGAGTCACAGGAGGATGAACCTGGAATTAAACAAGCAGCAGAAAATGGTAAGTACAGAAATATTTTACAAAGACAAAAGCATTCTTTTTTTACTAGGTTCAGTAGTTTTATTGGTGTTGATAAAATAATATATAATTATCTGAACTTAGGAGGTGATGCTATTTCCTTCCTTTGTGATCACTCTCTAACTTGTTTGCCATGATGGCTACATGGACTCCCCTAACTGTAAATGAAGATGAGGTAAATGGGGAAGAATGGCCTTTATCAAACTTATTGTATTTATTATCTCAGTTGGATACATAATTTTGCTTTGATTTACATAGACTAATAGAAAAAATAGTAATTTTCTTTCTTCATTAAGGAGACTTGAAGGTATAGTGATATAATCATACATAACGTATGGAGGTTGGGTATAGTGATATAATCATACATAACGTAATTTATATTGGGTAATTCTCCTGTGTAATAATAATAGATGCCACTGATTGAATACTTAGTTGTTAAACAATCCAGGTAATTCTTGTAAATCATCTCATTTAAGACTTCTATGACATAAGTCTTAGCTCTACTTTACAGAATCTCCAAAGTGTGTTCTCTGGTTGGTATTCCATGTTTCTTATGGACGTGATAATTCCATTTATTTTTAGAGTGAAATCATAAAGAACACTAGCTAATTGGGAGAAATCTGATTTTAGAAAATGTATAGAGTCATCCTTTTATGAACGTGCTGAAGTTTTTACAAATAGATGGGATCACTGGGATTGACTTAAGAATAATCGGGTGGTGACGTAGCAGATATTGATGAAACAAGCCTGGCTGTGAATTGATAGTTGCAGAAGTGAGGTGATGTGTACCTGAGAGTTACTGCACACTTTCTGTTTTTAGATTTGTTTGAAAATTTGCAAAATGGCTTAAAAACCAGTAGGATCCTTTCAAAAATGTTAAAATGTTTCTAAAGAACTCTTAAAAACTTCAAAACAGGGAAGATACACTCAAAATGCACTGGCAATTTGGTATGGTCAATCCAAGAACACTGGCTTTTAGGATCATCAAAATGTAGGTCGAATCGAGAATCCTGGAGCTAGGATTTTTTTAAACAATAATTTGATGACAAAAATAAGTATTGGGTTTGGGAGTGAGTTGTTAGATCTTGTGGAAGATAGGGGAGGGGCAGGGCCTTGTGGAGAAGACTGGTAGGCCTAGTGATTTCCAGAGTGAAAAGTTCCACCCTAGTGATAGAGTTGGCCTGTGACATACTTGACGTTTATTTCCTTTCCAAGGTGATGTATTATTGGAGAAAGTGAGGCTCAGACTCAGAGCTAGGAAAGAATGGAGCCTCTGTTGGAGGCCTTTAAGAGTAAGCTCCTGAACAAAGAAAAAAAGTGCTCAGGTTAAGGTCCAAGGAGCACAGTGGTGCCCTCGCCCGTATGCAAACGGTGATTGAAATTGGGACACTACTGCTCTACTGCTGACTGCTGTCTTTGTAGTTTGTCAATATTATCTCAGTGCTTAATGTAACCTTGAGGGTTAACTAAAGCTTTGTGAAACTTGGGGGAGAAGTAGTCCCAACAGCTCACCCAGTGGCAAACAACTAACATTCCCCAGGCCCTTACCTGAACCTTCCCTCCTCACACCTCGGCCATTATTCCCTTTCTTTGGTGGTTGGGGGTGGGTGTTAAGATTTTATTTGTTTAATTTATTTATTTTAGAGAGAGCATGTGTGTGTTTACACAAGCGATAGGGAGGAGCAGAGGGAGAGGGACAAGCAGACTGTGTACTAAGCACGGAGCCTGACACAGGGCTTGATCTCACGACCCTGAGACCACAACCTGAGCTGAAATCAAGAGTTGCCACCTAACTGACTGAGCCACCCAGGCACCCCCATTCTGTATCTGCTGTCACTATCTGAGCCACCCAGGCACCCACATCTGTAGTCTCTATCTGATTGAGGCTGTGCAGTCTCCTGTAAATAAATACCTCACATTTCTCAGCACTTCTTTTATTTCTTAAGCCCCCTTTACTGTTCTCTAGCCCATTCTTCCATGCCATAGTCTGGGCATTACTTTCCATTCTCACTGTAACTTAGTACTAAACTCTTTATATAAAAGGAAAATAGTTTTTCATTTGGGCGTTTGGTTTTTTCAGTGTTTTAGAAAAAGCAGATTTTTATTTTTTGATAAGAAGTACGGAAGTTGGAAATTTTAATCTTTAAAAATGAAACTCTTGGTGCATCTAGGTTGCTCTAGGTGGTTAAGCATCTGCCTTTGGCTCAGGTTATGATCCCAGAGTCCTGAGATGGAGCCATGTGTCTGCCTCCCTGCTCAGCGGGGTGTCAGCTTCTCCCTCTCTGAACATCACTCCTGCTTGTGCTCTTACTTGCATGCTCACTCTTAAATAAGAGATCTTAAAAAAAAAAAAAAAGAAAGAAAGAAACTCTTGTGCATATGTGAAAACAAGAAGACATAATCTGTAAAAGGTGTAGTTACAAAAAAAAAAAAACAGGACAGGTTATAAGGAAAAAAGGAAATTCTAGGAGTCCTCGTTTTATAGTTAAAGATTTGTGTCAAAGTATTTTGCAGAAACAAAAGACTCACTTGATTTTTTCCCTTCATCATTTATTGGCTATAGGAAAAATTAGTACTATAGTTTTTAAAATAACAGAATGAACTTTTTAAATACTATAAATAACAAATTGTGTAATATACTTTATTTATATTTTAAAGTGGTAACTTTCAGGTTGTTTCATTGAAGAGAGAAATATATTTATATGAGCAGAATTGACCATAGATAAAAGAATAGCTGTTGATTGATAAGAGAAAGAACTATTGTTTATAAATTATAATAGATATAATTGAACAGTTTTAAACAATACCTGCAAATGAGTTTTATAATGAAAATACATTCTAATTTTGTATTTTAGTTAGTAGAGTGCTTCAAGTTTTTCACTTGTTTTGACCTATTTTACCCTATTTAAAATGGTATATTTAGGCTTAACTTTGAAGGTATTAGTGATTTAATTCTATGTTGTTTTTAGTAAAAGCTTTGATAGAGCAAGAGGTGAAGAATGGCATTCCTTCTAACAGAATTATTTTGGGAGGATTTTCTCAGGTAAGGTAAAGTTTGGGTGATGTGTTATTGGTATATTTATCTAGGAGTCTGGATTCTGTCCTTTTCTATGGAGGAGTCTTTTTTTTAGTATGTTATAGAATCTGATGTACTGTTCTCTTTGTTTTTAATATATTGTTATCTTTAATGCTGAATTAAGTTTGAATGGACTAGATAAAGTTAATTATGAGAATGTATTCTTTTTGCTTTTCTAGTTTTCTCTCTTCAGCAGTTGCCTTCAGTTTCTAGATTATGTCTTGAAAATTTATTAATAAGTAAATTGATTCACACTTGGAATGTATTTTCTTAAAATAGTTATCACACATGTAGTTAGGTATTTAAGTTGATGCTGTGTACCCCCTTTAAACAAAATTGTAATTTAATAAACACAGGTATAATTCCCCTGTCTTCAGAGGAGACTACTATAGAACAGTAGGGTAGACAACAAGAGAATTTCTTCCCTCTTTTTGTTAGAGATTCCCAGTGGTTGAGACTCATAGACTCCCCTGTAGTCCCCTTGAGACACAATCCAAGTAGGGTCTCCCACAAAGTGACTTGTAATGCTGGAGGTTGCTGGTTGTTCCCCCGGAGTTCTCTTCTTCCACTGTAGAAACAAGAGGTTCTCGGAAGACTCTCTGGTGATGCTGCACTGGCTTGGGAGAGGGGCAATGCAGTCAGCATGTAGCCACTTCTCTTACCTTTTGGCATGGTCTCTTGGTTTCTGTGGTTCAGAGGATGCCTCAGCCTCACCCTCTCCCCTCATGTGCTAAGATTCTCTTGGTGGTGTCCTGTCTATGATTAGATGCTAGTTCTTGTAGAAGGGAGCAAAGTTAGGAATGACCTGTGTCTTGTAAAACAGATTTTAGATTTAAGTATGCGATTTTTGACATCTTTCTGTACTTTTTCTCCTACCTCCTATACTTTTTCTGCATATTTACCTCATATTGACCTTACATCTTTATTTCAGCTTATTGCATGTTCACCTTGTCACCCATCCCAGATTGCTCCAGCTTCTTTTTTTTTTTTATATTTTTTATTTTATTTATTTGACAGAGAGAGATCACAAGTAGGCAGAGAGGCAGGCAGAGAGAGGAGGAAGCAGGCTCCCCACTGAGTAGAGAGCCTGATACGGGGCTCGATCCCAGAACCCTGAGATGATGACCCGAGCTGAAGGTGGAGGCTTAACCCACTGAGCCACCCAGGTGCCCCACATTGCTCTAGCTTCAAATCTATAAACCTTCTAAATCAACAACTTAGTGTTCAGACTGCCTGAATTAGACAATGTCAGAATTAGGGAATTCTTTAGAAGTTAGAATTGAGTAGAAAGATAGGTTGCCAATACAGTATAGTAAAAAGAGGTTACTGGTTTGGTATTTGTTGAAGTCAAGATAGTGTCTTTTTTGTAATACACATTGTGACATAAGTGTAGGTACAGAAGTGAATGTTTGATTCGGAAAAAAAAGCTAACATAGGAGACTATATAGTTGAGATTTGTTGATTATGATTTACAGAAAGGAATTCCTCTTGCCTTAAGCAAGAAAGAACAGATTATGAGTCTGTGGGATCACATCAGGAAAACAAAGGATGAGAGTAAATCAGGGCCTCAGGAAATAGCTAAGACAATGGAAAGCCCTCATGGCTTTCTTTCTCATCTCCTGTTTTTCTGTCCATCTGCTTCATTTGCCTTTTCATCTACAGTTGGTATTCTCCACCTTTTCAGTCTGTAGCTTTTCCAGTTCTTGCAGTCTATAGCTTTTCCAGTTCTAGAATTTAAAGGTTACTGCTCCAGCCACACAAAGAGACAGGCTGATAATCACTGAATCCCAATTTCAAAATCGTGAGAAAAGGAACATGACTATCTTGGATGAGAAAGAATCTCATATTTTCATGGGGCCCAGTGACCAACAGGCATGGTCAGAGTGACTTGGCATCTAGAATACTAACGGGAATGCTCTTCCCAGAGCACAGGGTATTGTAAGCTGGGGAGACAAATACTCTGAAGGTGCCTGCTACAGAGTCCTTATGATCTTGAATTTTTGCTGTAGAAAAGATGACCAACTTAAGACTACGTTTGATTTTATACCTAAGACTTTTCAGAGCAGAAAATAAGTGTAAGTTTAGAATGTTCCTAAGGCGATTGTAAGTGCATTTAAATATAGTTAACTGTTTCTTGACTGATCCGTGGTTGCTATGTTCTCAGAGTGGTATTCAGTGTAGAGAATCATGTCCTTCAGGGCATGGTGGGGTGGGGTATGTATGTATTTCTGCTAGTTTGCCTGATTTGATTTGACATCAAACATCCAGGTTGCTTTTTTTCTTTAATGGACATCATTAATAATAAATCTTTTATGTTGCTGTTAGCAGAGGATGTGTTCCATTGACTTTTCTCTGCTTATCTTTCCAGGGAGGAGCTTTATCTTTATACACCGCTCTTACCACTCAGCAGAAACTGGCTGGTGTCACCGCACTCAGTTGCTGGCTTCCACTCCGGGCTTCATTTCCCCAGGTAGCCTGACTGATGATACTTGTAGCATTAGATTACGGAGCTGGGAGATCACAGATAATGTTGATGAGAGGTCATTTTTTTAAATTAATCAACTATATATTTTTAGAGCGGTTTAATAAGTTCATAGCAAAATTGAGCAGAAAACACAGAAAGTTCCATTCTGTGCACAGGCTATGGACACCCTGCAGCCCTGTGGTACATTTGTTAGATTGTATATCATCACCCAAAGCCCATCGTTTACCTCTGTCATCCTTTCTTTATTTTTCATTTTTTAAAAAGACTTTATTTATTTATTTGACAGAGGGAGAGAGGGAACACAAGCAGGGAAAGCAGGAGAAGTGGGCTCTCCACTGAAGGGAGCCCAATGCAGAGCTTGATCCCAGGACCCTGGGATCATGACCTGAGCTGAAGGCAGCCGCTTAATGACTGAGCCATCCAGGCGCCCCAAGTCATCCTATTTAAAAAATAATTTTCCGAAACTTTTGCGATGTACCTAGTAGGCTTTATCTGAATACTATATTGTCTTTATTGTGGATTGCAGAGAATGGAAATAAGTCCTTTTGTCATAAATCTTATATTTGAAGTGTTTGGTACATTTTGAAATGTATATATAAGTTTAGGACAATCTTTTACACATAGAAATAAAATTTTCAAATGTTCAGTATTTTTACTGCTTAATAGCAAAATCTTACCATAGAATAGAATTTCTAAGTACTCACTAGTGTGTAAAGCAATATATGATACACATGGGAGAAATGGACATTTATTTTCAAATTCATCTTTTTCATCACTATATATGGTAATTCTTCAGTGTCTTATACATACTAAATGCTAATTATTAACCATCTTATTTAAATCAGTTAAATAAGAACTGAGAAGAACATGATTCTATTAAAGCATACCTCTTATTTCAAGATACTGTGAACATATAAAGAATAATTAAGATTGAGTCTGCTTCAAGAAACCACTTCATTGGGAAAACAGTAATACAAGACAGGGTAGGGGCACCTGGGTGGCTCAGTCAGTTAAGCATCCGACTCTTGGTTTTGGCCCGGGTCATGATCTCAGGGTCATTAGATCAAGCCCCATATCAGGCTCCATGCTCAGCTGGGAGTCTGCTTGAGATTCTTTCTCTTCTTATCCCTCTGCCACTCTCCCTGCTTGCATACTTTCTAAGTAAATAAATAAAATCTTTTAAAAAAGCAAGACAGGGTGATCATATATCCTATAAAAGTTTAACTGAAGAGTTGTGGGGAGTATAGGGAGAAAAGGAATTTTATTTCTGTGGCCGAGTAAAACTTATGAAGTAACATATTATATTTGCATATCTAGCTATAGTTGTAAATGCCTGGCATATAATGCTCTATACATTTGAATAAATACTAGTGTTCTTTTATTTTTTGCAGGGTCCTATCAGTGGTGTTAATAGAGATATTTCTATTCTTCAGTGCCATGGAGACTGTGATCCTTTAGTTCCCCTAATGTTTGCTTCTCTTACTGCCGAAAAGCTAAAAACATTAGTAAATCCAGCCAATGTCACCTTCAAAACCTACGAAGGCATGATGCATAGTTCCTGTCAACAGGTAATTGTTTGGAAGCAGTGATTACAGAGATACATTTGCAGCTTTTTTCATGTGATATTTTTAATGTAAGTAGCATTTGATTGCTTGGTTATTTAAAGGAGTTAATGAATTCACATTGAATCATAGGTTAGCAGGATTTAGATCAGAGTTTATTCAGTTTAATTCAGCAAGCATTCACTGTTTTCCCTATTACATGCCAGCTTTGTGCATAATTCAAACGACAAAACATTCCTTTTTATTAAAATTTAAGCCAAATTAATAAAATTTAAAATGTAATAAGAGAAAAGGATATATATCCAAATAGTTGTGGATATATATCCAAATAATTGTATAGAAAACAGAATGTGATAAGTGTTATATTTGAAGTTTTCAAAGTTCTCTAAAACACTGAGAAGAGTGAGATTAATTTTATCTTGGGAAGTACTAAGAACATGAAGCAAAAGCTAGATTTGGAAGAGTGGGTAGGATTTGGATAGCAAGTGTGCAGAGAAAGGGAAAGGGAAAGCAAGCTATCCAGTTGGGCCATGGTCTTATGAAAAGCTGGCTGTCCTAGAGCAGGATGCCATTCATAAAGTAGGTATAAGGAACAGTTTTAGGGTAACAGGAAGGAGATAATACTGAGTTCAGTGAACATACTGAGATTGATAGGCCCCTGTGATAACAAAATGGGTTTTGGAAATACTTGTCTGAAGCTCAAGCCTGTGATAGAGATTTAGAATAATTGCCAATATTATTAATCACTGAAGAATTACCATGGGAGAATATCATGAGAAAAAAGCCAAGGAATAGAACTTGGGGGTGAGAGGAGGGATTAAAAGGAGTTAGATGTAGAACGAGAGTACAGGAGGAGAGAATTCCAGAGTGGTGGTGCACCTGGCTGGCTCAGTCGGTAGAGCATGCAACTCTTGATCTTGGGGTTGTGAGTTTGAGCCCCACGTTGGGCATAAAGATTACATACATAAACAAACTTTTTAAAAAATTGGTTAGGTTATTTAAGAAAAAAAAGAAAAAAGGGTTCCTTGGTGGCTCAATCAGTTAAGCATATGACCGGTCCAGTTCATGATCCCAGGGTCCTTGGATTGAGTCCTGCATCGGGCTCCCTGCTCAAGGGGGAGCCTACTTCTCCTGGTCCTGCTCCTGTTCCCCGCCCCCTGCTCATGCTTTCTCTCGCTTGCTTTCACTCTATCTCAAATAAATAAATAAAATCTTTTTTAAAAAAAAATTTTTTTTTCAGAGTAGAAGGGAATAGTGTCCCATGATTCAGAGAAAAATTGACGAAAAATAGACCAGGAAGAAACTAACCAATAGTAAGCCATCTGTGACCTTGGATGTTTGGGGAGATGGAGTGGATTGTGTAAAGTGGATAGGGAAATGGGAAAAGTAGAGGCAACATGTATTAACCTTTATTTAAAAAGTTTTTGTGAGGGTAAAAAGGATAAAAAGACTCTTTAATGGTTGGGAGGAAAAGACTCCCTTGATGAGGGAAGGAGGAAGAAAATGCGATGAAGAGAAGGTAATATCTAATAGGGGGAATCTTAGGGAAATCGAATAATGTAAATAAGTCCTAAAATGGGTAGTGCTTGCCTTCAAAGAGGAAAACGGCACTTGAGAATCCAGAAGAGGGTCAATGAATATGAACAAGGATTGGTGAGGTAGTAGTTGTTGAGAGTTCACATTAGATCCTCTTTATCTTTTCAGTAAAGTTGGAGATATGGTCACTTGATAAGAATGAAGGAGGCCTGCATCAGTTTGGAGGCTTGAAAAGGCCTAGAATAAAAATTGATTGCCAAGCACTGAGGTAGTCCTACATAAAACTGTTTTGTAACCACCCAGCCTGGCTGAATCATTTGTTTTACAGACAGAGAAAAGAGGTAGTAATATGGTTTATCCAGAAAGACAAGGGGGCCTAGGATTCTAGGCTGTTATTGAGAACATAGTTGGAACCATCAGCAAGTGCTGAATCCAGAAAACAGGTGGGCTGGCACTCCAGGTATCCAGGAGGAACTGAGAGCCTAGAGCATTGGTTTTTAAAGTAGGCTTTATGTTATAAATACCCTGGAGCTTAATAAATATTCAGACACCAGAACTCCACAAACTCCACAATTCTGATTCAGCACATTGGGGGTTAGCAGGTAAACTCAGGTATTTGTGTTTGTGTGGATGTGTTTTTAAAATAAAGCTCCAGGGGTGCCTGGGTGGCTCAGTCAGTTAAGCAGCTGCCTTGGGCTCAGGTCATGATCCCAGGGTCCTGGGATCTAGTATTGCGTCAGGCTTCTTGCTTAGTAGGGAGCCTGCTTTTCCCTCTGCCTGCCACTCCCACTGCTTGTGCGTGCTCTCTCTCCCTGACAAATAAATCAATAAAATTTAAAAAAAAAAAAAAAAAAAAAAAGGATTCTGTTTACCTAATCTCTACACTCAGTGTGGGGCTGGAACTTATAACCCTGAGATCAAGAATCACTGTTGGCACACCCCAAGCATGTGTGTTCAAGCCCCAAGTTGGGCATAGAGCTTACATAACAAGAAACAAAGAAAAAAAAGGTGATGATTTTTTTGTGCAGTCACATTGGAGAACATTGGACTGAATGATGAGGAGCAGAAAGTGAAAAGAGGTAGTAAGAGGTACTGTCACCAAGAAACTTCAAGGACTTTAGAGCGTTGTAAAATAGAGCACTTATGTGCTGTGGCTTTATTTTCTGATTGACTAAATTATAAGGGTGAAGGTTCTTTGTGTTGCTAATTTGTGTGTTTGTGGAATTAAGCCTTGAAATACTAGAGATGAGGGGCACCTGGGTGGCTGAGTGGATTAAGCCTCTGCCTTCCACTCAGGTCATGATCTCAGGGTCCCGGGATCGAGTTCCACATCGGGCTCTCTGCTCGGCAGGGAGCCTGCTTCCTCCTCTCTCTCTCTCTCTCACTGCCTCTCTGCCTACTTGTGATCGCTGTCAAATAAATAAAATGTCAAAAAAAAAAAAAAGAAAGAAAAATACTAGAGACGATAGTAGGAAATTATTTGAGGGGAGTGGGAAAACCGAGCCACATGCAGGAGTCTTATAAAACGTTTTTTTTTTTTTAATGAATACTTGATATGTTCTTTTTTATCTTTCATAGGTACATGTTGTCTTTCAAATGGTTGCTTGTATATAAATCCTTGTGAAAGGCACAAAATATTTTATGCTACGAATTTAGCATTTCATTCTAATGAGAGAAGGTTAAAATCTAGGTTTTTCTACCTGTGGTTAATTGACCATAATTGTGTCCTTACTGATATTTCTCTGGATAGGTTTTGTTATTCCTAAGCCCCTTTCTCTCCACCCGTGTTTTTTGTTCAGCTATAGCAAAGTGCAGACCATTTTCATAGGACTGCATAATAGTTGGGAGCTATCATTTGAATGTACAGTTATAATCCTAATCACTGGAAATGTTCTGAAATTTCTGTTGAACCCTCATTTTTCTGTTACAACTTTTCATTTAATTGATGTAGTGAGAATATGGTTTTACCTTACCTTGGCACACCACACATTTAGTTGGTGGTATTTTAGTAGGGATTTAATTACTGATTTTGTAACTGCTTATTAAATCACTTTATTCCAAACAGGAAATGATGGATATCAAGCAATTCATTGATAAACTTCTACCTCCAGTTGATTGACGTCACTAAGAGGCCTTGTGTAGGAGTGCACACCAGCATCATTGTAGTAGCGTATAAACCTTTTCCTGTGCCCAATCTTGAAACTTTTAACGTTTGCAGTGTTCAGATGTTTTGCAAATACCCACCAATGACACCGACTACATAATACTCTCTCCTTGTGGGAAATACGGTCTTTTAAGTTTCTATACATGTATTTGTATAATAGGATTCAGAATATACTAGTATTAAAATAGGTGAAGCAGCTAAGCTTCTTTTTCCCAAATGTAATTCAGCAAAATAAAATACTGTAACCAGATTTTTTATTACATCATTTGACAATTATTAGTTTGCTTAATGAAAATTTGTTCAGGTATAAATGAGCAGTTAAGATATAAATGATTTATGCATGCTGTGACTTAGTCTATGGACTTACTCCAAAATTACTTAGTCACCATGCATTATCTGTATTTTTATAAATGTATTCATTATATACTTAATGATTGTAATACATAATAAGAATGAGGTGTTACTACATTATTCCCAATAATAGGGATAATGCTTCTTCAGTAAAGAGTAATATTCCTCTGTTAAGTTGATGGCCCTTTTAATTTGGGGACCAGGCTTTATTTTCCCTGATACCATTTCTTTTTTTTTTTTTTTTTTTAAGGCCCTGATACCATTTCTATTGAACATTTTTTTTCCTCTCTAAAAATGTTTTTTTTTTTATTATCCTTCATAACAGACCAAATATTGCTTCCTTGCCATAGACATCTGCTACCAGTACATGCTGTAATTTGACATTTTGAATCACAGATTTGATGGTATTTAAAATGTATTTACTCTTACATAAAGAAACCTTTAAACTTCCTACACTTATTTCTTAAACTGCACCTTAGTCCACAGTTAGGCCTATATAGTCACTAGAATCTTCAGTCTAGATAATGGGAATAATTCTGTGGTTGTATTTTTCTGTAATTTACTGAAAGAGTATGTAGGTCATATTCTAGTCTGTCCTGAAATATTTAAGACATCTTAAAAACTAATTTCTAAGATGATTTGCTCTAAGATGATTCTCCTTGAGCATAGTTTTAGTTTACTTGGTTTGTAAATATGTTTGAAACCAACTACTGTAGAAAATAAACAGTCCATTAGAAAAATTTGCTTTATTTTTATCTGCCAGTGAACTTATTGAAAACTTCACTTTAGTAGGTGGGGTTTTTTTTAGTTAGTTTTTGTGCAAACAAAAGTAGCAATTACTTGATTTTAAGTAGTTGAATTTTTCAGATTATTGGTAAAGATTATTGGAGAACAAATTTATCGGTGATAAAGATTAATCACAACTCAATACATATGGTATAGTTACAACAGTTTAATATGTAGCAAAAATGTATACTTGGTATTTCTAAACTGTTGGTAGTTTTTCTGCTGTATTCCAACTGACTAAAACAATGTTAGGAATGCATCTTTATAAATGGGTGCTAATTGATAATGGAAATAATTTAGTAATGGACTGTATAGAATGTTAATAATGAAGCCATATGTTTATGTCTGGATTTAAAAATTTTAAACAATCATTTAATAAGTCATTTTGCTTGACCTTGAGGAATAAAAATTGTTGTTTTAGTTATACAAATCAGCAAGATCTATCTTATAGCAAGAAATATTCCATTGAAATGTTGTGCTGTAATGTGGGAAAATGTAAATCTTTTTCATGATTTCTACCAATGTGAAATAAAATTTAATTCTGAGTTTTCTGTGACTGCTTTCTCATACTATTTTTAATATTTGGGTTTGCCTTTGAATGGTTGTCTATACTGAAAAGGGGGGAAAATGTCAATGCAGTCATAACATACATTCAGGAGAGAATTTTTGATGATGGTATGGTTGATGTGGAATAGAACAAGGCATGAGAACTGCTTCTCTTGTTACTCAATTTGAATAAGCTAAAAAAGTATTCCTAAATTTGATTTTGTGTTTCTAACATGTTTAAGAAGTTTTGTTTGCTGTTTCCAAGCCTGTTCCTCTCATGCAGTATTCATGGGATTTTTAAATTAGTGTCATGAGGCAGTATCTAAATAATTTTTTCTCCTCTTATTTCACGGTTGACTAATAGCATTTCCCAATAAAGGAATCCTTTCTGTCCCATCTCTTAAGCAGTCCTTCACTTTCTGCTTCTGAGTACTTAAAATTGACCAGCTCATTTTTTTATGAGGGAGCTTGTTCTGTTTTTGGATTACCCTAATGGTAAGGGACTTCTGTATACTACAATATTGTATGCAACTTTCAGACTTCATAACAGCATCTTATTTTGTATGGTAAACTTTTATTTTGTCATCCTTTCTCAACTATTGTGTTCACAGTTAGATGTGGTCAGTGTGGTATTGTTAATCTCTATTGACAGCATTAGTGTCTTATGTATATATAAATAATTGGGGAATTTGTCTACTATTGCAATCAGTGTTATGGATGTTTTTAAAAGTAGGTACATGATGAGCTCCTGGCTGGTTCAATCAGTAGAGCATGTGACTTTTGATCTTGAGGTGAGTTCAAGCCCCATGTTGGGCATAGAGTTTAATTTTTAAAAAAAAGGTAAAAGTGACATGACACAGTTCCACCCTCTAACAACATACTACTTTATTTTGTAAAAATTGCTAAAATATGAACAGTAATTTAAGTAGTTGAGATATTCTAGTCACTATACTAAGCATTTTACATTCTTTATTAGTGTAATTCTCACATCAACTTTATCTTTGCTTTATAGGAAAAACTGATAGCTAAAGGGATGAGCTATTTGCCTATACTTACGGAGCTATTATATGTAACAGCCAGGATTCAGAGTGGTGTGCCTGACTCCGTGGTCTGCTACCTTGCTCTTTGCCCTTGTGAGGTAATTTTAAATGCTGTAAACAAATAAAAAAGCTTATTCCATATAATTCAGAATGCTTAGAAGTAACTAAACTAGGGTAAGAATCAGCTTACCATAAAGAAATTACAATCTCCAATGTCCAGAGAGAACTGAAAAAGAAACTAAAAACCTGCATGGTATACCTAACTTTGGGGCTCAGAAAATAACTCACCGTCATACAGCCAGGACCCTTATAAGGGCTGCACTCTGTCCACAAAGTGAGCTAGAAAAACATTCAGTCTCTTCAGGAAGGAAGGGAAAACTTACCTATTTTGGCCAGGGCCCTGAATTAGAAGAGGGAGCTTTTCCCTTGACAATGTTTAGCTAGAATTTTATATTAATATATATTTGGATTTTGAATTTATACTATTTCTGTGGCCGGGAAAACAAGCTCATAATTTAACATCAAGAATCTCCTTGAACTAGATTTGCCTGTTGAGCACTTGGAAGAAGCAAGTTCTTTATGGACAGTGACATCCTCAATCTAGGCAGCATAAATTTAGTCTGCTGAGAGTGAGCTCAACTCCCCCCCAAATTCAAACCATAGGAGGGAACAGTCTGCCTGCCATAAATGATACCAGGTGACAAAAAAGCTAAAAATCATTAGACTCTTGGGAACTTTAAGAAACAAAGTATGAGGGGTGCCTGGGTGGCTCAGTGGGTTAAGCCTCTGACTTCACCTTGGGTCATGATCTCAGGGTCCTGGGATTGAGCCCCACATTGTGCTCTCTGCTCAGTGGGGAGCCTGCTTCCCCCACTCTCTCTATGCCTGCCTCTCTGCCTACTTGTGATCTCTGTCTGTCAAATAAATGAATAAAAAAACTTAAGAAAAAAAAGTATGGATGTTAAGCTGCGACGAAAGAATCAAGTGTAAACAGTATCAAATTGAAAATTGGAAAAAAAATTTCTAGAAATGAAAAACAGTTACTCAAGTAAATATTTCAAAAAAGAAGCATTATTTATGATAAAATATTTGAAATAATGCAATGTGGAATCACAAAGCCCTTTCAAAACAAACTATCATACATCTATATAATGGGATGCTGTACAGCTATAAAGAAGAAATGAGGATGCACTGTACTAATTTGGCAAGGATTCAGAATACATTAGTGATGGGAAAATAGTGTAAAAATTAAAAGGCGTGTGGGGCACCTGGGTAGCTCAGTGGGTTAAAGCCTCTGCCTTTGGCTCAGGTCATGATCCCAAGGGTCCTGGGATCGAGCCCCGCATCGGGCTCTGCTCAGTGGGGAGCCTGCTTCCTCCTCTCTCTCTCTGCCTGCCTCTCTGCCTACTTGTGATCTCTATCTGTCAAATAAATAAAATCTTTTAAAAAATAAAATAAAATAAAAACTAAAAGGCGTGGAGGAAATAATACCTATATTTGACTTAGTTAGAATTTACATTTGTAAAACCAAATTGCTAGAAGGATATTAAGAATCCAATAAAAGTGGTTATAGAGCATGAATGGGGAAGGAATGAGATGGGTAAGGACTGGAGAGGAATTAGCCTGTTACTAAAACATTAAGGAAAGAGTAAAACCGCAATGGAATCTTATCACTATATACCTATTAGAACAAATAAAATTTAAAAAGGCAATGGCAAATGCCAGTGCTGAGAACTCAAATCTCTCATACGTGGCTGGTGGGAATGTAAAGTGGCCACTTTGAAAATTTTGGTAGTTTCTTTAAAATCTATATATAATAGTTATCGTATGACCCAGCAGTTGTACTCTTGGGGATTTATGCCAGAGAAAGGAAGACTTACATCTACACAAAAACCCATACGTGATTATTTATAGCAACTTTATTCATAATATCCAAAAAGTAGAAAGAAATGGCGCAACCATACCATTGAATACTACTTGGCAATAAAAATGAATGAATTACTGATGTACACAACAATTTTGCTGGATCTCAATGTCATTATGCTGAATAAAAATGGCTAATCTTCAAAGGTCACATATGGTCTGATTTTATATAACTTTGTCAAAATTACAAAATTATAGAAATGGAAAACATTAGTGAGTGGCAGAGATTAGAGATGGGGAGAAGGTAGGAGGTATGACTATAAAGGGGCATCATGAATGAGATCTTTGCAGTGATGGAATACTTCTGTATCTTGATTGTGGTGGTAGTTACATGAATTTATACATGTGATAAGATGAAAGGAATTTGCACACAAGAGTGCCAGTTTTTGGGTTTTGATATTGTATTATAATTATGAAAGGTGTAAGTATCTCTACAATTTCTTTTCAACCTGTGAATGTTTCAAAAGGTTTTTTTTTTAAAGGTACAATGGGAGAGATGATAGAATTTGAACTATTCTATGGTTCGTTCCACTATTTTCTGAGAGTAGATAAGAAATAGTCATTCCCTTTAGATATTCAACTAAAAACAACAAAAACAATGTAAAGTCAACTAAAAATAACAAAAACCAAAAAACCAAACAAATCCAAAAAACAAAAACACATATATAACTTCCAAACTAGGGGAGGGGATGGGGATGTCAATTTAAAAGACAAGGTAGGAGTAGAACATGTAAAATGTTAATATGTAAAATGTACAACAAGATATTTCAAGATATGATAGACACAAATCCAAAAGTAATAGTAATTGTAATTGTGAGTGGGCTAGATTTGCCAGTAATAAGACAAGTTATCATTTTGGACAAAGAATGACATGAAGCTACATCGTAACTACAAGAGATTCTGTTTAATTACAGAAAGATTGAACATAAAGGGATGGGAAAATGCAAGAAGCAAATACTCCCTAAAGTAAAGTAAGCTGGCTTATCCTATATTAGTATGATGCAAAATAAGTTTTGAGGCCATGAACACATGTCTGCACAAACACTTGTACATGGATGTTCATAGCATTATTATTCATAATATTCCAAATGCTCAAAGAACCTAGATGTCTGTCACTGATGAATGGATAACTGAAATGCGGCATATCCAATAGCGTAGTTTGCAGCCATAAAAAGGAATGTTCTAAACATGGGTGAATCCTGAAACATAATGCCAAGTGGTAGAGACGAGTTACAAATGACATCATATTGTATGATTTCTTTTATACGAAAAAACAGAATAGGCAAAACTGTTTTTAAAAATAGACTTTAGGGGGCTGTCAGCACCGCCTGCCGCCGCATGTGCCGGCAACGCGATGCCCAAATCCAAGCGCGACAAGAAAGTTTCCTTAACCAAAACTGCCAAGAAAGGCTTAGAACTGAAACAGAACCTGATCGAAGAGCTTGGGAAATGTGTGGCCACGTACAAGTACCTGTTCCTCTTCTCCGTGGCCAGCAAGCCGAAGGACATCCGTTTTGTAAGCGGTTAAACTGGAAGCACAGCCGGATGTTCTTTGGCAAAAACCAGGTGATGATAGTGGCCTTGGATCGAAGCCCAGCTGACGAGTACACAGACAACCTACATCAGGTCAGCAAGAAGTTGAGGGGTGAGGTCGGTGTCCTTTTCACCCACCGCAGCAAGGAGGAAGTGAAGGAGTGGTTTACGAAATACGCCGAAGTGGACTTCGCTCCAGCCGGAAACAAAGCAACTTTCACTGCGACCCTGGACCCACGGCCCCTGGAGCAGTTCCCCCACTCCATGGAGCCACAGCTGAGGCAGCTGGGCCTGCCCACCGCCCTCCGGAGAGGGGTGGTGACGCTGCTGTCCGACCACGAGGTGGGCAAGGAGGGCGATGTGCTGACCCCAGAGCAGGCCCGCGTGCTGAAGCTTTTCGGTATGAGATGGCTGAATTCAAGGTCACCGTCAAATACACGTGGGATGCACAGTCCGGAAGGTTCCAGCAGATGGGAGATGACTTGCCCGAGAGTGCGTCCGAATCAGCAGAAGAGTCAGACGGGGAGGACGGCGGCGGACGGACGCTTGGCCGGACTGTGGGACCGCTATCCCGCTGGCCGAACAGCAGGGAGGGCACGAGGGATGGACTGCTTTTTTGTAAGCGGTAAAACTGTCTGCGGGTGGCTCCTGTGGACAGCAGAGAGGACTTTTCCGGGGCAGGGGGCGGATATATTAATTTTTAACATGTATGTACCTAGTAGAGTCTCAAAGCAGGTAAAACAGAAATGACGGTGACATCAGTGAAAGAGGTGGGAGAGGGAATGCCAAAGTCCTGTGTCTCCACACAAATACCAAAAACAAACAAAACAAACCTGACCCGAACTGTCACAATCCACTCTATGAATCTCCGGAAAATAGTCAAAGTTTTCCACCAAGCAAGTGAATGCTTGAGAAAAACTTGATTGAAACCCAGTACAAAAGCGTTGTGTCATTTTAACTTACTCTTACTTAACCCCCCACTTCTAGGTCTTGAAGATGAAGTCCATATTCCCAACATAGGTTCCAGATAATGGAGAAAGCAAAGCAGATTTTTGGTTCCAAACAATTGTGGTTGACTCTTAGGTGGGTCCTTGAAGGACTAACACAAAGGCCTTTCCCCTCCTTTTACTTTTTTCTCTTTCTGTTTCTTTTTTCTTTCTTTCTTTTTTTTTTTTTTTTTTCCTGCCCTAACTCAGAACTCTCTCAGGTTGGAAAAATAGCTACACGGAGGTGATTACCCCCAAAAATATTTAAATGCAAAGAAACCAACCACTACCATAGTTGGGGCAAAAATAGATACACTGAAAAACCTGAGAAGAAAAGGCTAGGGAATGAAATGCCTTGGGGGAATAAAGACTTCGAAAAGCTTCCACATAAGTCTAGAAGGCCATGTGCATGAACGGCCAGGGTGCATGTTTAAAAAGACCTGAGAATGCTCTAAGCACTCATCTCTGGCTGATCTTGAAGCCCTGGGCAAGCAAGATATTAGAGTAAAGGCAACATTTTATGCTTCCCAGCTGAATATTGCAGGTATGCCCCAAGACACATGGAGCCCAGATGTAAGTACTGGGAGTTGTTTTGTCCCCAGGCACTGAAGGAAATCTCTGTGAAATCACCAGGTGGACAGTAAGCTAACAGATTTAGTGACCACTCATGACAATAAATTTAGTCTTTACCAAAAGGAGTTCAGAGAAGTCACTAAACCGAACACAATAACTAAACAACAAAAACCAAAACCCTCAACTAACAACAATGATGCCGATTTCCAAAGTTACATTATAATATTAAAAATGTTACGTTTTCAACAAGAAATAAAGCATGCAAAGAAACAAAAAATTCTAGCCCATTCACATATATGGTAAAGGAATATTAACATAAACTGCCCCTGAAGATGCCCAGACGTTGGACTCACTAGACAAACAGCTCAACTGCCTTAAATATGCTCAAAGAACTAAAGTAAATAATGGATAAAGAACTAAAAGAAACCGAGGTTTGTGGGGAGATGGGGTAACTGAGTGATGGGCATTAAGGAGGGCACTGGATGTTATAAGCAACTGATGAATCACTAAAGTCTACCTTTGAAACTAATAATAAACTATGTTAATTGAATTTAAATAAAAAAATTTTTACAAAGAAATCAGGAGTGGGGGGAAGGAGTTAAGATGGTGGAGGAAAAGAAGACCCTAAGTTTGTCTGGTCCCTGGAATTCAACTAGATAGTTATCAAATCATTCTGAACCGGTACGAAATAAATCAAAGATCTGAGAAAAGAGATGCTGCAATTCTACAAATAGAAAAGCGATCACTTTTTGGAAGGTAGGAGGTACAGGGACATGAATCTGGGGCAATATATTGGAGGATAACATGGGGAGGAGCCTGGTTAAGGAGGTCACCACAAAGCATTATAAACAGTGGAACACAAAATCAACTTTTAAAAGTCTACTGGGGTAGGGACTTCCCTGGCTCAAAGGTGCTGAAGTGGCAAAGTGGGGCAAAATTCCAGGTGAGAGAGCATGGTCCACGGTCCCGGAGGGCACAAGAAGAACGGGGCTACCTGAGTGCAGCAGAGTTCCCAGGCATTGGAGAAGGAAGCTGGATGAAAATAGTCTAGGCACAGCTTTCTGCTTGTTGTTGCCATACACTGTGAACTGCTGCACAGTTGGGTGACCACTCTCTGGGCAGGGACCCAGCAAAAGGCAAAAGAGTGGTGAGACTCCCCCCACCCCCACTCCAGGAGGAGGGCAAGCGTTTGTATCACAGAAGTCTGTAAAGTTTAGAGAGTGGAAACTGGGTTCCATGTGTGAGATAAAAGTGCTGTCACAGGCTGGATGAACACAGAGTTTAGACAGAAATCAGGGAGACAAGAGTGAGTGACTGCTTTTCTGTGAGGGCTCACTAAAGAGTCGGGGGCACGAACTTTCAGTACGGCAGCTAGAGATGGTGTGTTGCCATTTTCATCTTTCCAATCTGTGCTGAAAGACATCAGGGAGCAAAAGAGCACCACATAGTGCATTCCTGAGCCACTTACAGGGAGCCTGGCCCTCCAGCAAGGGGAGTGTGATTCCCCCGGGGAAAGACACCAGAAAAGCAGCACAACAGGCCCCTCCCCGGGAAGACCAGCAGGAACATCTGGCTAATAGCAACTTTACCGATCAAATAAAACTGCAGAAGTCCAGGGCTAGGGGAAATCAGTATATAGCATGCATGTTTTTTTTTTTATTATTCTTTAGTTTTTCAGATTTTTTTTTCAGCTATCATTTCTTTCAATTCTTTTTAAATTTTTATATATATGTTATATATATAGTTTATATTTGTATATTTATAATATAAATACATAAATTTATGTATTATAAAAGTATATTTTATATGTATTATAAAATATATGTATTTATATATATATAAAATATATTTTATATATGTATTTTATGTTTCCATGTTGTATTTTATTGTAGTTTTGTATATACATGTTTTTCTTCTCTATTTTGAGATCTAGTTTCTTTCTTTTTTTTTTTTTTTAAAGATCGTATTTATTTATTTGACAGTGAGAGAGAGAGAGTGAGAGCAGGAATATGAGCAGGGGAAGTGGAAGAGGAAAAGCAGTCTTCCTGCCAAGCAGGGAACCTGATGCAGGGACTCCGATCCCAGGACCCTGGGATCATGACCTGAGCCGAAGGCAGACATTTAATGAATGAGCCACCCAGGCACCCCCCAGATCTAGTTTCTTTTAACAAACAGACCAAAACACACCAAGGATCTGGTATATTGTTTCATTCTGTTTTACTTTTTTCTTTTATTACTATTATCTATTTTACTTCTTGTTTGATTTTTTTCTTATTTTGTTTTATTTCTATTTTCTTCTGGTTTGTTTTTTTCTGGTGGTGTTATTTTTGCCTTTTCTCTCACTTTCTTTTATTCTTTTCTGGACATAATGAGAAGACAGAGAAACTCACCCTAAAAGAGAACATGAGGAAGTACTCCCTGCCAGAGATTTAATCAATATGGATATAAGTAAGATGTTGGAACTAGAATTCAAAACAACGATTGTAAAGATACTAGCTGGGCTTGAAAAAAAGCATAGAAAGCACTAGAGAAACCCTTATTATAGAAATAAAAGAACTAAAAATCTAATCAGGCCGAAGTTAAAAATGCTATTATTGAGATGCAGTAAGAAATGGAGGCTCTAACAGCTGGGATAAATGAGGTAGAAGAGAAAGTCAGTGATATAGAAGACAAAATGATGGAGAATAAGGAAAGTGAGAAACAGAGAAAAACAACTACTAGATTATAAAGGGAGACTTCAAAATCAGTGATACCATAAAGCAAAATAAAATTCAAGTAATAGGGGTCCCAGAAGATGAACAGAGAGAGGGGGGCAGAAGGTTTTTTGAACAAATTATAGCTGAGAACTCCCCTAATCTGGGGAAGGAAACAGGCATTCAAGTCCAGGAGAATCCCCCTCAAAATCAGTAAAAACAGGTCAATACCTCAGCATATAATCGTGAAGCCTCCAAATTTCAGAGATAAAGAGAAAAATAAATGAATAAAATCTTAAAAAAAAAATTCTTTCTCCCAATCTGTGTCTGAACTTTTCATTCTTAAGTGTCTTTTATTTTATTTCTTTATTTTGTAAATGTTCTTTGTTTATTTGACAGAGGAAGAGATAGTGAGAGAGGGAATACAAGCAAGGGGACTGGGAGAGGAAGAAGCCGGCCCCCCGCTGAGCGGGGAGCCCAATGGGGGCCTCGATCCCAGGACCGTGGGATTATGACCTGAGCAGCAGGCAGATGCTTAACAACTGAGTCATCCAGGTGCCTCACCAGCAAATAAACTGAAGCAGTAATCAGAAATCTCCCAACAAGGGTGCCTGGGTGGCTCAGTTGGTTAGGTGTCTGTCTTTGGCTAGAGTCATGATTTCAGTGTCCTGGGATTGGACTGAATGTCAGTCTCCCTACTCAGCGAGGTGTCTGCTTCTATCTCTCCACTGCTTCTCATCCTGCTTGTTCTCTCTCTCTCTCTCTCCCTTTCAAATAAATAAAAATCTTTTTAAAAAATCTGCCAACAAACAAGGGTCCAGAGCCAAATGGCCTCCCAGTGGAATTCTACCAAACATTTAAAGAAGAATTAATACCTATTCTTCTGAAACTATGGGTGGCTCAGTGGATTGGGGCCTCTGCCTTCGGCTCGGGTTGTGGTCCCAGGGTCCTGGGATCGAGCCCCACGTCGGGCTCTCTGCTCAGTGAGGAGCCTGCTTCCTCCTTTTTCCTCTCTCTCTGCCTGCCTCTCTGCCTGCTTGTGATCTCTGTCTGTCAAATAAATAAATAAAATCATTAAAAAATAGAAATGGAAAGAAAACTTCCAAAATAATTTTATGAGGCCAGCATAACCTTGATCCCAAAACCAGAAAAAGACCCCACTAAAATGGAGAAATACAGACCAATATCCTTGATGAACATGAATGCAAAAATTCTCACCAAGATACTATCTAATGGGATCCAACAGTACATTAAAAAGATTGTTCACTGCGATCAAGTGGGGTTTATTCCTAGACTGCAAGTGTAGTTCAACATCTGCAAATCAATTAATGCGATATACCACATTAATAAAAGAAAGGACAAGTACCATATGATCTTCTCAATAGATGCAAGAAAAAAAATTTGACAAAACATAGCATCCTTTCTTGATAAAAACTCTCTGTGGTGTAGGGATAGAAAGAACATATCTGAATATCATAAAAGCCATCTAAAAAACCCACAGTGAATATCATCCTCAATGGTGAAAAACTGAGAGTTTTTCCTTTAAGGTGAGGAACATGACAGGGATGTCCACTCTCACCACTGTTGTTCAACATAGTACTGGAGGTCCTAGCTTCAGCAATCAGACAGCAAAAAGAAATAAAAGGCATACAAGTCGGCAAAGTAGTCAAACTTTCAC
This sequence comes from Mustela erminea, assembly GCF_009829155.1. Lineage (NCBI taxonomy): Eukaryota > Metazoa > Chordata > Mammalia > Carnivora > Mustelidae > Mustela > Mustela erminea. The sequence continues at coordinate 7,610,116 of NC_045629.1, read as the reverse complement.
TCTTCGCAGATGACATGATACTTTATGTAGAAAACCCAAAAGGCTCCACCCCCAAATTGCTAGAACTCATACATGAATTCAGCAAAGTGGCAGGATATAAAATCAATGCAGAGAAGTCAGTTGCATTTTTGTACACTAACAATGAGGCAGAAGAAAGAAAAATCAGGGAATTGATCCCACTGACAATTGCACCAAAATGCATAAGGCACCGAGGAATAAATCTAACCAAAGACCTAAAGCATCTGTACTCTGAAAAGTATAATACGCTTATGAAAGGAATTAAAGAAGACACAAGGAAATGGACAAACATTTCATGCTCATGGATTGGAAAAACAAATATTGTTAAAATGTCTATGCTACCCAAAGTAATCTTCACATTCAATGCAATCCTTATCAAAATCCCATCAGCATTTTTTCACAAAGCTGGAACAAACAATCCTAAAATTTTTATGGATCCACAAAAGATCCCAAAGAGTGAAAGTAAAGTTGAAAAAGAAAGCCAAAGCTGGAGGCATTACAGTTCTGGACTTCAAGCTGGATTACAGAGCTGTAATCATCAAGACAGTATAATACTGGCACAAAAACAGACACATAGATAATTAGAATAGAATAGAGACCCCAGAAATGGACCCTCAACTCTACAGTCAACTAATCTTTGACAAAGTAAGAAAAAATATCCAACAGAAAAAAATACAGTCTCTTCCACAAATGGTCTTTGGAAAATTGGACGGCCACATGCAGAAGAATGAAACTGCACCACTTTCTTACACCAAACACAAAAATAAACTCAAAATGGATGAAAGACCTAAATGTGAGATAGGAATCCATCAAAATCCTAGAGGAGAATACAGGCAGCAATTTCTTTGACCTCAGCTGCAGCAGCTTCTTGCTAGACACATCTCCAAAGGCAACAGAAACAAAAGCAAGCATGAATTATTAAGGACTTCATCAGGACAAAAAGTTTTTCCACGGCAAAGGAAAGAGTCAACAAAATGAAAAGGCAACCTACAGAATAGGAGGAGGTATTTGCAGATGTCTTATCAGATAAAGGACTGGTATTCAAAAATTTTAAAGAACTTATCAAACGCAACACCCAAAAAACAAGAGACCTAATCATAAAATGGGCAGAAGACACGAACAGACAATTCTCAAGAAAGACACACAAATGGCCAACAGACACATGAAAAAATGCTCAACATCACTCATCATCAGGGAAATACAAATGAAAACCACAATGAGATACCACCTCACACTGGTCAGAATGGCTAAAATTAACAACTCAGGAAACAACAGAGTTGGCGAGGATGTGGGGAAAGGAGAACCCTCTTACAATATTTGTGGGATGCAAACTGGTATAGCCACTCTGGAAAACAGCCTGGAGTTTCCTTAAAAAGTTAAAAATGGAGCTACTATACCACCCAGCCATTGCACTACTAGGTATTTATGCAATGGATTTGAAGGGACGCATGTCCCTCCAATGTTTATAACAGCAATGTCCACAATAACAAAATTATGGAAAGAGCCCAGATGTCCCTTGACAGATTAATGGATAAAGAAGATGTGTTATATATACACAAAGGAATATTACTCACCCATCCAAAAGAATGAAATCTTGCCATTTACGAAGACATGGATGAAACTAGAGGATATTATGCTAAGTGAAATAAGTCAGAGAAAGAGAAATACAAGATTTCATTCATATGTGGAATTTGAGAAATAAAATAGATGAATATAGGGGAAGGGAAAGAAAAATAAAATGAGATGAAAACAGAAGGAGACAGATCATAAGAGACTCTTAACTACAGAAAAGAAACAAGAGTTGCTGGAGGGGAGGTAGGTGAGGGGATGGGGTAACTGGGTGATGTGCATTAAGGAGGGCACTTGTTGGAATGAACACTCGGTGATATATGCAACTGATGAATCACTGAACTCTACTTCTGAAACTAATAATACACTATATGTTAATTAAATTGAATTTTAATAAAAAAATTTAAAAAAATAAACCAGGAGAATAATATCTCAATATGAGTAGACAGTGTCAACAATAAAGAGATAAAATTTATGAAAGGTTACCAAACAGATATCTGAAACCAAAAGAACAATAATTGAAATGAAATTTCACTACAAGGAATCTACTAAATTGGAGCAGTTAGGAGAATCAGTAGACTTGAATTTAGAACAATTGAAATTAGCTGGTCTGAGGAGCAGAAAAAAAGAATGAGGAAAAAGAGTCAGAGTCTAAGTAAGTTGTGGAAAACTTTTAAGTGTACCAACATATACAAGATGGGAGTCCTAGAAGAAAAGAGAGTCAGAAGGAATCCATGAAGGAATGAATGGCAACTTCCTTCACCCCTGGCACCCACCAAATTTAATGGAAGTTAAGAATTTGTACATCCAAGAAGCTTAATGAACTCCAAGTAGAATAAACTCAAAAGACATACACATTCAGTCAACTGAAATCAAACTGTCAAAAGACAGAATTTTTTTTTTTTAAAGATTTTATTTATTTATCAGAGAGAGAGAGGGGGAGAGAGCAAGCACAGGCAGACAGAATGGCAGGCAGAGGCAGAGGGAGAAGCAGGCTCCCTGCTGAGCAAGGAGCCCAATGTGGGACTCGATCCCAGGACGCTGGGATCATGACCTGAGCCGAAGGCAACTGCTTAACCAACTGAGCCACCCAGGCGTCTCCAAAAACAGAATTTTGAATGCATCAAGAATGAAGCAACTGAAAAAAAAAAAAAAAAGAATGAAGCAACTCATCATGTCCATGTTTCCTCAATAAGATTAACCGCCAATTTCTCAGTACAAATTATGGAGGCCAGAAAGCAGTAGGGTGTTATACTTAAAATATTGAAAGAAAAAATTTCAATGAACAATTCTTTTCCTGTTTTTAAAGATTTTATTTATTTATTTGAGAGAGAGAGAAGGAACATAAGCAGGGGGAGTGTGAGAGGGAGAATCAGGCTTCCCTTTGAGCAGGGAGCCCGATGAGGGGCTCAATTCCAGGACCCTGGGATCATGACCTGAGCTGAAGGTAGACACTTAATGACTGAGCCACCCAGGTGCCCCTCAATGAACAGTTCTATCTAGCAAAGCCATTCTTCCAAAATGGAGTAACTAAAACATTCACAGAAACAAAAGCTAAGGCAGTTCAATGCCAGTATACTTCCTTGATAAAGGAAGTCCTTCAGGCTGAAATGAAAGGACATTAGACAGTAAGTTGCAAGTCATATGAAGAAATAAAGAACACCAGTAAAGCTACTTACTTAGGTTAATCTAAATGCCCATATTATTGTAATTTTGGCTTGTGACTTCTTTTTCTTTTCTACCTCATTTAAAAGACATGCATAAAATATTAAGTATAAGTCTATGTTACTAGGAATACATTTTGTAAAGATTTAATTTGTGAGAACTGCATAAAGGGGAAAGGACAGAGTTGTATAGTAGGAAAGCATTTGTATACTATTGAGGATGAGTTGGGGTTATTAAAAAGAGAATGCTATAATTTTAAAATGTTAATTGTACTTTCAGAGATTATGAAGTTGGGCAGATACTGGCCAGGCTGAGGATATTGGATCTCACTGCCCTCTTAGCTCCTCCACCCTTCTTTGGAGCAAAAAAGGAAGGGAGAATGGAGTAAAAATGGCATACTAGGAGAAATCAATAACAGAAGAAGGCTGGAATGGAGGAACTGAGGAAAAAAAGGTATAAGATATAGGAAAAAAGTAGCAAAATGGCAGAAGAATGTCCTTAACTAATAATTATCTTTAAAGGATAAATTATTCAATTTATGAATAATTGAATTTAATAATTATTGAACAATAATTTGAATAAAAAATTACAAAAATCAGAACAATATCTCAATATCAGAAGAAAGTATCAACAATAAAGAGATAAAAATTATAATAAGTTAGCAAAATAGATATCTGGAGCTGGAAAAACAGTAATTGAAATGAAAATTCACTGTAGTTGAATTGCTCCATTCTCACTTCCTTTTTTGCCTATATTAAGTTATTTTCTTAGTGGTTACTCTGGGGATTACAATTAACTTTTTATCAATCCATTTTATTGAGGGGCTTCTGGGGAAACATTAAATGACTAAAGGACTAAATGAGATTTACGTCAGGAGTTCAAGAATGGTTCACTATAAATAAATCATGCAATGTTAATACAATGAAGGAAACATCTGATGTGATTATGTCAACTGACACAAAACAACGTTTGACAAAATTTAGTAACTATTCACGATAGAAATGCTCAACAAACTACTGTGTTCGACTTTCTGAGTCAGGAAACAAACCAGATTGGGTCTTGGTTCTTGAGCTTACAATTTGTCTTTTAAAAAAGGGACGCTTGGGGGGCGCCTGGGTGGCTCAGTGGGTTAAGCCGCTGCCTTCGGCTCAGGTCAGTATCTCAGGGTCCTGGGATCGAGTCCCACATCGGGCTCCTTGCTCGGCAGAGAGCCTGCTTCTCCCTCTGCCTTTGCCTGCCATTCTGTCTGCCTGTGCTCGCTCTCTCTCCCTCTCTCTCTCTCTGACAAATAAAATCCTTAAGAAAAAATAAAATAAAAAGGGGACGCTTAAAGCGATCAAATCCGTATTATAAAGATTTAGGGAGACTGGGGCAGTTCTGATTTTCACTGTAGCCGCCTCCCACAGAAAAAGGGCTCGGGATTTAACTGCTCTTTTTTTTTTTTTTAAGATTTTATTTATTTATTTGACATACGGAAAACACTCGTAGGCAGAGAAGCAGGCGGGGGCGGGGGAGCAGAGCGCCCGACAGGGGGGTTGGATCCCAGAAAGTTGGGATCATGACCTGAGCGGAAGGCAGAGACTTTAAACCACTGAGCCCACGCAGGCGGCCCATGCCTTTTTTTTTTTTTTAAGCCTTTTAAGAAATTTATTTATTTGACAGAGAGATCACAAGAAGGCAGAAAGGCAGGGGGAAACAGGCTCCCCACCGAGCAGAGAGCCCGATGCGGGGCTTGATCCCAGGACCCCGAGATCCTGACCCGAGCCGAAGGCAGAGGCTTTAACCCACTAAACCGCCCAGGCGCCCCGACTTGACTGCCTTTAAAGACCGCCCCGGTTTCGCTCTCCAAAACCGCCTCGCTTCAGAGATTGGTGTGTCTCCCAGAATCTGAAGCTCACCCTGGGCGGTGACTGGGCGGGAGGCGCACGCGCGGCAAAACTCGACCCCGCCTCCTACAGACTTTTACAAAGGCCTGGCAGGAAGCCCAGCCACTGGGTTGGCGAGTCAATTCATTGACAGTGCCTCGGTCGATGCCGGTCTGGCGGGCGCCTTGGCGCGCGGCTTCCCAGCGATCGGCTGTCGATTGTCAGTGCCTGCACGGTGCGCGCGGAGCTCGATTGGCGCTGTCTGCGGGGGCGGAGTCGCTATCGCTGCCACCGCCGCTGCCGCGGGCTTGGTTTGTGAGGAAGGGCTTAGGCCCAGGCCTGCTGTGGTGGGCTAGCCCAGGCGCTGGGCTCTTGTCCTGCCGTCCTCTCAGCTCCAACTTCGCCCACTTCCCGACCCAAACGGGCTGGGCACGGGAAGACTTGCGGGAACCATGGAGGATGAAGTGGTCCGCATTGCCAAGAAGATGGACAAGATGGTGCAGAAGAAGAACGCGGTGAGCGCGGCGGGTGGCGCGGGCCGGCCGGGAGGCCGGGCGGCTGGCCGGGGCCGGGCGCGTCAGGCTTCGGGCCGGGCTCTCGGGAGTTCCCGGCCCGCCCACGCAGGCCCTCTCTGCGCGGGAAGCCGGCGTGGACCGTACCCGCGTCCTGGGGAGGGCGTCGGGGAGAAGGTGGCGCGGCCTGCGGCGGCCGGCGTTACCATCGGTTCTTGGTACTTCCAAGTCTCTCCTTGCCAGTACATCTAAGGGGGCATTCTCTTACTTTAAACTTGAGGAATTGATTGACTCGCTAATTACCTCTTCAATTTGGCTTAAGAATTGAAGAGTGTAGAAAAGCCCTTCACAGTTTGAAAGAATTTTTTCTCTTTTCCGTGATCGCTGCCTCACAACTAGAAATAACATCACGTAGAGGTTTGTGATATGTTTTAGACATCAAACTGGTAAGTTAAGTTTTTTGGATTTTTTTCAAAGAGTAAACATTCACTTGATTTATCTCGTCTACGCTACAGGTTTGTTTAACAATTAAAAAGGTAGAGAATCTGCTAGTGCGCTTGGCAAGTCGCTAAACGTTTTTAAAACCTGGATATGGTCAGGTGCTAGTATGTAAACAGCTAAGATGCATTTGGCCAGATGTCATTGCTGGGTATTCTAAGTGGTTTACAGTTAATACCAGTGGCATTATCTTGTTATTGATAAAGTGTTTGTGTAAACATGTTTTCTTTGTGGTTTATGTTCTGTATTTTTGTCTACCAGTGTGTGCTACTTTCAGTCCTCTGGTTCAGAGTCAACTGTTTTCAGTTGCAGCTCCATGATTGTCTTCACCTGAATTTGTGCCACGCTGCTCAGTACGTTTTCAGTATCAGCCTACCTGAAATAACTTACTCCTGTCTGTGAAATAAATTCCGTATCAAACTAATGTGAAGGAGAAAAGGGATGCTCTGATTTGTACAGCGCTTTAAAATGAAAAAGCATCTGTGCAAACTTCTTTTGAGACTCACAGCACAGCCATTATCGTGTACCTATTTTTCAGAATAAGAAACTGAGCGAGATTAAGTAGTTCACCCACTTAAAAGTACTGTGCAATTTGGATTAAGCCACGACCCAGGTTTTCTACTGGACAGCATTCCAAAGCAGAAAATAGTGTTAAACAATGAACTTTTAAGACTTTTGTACGTAGTCTGTTCCTCTTTTAACAGGTGCATTGCTTAGCATGTAATTTCATACTCTGTTAATCAGCATTTGCAATTTCGGCCTTTTAAAGTATTTCCTGTTTGTTTTCTGTTCCAGACATTCATTACCTTTGCCATTTATTTTTCTCATTGATATAGCCTAGTGCAAGTGATGAGATCTGATTATTTGATAAGCTGAACATTTCTGTTACTTTGTTTAAATTGGAAAGTTTTTTTCTTTACCTGGAGACATCCCTAGATTCACACAGTAGAACCTCAGAGGGGAAAAGGGCTTTTGTTGGGTAATTTTTTTCTCTAACTCAGGCTATAATGTGTATCCATTAATCATGTAATGCATTAGCTGTTTGTTTCCTTTCCTTGTAATAGGTGTTTCCTAAAAATGAGTAATTCCTTAGTGGATAAGTATGGAGAAGATCAGTTTGCATTTATTTGCAGTTCTCAAGGTATAAAGGAATAATGATGAGTATGGGGAGAATGAGGATAAACTCCACAGATACTTGTCAAATCTCATTTATCTGATAGTTCAAAACTTGACCAATATGGAAACTTGCCCCTCAAAAAGAAAGATAAAATTGACTGGCTCTTTTATGTTTTTTTCTTCTTCCTTTTCCTGTGTATCTTACAGAAATTCAAATTGGCAAATGAAATAAAGAGAAGGGGAAGTGGTCTGAATGACTCTCCCTCTTTGCCTTCCAAAGCACATCAACCCACAAATAGCTTTTTAAGAGGTCAGTAATTTCACAGAGGTTGTTCTGGGGGTTGTAGGATCATGGTAGATTTGTTTCTCCCTGTGTGTGTGTGTTTGTGTGTCTGTGTTTCCCAGATTTCCTCTGTGAGCTTTTAAAAATATTTTTATACTACGAAAAAGTAAACTTTCCTTGAAAAATTGTAGTTTTCCTCTTGAATTGGCAAGTTTAGGTGCTGTTATTGCATATTTTGTTTCATAAAGCATAGGTGTCACATTTAAGTAATAATAAAAACAGCAACCATTCATTGAACTATTATTCTGAGCCAGGCATTCAGCTGAGTACTTATGCCTGGGACAGTTTTACATGATAAGTAATACTCCTTTCTAAAAATAAGGAAATTATTTGGAAACTTAAGTGAATTGTCCTAAGCCAAATAGCTAGAAAGTGGGCAGATGAAGACGTGAATCTAAATCTGTTTTGCTCAAAGTGCTACTCTTTTCAAGTGCAGTGTCTCTTTAGAAGACCCTTTTTTTTGGAACCTTGTATGGGTACAGTTAGGTGAATATAAGACCAGGAAGTAAGGGTATTTGCTGTTCTTGGGGAAGCAGCTTGCCCTAGATATCCAATCAGTATCCTGACCCTAGAACTATCCAGAATGTTGCACTATGTGTATACTTGGTCTTAAACAGTATTAGCAGTTTTATAAGTGTATACTCTGAGGTTTTGATGAACCACATAACTTAGTTTCAAATTTTCAAGTATTAACTGCTTTTTAGGTCATTTTAACTTTTTTTTAAAATTAATGTCATTTTGACTTGATGTCAGTAAGCAAGTCTGACTCCTAATTTGAGTTCAGATCTTGACTCTTCTGAACTTTAACAGTATGATCTTAGGCAAGTTCCTTAACATTTCTAAAACCACTTGAGGTGGTTTTTTGTGTGTGTGTGTGTGTGTGTGTGTGTGGTTTGTTTGTTTGTTTGTTTTTTGTAGTAAACTGGAGATAATATAGTAAATTAGATGAATCTTAAGAGTCCTTAAGATATGGTAAGGGCTAAAAAACCTTGTATATGGTTTTTGTAAAGGATTTATTACATGATTCTAGAGGGAGTAAGGTAACTTAGAATTTTCAGATTCATGGATTTTGTCAGTGGTGTTGAGCTTTGTTTTTTCTTCATTGAAGGCTCAGGGTTGAGTAGAATTAAATTGTTGGGAGAGAAATTGAACTTAGATGTTAGAAGTACTAGGAACTGGGATACTTGGAATGTGTGAATTTCTAAGTCTTATAACTGGGTTGAAGAAAAAAAATTTTGGTTTTCATATCAGGGTTAGATTAATTAGTATATATTGAGATTTAGAATGACTACACAATTTTTTTAACAGCCTTATTGAAATACACAGTACTGTTCTCCCTTTTAAAGTGTACAATTCAGTGGTTTTAGTTTATTCACAGATTTCTACAGCTATCACCACACTCTCTAATTTAGGAACACTTTCATAACTCCAGAAAAGAAACCTGTACCCATTAAGTGGTCTCCATATATCTGTGCTACCACCACCGCCCCCACCCCACCAAAATGTTTTCTGTCTCTATGGATTTACTATTCTGGGCATTTCATATAAATGGAATCATACAATATGTATTCTTTTGTAACAGACCTCTTTCACTTAGTGTTTTTAGGATTCGTCTGTGTTACAGCAGGTATCAGTACTTCATTCCTTTGTATTACTGAACAGCACTACTGTACTGGTGGGGGTATCTTGCATTTTGTTTGTCATTTGATGGACATTTTGGGCTGTTTCCATTTTTTGGTTATTATGAATAATGCTGCTTAGAATATTCTTGTGCAGGTGTTTGTGTAGACATATTTTTTTTTCTCTTGGATATATACCTAGGAGTAGAATTGCTGGGTTGTATGATAACTGTGTTTAACTTTTTGAGGAATTGCCAAACTGTTTTCCAAAGTTGCCACACCATTTTACATTCTTAACAGCAATGGATGAGGGTTACCACGTCTTTATCAACACTTGTTATTTTGTCTTTTATGATTATAGCCATCACAGTGGATGTGAAGAGGTAGCTCATTGTGATTTTGATTTGCATTTCTCTGATGACTGATGATGGTGAACGTTTTTCACTTTTTGCTGGCTATTTTTGTATGTTTGGGGAAATGTTTGTTCAGATCCTTTGCCCATTTTTAAACTGAGTATTTGTATTATTGAATTGTAAGAATTCTTTATATTCTGAATACTAGACTCTTATCAGAGACAGGATTTGTATATATTGTCTCCCATTCTATGGGTTATCTTTTTACACTCTTTGATAGTGTCTTTTTGAAGTTCAAAAGCTTTCATTTTTTATGAAGTCAAATTTATGTATTTTTCCTTTCATTGCTTGTCCTTTTGGTTGAGAATAACTACAAATTTGAGATGACATAGTAAAATTATAATTACTAGTTTATAGTGATGTTGCTGAGCCATAATAAAAATATTTACAGTGTTTCCTTTTTTTTTTAGATTTTTTTTAACAACTTTATTTATTTATTTGACAGAGATCACAAGTAGGCAGAGAGGCAGGCAGAGAGTGAGAGGGAAGCGGGCTCCCCGCTGAGCAGAGAGCCCGATGTGGGGCTTGATCCCAGGACCCTTAGATCATGACCTGAGCTGAAGGCAGAGGCCTTAACCCACTGAGCTACCCAGGTGCCCCTTAAGATTTTCTTCATGAGAGAGAGAGTGGGCACAAGCAGGGGGAGTGGGAGGGAGAGTGAGAAGCTGGCTCCCTGCTGAGCAGAGAGCCCAACATGGGGCTTGATCCCTTGTCTCTGGGATCATGAACTGAGCCAACGGTGACACTTACCCAACTGAGCCATCCAGGTATCTCTGGAGCTTTTATTTTAAAAACACATTCATACAAACACAAATACCACCCAGGTACCCCTCCCTTTTTTTTTTTTTTTTTTAAAGATTTCATTTATTTGAGAGAGAGCATGAGAAAGGGGGAAAATCAGAGGGGGAAGCAGACTTCCCGCTGAGTGGGGAACCTGATCTAAGATTCGATCCTGGGGTTTGATCCTGGGACTTTGGGTTCATGACCTGAGCCGAAGGCAGTCTCCTAACCAACTGAGCCACACAGGTGCCCAGTGTTTCCTTTTTAAATAGCACTTTAAGTTTTTAAATCTTGGAATCTCCTAATTCTGAGGTGTTTCAGTTGATTGAGCTTAAATAATGCTCACTTAAAATGCTGGCTTATGGCTCTTTGAGGATATTGTTATGATGGGGGTAGATATATTTTTTATTTCTTTGTACATCTTATCAACCATCTCCTGTGTGTCAGGTACTCTATTTCAATACTTCATAGTGTTATGTTACTCCATTTGACCATTTTAACTGTTTTAGGTCAGTGTATTATCCTCTCATACATATAAAGAAGCTGAAGCTTGGAAAGGGTAAACAACATTCCCAGGATCTTATAATTAGGAAATGGCAGTGTGTGGATTTGAATTTAGATCTGGGGTGTGTGTGTGTGTACATATATGTATATATATATCTCATGTTCTTCATTGTATATTCTGTGTTGCTTCCTCTTCCTTATGTCTCCTTGAGGAGAAGGATGTTTCTACCCTATATGAGCTTGTGTATGCTGAATGCTCAGTACAAATTTGAATACCATATTTTGTAAAAGTACTTGTTTCTGATGATAGTACCAGCCATGTAATAAAGTCATGTTATAGCTGTTTATTATTCAGCCAGTCTTGTGAACTAAATTTGACTCTGGAAGATAAGGTAGAATCTTTCTTTCTCTTGCATCATTATCTGTAGGAGATGCTGCAATCTAATAGATTTGACCTTTAGAGGCAGGTGATGATTGGGGAAGGATAGAACATAGTTTCTTGTTCGGCAGTGCTATTCACCCCAGCTCACGGATTAGAACTACTCCCAGTGGACCTATGAAATGGAGAGAACAGTGGTGTGAGGGTCAGGAGATTATAGTTCTTATTCTTTTATATTACCTATCAGTTGGCCAAGTTACTTTCCTTTTCTGAGTTTGCTTCTTTGTATAATTTAGGGTTTGAAGTAGATGCTCAAAGATTTATGTTTATTTTAAATTCCCTGTGGTCAGAAAGGATTTCTGTCTTGCTCATTATCATATCCTCAGAGTTTCGTATACGGTTAACAAGTATTTGTTGAGAAGCGGTAAGTGTAACTTGACAGAACTGGGTAGGTCTCACCCTTTTTAGTTAGTAATAATCATATGACTGTGGAAGTTTCTAAATTATCTGGGTTTTCAGTTCCCCTTCTGTAAAATGATTACCTGCTTCTATAGGGTTTATTGTAAACATGAAATAATACATATATAAAGTATTTAACAGTGCTTGGCACATAGTAATATTCAAAGAAGCTTTTGTCATTGAATTAATATATGATCATCTGCTTTTGCCTTTTTGCTCATTCAGATCATCATATTTATTTCTTTTTCTTTTTTTTTTTTTAAAGATTTTATTTATTTATTTGTCAGAGAGAGAGCGAGTGAGAGCGAGCACAGGCAGACAGAGTGGAAGGCAGAGTCAGAGGGAGAAGCAGGCTCCCCGCAGAGCAAGGAGCCCGATGTGGGACTCGATCCCAGGACGCTGGGATCATGACCTGAGCCGAAGGCAGCCGCTCAACCAACTGAGCCACCCAGGCGTCCCATCATATTTATTTCTTAAAGAACTTTGAGATATCCATCTTATTTGACTAGAGCATAATGTAATTATGAGAAAGGTCATAGTTTCATCCCATGAATATTATTTAGCTTTTTCTTCTTCCATAGCTTGTATTTCTGACTCCAGTCTCTCCAAAGACATCTGTGTAAAAGGAAAGTGTGGGGAAATTAATGCAAATCTATCTATTGCTTCTACTTGGAAAACAGCTTAAAACTTACATCACATTGCTGATGTGTTAGAAGAATCAACTTTATACATGATAGCATTTTGTAAGTCTAAGGACTCCTAGAAGTGTGATTCTTTATCTTCCTTTCTAATTAATCCTAGGTAATGGATCAGAAAGTCCATGGAGACATGGGTAGAAGAAAAATGTCTATGGTAGTTGTAAGATACAAGTCTACAATCTCCTAATCAAAACCTTTAGAGCCTGATATATTTGAGAATTCCTCAATTTTCAGATTTTATTAAGATAATATGATACATATATCATATATCCTAAGCGGATCTGGGCTGTTTCCATTAATCAGACATTAACATTTCTGTAGTGAAATGTAGTATTCTCTCATGAAGTGGGATATATAGAACATAAATGACTTTACATATGTAAATTATGTAGATTAGGTGTTGCTGGCAAGTGAGTTTATTGAAAATCTGTAAGAAATCTTGATTTTCTTTTTAAAGATTTTATTTAATTATTTGACACACAGAGAGAGGGCATGGACATGCACAGGCAGGAGAAGTGGGAGCGGGAGGAACCTGATGTGGGGCTTGATCCCAGGACATTGAGATCACGACCTGAGCTGAAGGTAGATGCTTAACTGACTGAACCACACTGGGGCCCTGTGAAATCTTGATTTTCAAAGGGTTTGATTTTTGGATTTGCAGATGGGGGATTGAAGATCCCATTTCCTCACTGAGATGTCATTCCTGTAGAAATTCCTGATTACTAGTAAATTTAGTCAATGTTAGTTTTCTTATCTAGCAACTATATTGTTTCACTGTTTTTGGTTACCTCTAAATGAAAAGAATTTGTAGAATTTTAAAATCAGAAGGAATCTTTGAGCAGTAAATCATTCAAGTCCTTCATAATAACCTGTTTCATAATTGCTATTGAACTTAAGTTTTTATTTATGAGGTAGAGTGAAATTAAAATGATAGATATGTTTATTACCAGAAGAAAAGTTAATACACTTTTATTTTCCACAGCCAAGTCTGATGTCTCAATTTTAAATGGAAAAATTACATGACCGGAAGCCTCTATTCAATTTTATATTTAAGAAATTTGGTACCATAAGTTTCCATGCTTATTTCTTCCTTTGGGGTGCATAATGAGGGGCGTTCTCTGGGGCTTTCTATTTTCCTGGGATATGCTGTGTTTCACTGATTCATAGGCTGCCTAGTTTTCATATTTTAACATTGGAGAAAGTGAAATGAATTACACATATATCGTCAACCAGATGGTTCTTGGAATGTAGTTTCACAGGCAGAATATCAAACCCAGCATCAGCATTTTCAATGTGTCAGTGGCTTAGAAGAAACTCTGAAAAATATTAGTGGAGTGCTTGTTCTTTGAACCTCAAGGAACCAAATGGTTGAAGAGCAGTGGGGTGAAAAACAACTAGCTCTACACACTTCAAAGCCAGCTAAGAGCTAATTTAGCTCTTTGATGGATTTTTTTTATGAAATGCTGCATTACTAGTGTTTTTGACACAACCTTTGGTGGGATAAAAACATATTATTGAATCTGAGTCAGTAAGTTATTCATAAGCATTAAGGACTCCAAACGTGACATAGTTTTAGAAACAACTTAGCCAATTTATTTTGCTTATATTTTTCTTTTATATATGTAAAAGGTGATACATGATAAAAATTTCAACTCTGGGACGCCTGGGTGGCTCAGTAGGTTAAGCAGCTGCCTTCGGCTCAGGTCATGATCCCAGCGTCCTGGGATCGAGTCCCACATCGGGCTCCTTGCTCAGCAGGGAGCCTGCTTCTCCCTCTGCCTCTGCCTGCCATTCTGTCTGCCTGTGCTCGCTCTCTCTCCCCCTCTCTCTCTGATAAATAAATAAAATCTTAAAAAAAAAAAATTTTCAACTCTGAAAGAGTTAAAAAACTAGAAAACAGTGATAATACTATGCCATAGTTTAATATTTTTTCTTTATTAGTGGCATATAGACTAATGATGTGTCTAAATATAGTACAGTGAGTATTTGACTAAATAAAATATGACTAAGTGACTATTTTTTTTAATTTTTTAAAAATATGTTTATTTATTTATTTGACAGACAGAGATCACAAGTAGGCAGAGAGGGCAGGCTCAGCAGGGAGCCTGATGCAGGGCTCAATCCCAGGACCCTGGGACCATGACCTTAGCCGAAGGCAGAGCCTTCAACCCACTGAGCCACCCAGGCGCCCCTAAGGGACTGTATTGTATGAAATATGATAAATTGGAATATTTGGCCATAGGTATAGGTGATGCTGTTGCTTCTTATTTCATTCCTTTTTAAACTTTAGGTGGTTTATGTAATTCTTCTAGGAGCCTTATTTTGTTCCATCTTCATCATCAACATGCGAGCCTTTGATTCTAGATGGCAGTGGACAGGACTGTGAGCTTAACATCTTAATTTTGAGTTTTCTCTCAGAATTTCCTTTTTCCTACTTTGTAAGAATCAGGTAGACAGCAGTGTTTTTGTGACAGACTGGGAAGATACAGAGAGACCTCAAGAGAATTCTAGTACAGATAGGTCCTTTCCCACTCTCCTTGTGTGTGAGTGAATGCTAGAGGTGCTGCAACATCTTTGGACCTCCATTCCCACTTTCTTGGGGTTGGCTCCTTAATGAGATAGGTGTTCTCTATGGAAACTTGGGATGTGTTATGTCACCATAGTAGGAAACCCAATTCAGATTTCTAATTGGGACACATAAATACTGTATGTAAAATGAACTTTTTTTTTTTTTTTTTAAAGATTTTATTTATTTATTTGACAGAGAGAGATCACAAGTAGGCAGAGAGGCAGGCAGAGAGAGAGGAGGAAGCAGGCTCCCCACTGAGCAGAGAGCCCGATGTGGGGCTCGATCCCAGGACCCTGGGATCATGACCTGAGCCGAAAGCAGAGCCTTTAACCCACTGAGCCACCCAGGCGCCCCTGTAAAATGAACTTTAACAAAGCAGTACTTAATAAGTGCTGATCATAACCCAGTAAATGGATTTTCTATTTCTTTAATGAGTTACAACCATTATTTGGAAAACACTACCTCTCTTTCCCTTTTTCCCTTTTATAAATACACTATTCGCACATGAAAAAGTGAGCCATAGTGAGTTGTGGATAGGAAAACATAAATTTAAATCTCTAGTTAGTCTTTGCTTTGTCAGCTGGGAAGTTCAATATACAATTATTTTGTTTTATAGGCTGGAGCATTGGATCTACTGAAGGAGCTTAAGAATATTCCCATGACCCTGGAATTACTACAGGTAGGTGCTAATCTGTTTCATGATTTGAATAGATAATTGTCATATAATACCAAAACATTTTTAATACCATTAACTTTTTTGTATTGTCCTGTTACAGTGTTCTGGGCTTTTTTAAAGATGGCAACATAAATCAATAATCTACTAAATTACCACTATAGAAAAATGTTGCCTTCCTCAAAAAGAATAAAACCTGAATCTCCCAAGTTTGAAATCTTATTGTGAAAGGAAATGAAGTTGGATTCTTGGCCCTGATTTGATCTCCCTAAATCTCACTTTCTTGGTCTGTTATTGATAGCTGCTGCCAGCATGAAGCTAGCCTCTGGGGTACCTTTTAGTTGTCAGTCTTTATTTCTCCCCAGTTGTACCCCCTCTTCTGCCCTAGGCAAGCACTAATCAGTCTACCTTTTGTCTCTTTAGATTTACCTATTCCAGAGATTTCATATAAATGAAGCCATACATTATCTGACCTTTTGGTTCTGGCCCCCCCCCCCTTTTTTTTTAAAGTTTTTTATTTTAAATTTTAAGTGAGCTTAAATGTGGGCCTTGAACTCATGACTCCCAAGATCAGGAGTCACATGCTCTATCACCTGAGTCAGTGAGGCGCCTGTCTGGCTGCTTTTACTTAGCATAATCCTCAAGTTTCATCTGTGTTGTAGCATGTATTGGTACTTTATTCCTTTTTCTGGCTAAATAATACTCCATTGTATGGATATACTACATTTTGTTTATCCATTTGTCAGTTGATGGGCATTTGGGTTATTTCTCTTACTTTGGTTGTTATGACTCTTGCTTTGCACATTCATATATAGGTTTGTGTGTTTCTGTTTCTCTTGGGTAGAGATCTGAAAGAGTGGAAACGATGAGTCATAAGGTAACTTTGTGTTGAATATTTTGAGGACCTGCCAGACTGCTTTCCCAAGTGACTGTACAATTTTGCATTTCCAACAGCAAGTAAATGAAGGTTCTAGTTTATCCACATTCTTGTCAACACTTGTTATTATCTTTGAGTATACTCATCTTAGTGGGTGTGAAGTGATATCTCATTGTGGTATTGATTTCCATTTTCCTAATGACTAATTATGTTGAACATTTTTTCATATACTTCTTAACCATTCATATGTTTTCTTTGGAGAAATGTCATTTCAGAGCTTTTGCCTGTTTTTAAGTTGGATAGTTTTTTGTTTTTTTTTTTTAAGATTTTATTTACTTATTTGACAGACAGAGATCACAAGTAGGCAGAGAGGGAGGCAGAGAGAGAGGAGGAAACAGGCTCCCTGCTGAGCAGAGAGCCCGCCCGGATGCGGGGCACCGAAGGCAGAGGCTTTAACCCGCTGAGCCACCCAGGCACCCCGATAATTTTATTTTTTATTAACTAATTTGTAATCGTTCTTTATACATTCTAGATACAAGTCCCTTCGTCATATATAGGATTTGCAAATATTATCTCCTATTCTGTGGGTTATTTTTACTTTCTTAGTGATGTTCTTTGAAGCACAAAAGTTTTAAATTTTGTTGTAGTGTGATTTGTCTGTTTTCTTTGGTTGCTTGTGCTTTAGATGTCAAATCTCAAACAGTTACTTAACTCAAGGTTAACAAAAATTTATTCCTTTTTTTAGGGGGTGCTCTTTCATTTAGTTCTCTGATTCATTTTGAGTTAATTTTCATGTGGTATAAAGAAGTCCAATTTCATTCTTTTACATATGGATATCTACTTGTTTACTTTTTAATATTCTTCTGTCTAATGAATTATCTTGACATCCTTATTGAAAATGACAAAAAATGGAAGAGTTTATTTCTGGGTTCTTAAGTCTGTTCCATTAATTTGCATGTCTCTCTTTATATAGGACCACGTTGTCTTGATTATTGTAGTTTTGTAGTAAGTTTTGAATTTGGTAATTGTGAGTCCTTCAAGTTTATTCTTCAAGATTGTTTTGGCTATTCTGCATCCCTTGTATTTCTGTATGAACTTTAGAATAAACTTACCAGTTTCTAAAAGTCTTTTTTTTTCTTTTTAAAGATTTTATTTATTAATTTGACAGAAAGAGAGATCACGAATAGGCCGAGAAGCAGGCAGAGAGAGGAGGGAAGCAGGCTCCCTGCTGAGCAGAGAGCCCGATGCAGGGCTTGGTCCCAGGACCCTGAGATCATAACCTGAACCGAAGGCAGATGCTTAACCCACTGAGCCATCCAGGCGCCCCAGCCTATCAGTTTCTACACAAAAGGCAGCTGGGATTTTAGTAGGGGTTGCATTGAATCTATAGTTGGATTTTATTAGTATTGCAGTCCAAACATTTAAGCCTTATGATCCATGAATATGGGATACCTTTCTATTTATTTTGGTCTTTAATTTCTTTCCACAGTGTTTTTAGTAGCTTTATATTTTTTTCCTTTAAGATTTAGTGGCTATTGGGGCACCTGGGTGGCTCAGTGGGTTAAAGGCTCTGCCTTCGGCTCAGGTCATGATCCCAGGGTTCTAGGATCCAGCACCGCATCAGACTCTCTGCTCAGCAGGGAGCCTGCTTCCCCTCTCTGCCTGCCTCTCTGCCTACTTGTGATCTCTGTCTGTCAAATAAATAAATAAAATCTTAAAAAAAAAAAGATTTAGTGGCTATCTTAAATAATCTTGGGAAGAACTCATGAGTGATCATAAAGAAGATTCTTCTTCTAGAACATACAAGTCTGCTTAGTTCCCATGATGTTGACAGTGTCTCTCTCTTTTTTTTTTTTAATTTATTTGACAGACAGAGATCACAAGTAGGCAGAGAGGCAGGCAGAGAGAGGAAGGAAAACAGGCTCCCCGCTGAGCAGAGAGCCCGATGCGGGGCTCGATCCCAGGACCCTGAGATCATGACCTGAGCTGAAAGCAGAGGCTTCAACCCACTGAGCCACCCAGGCACCCCCTGACAGTGTCTCTTAATCTCACTACTCATTCCTTTTTGCCTTACTGCAAATGTGCAGCTGATTCCCTAAGTCTGCTTAATGCCTTCCCCATCTTTCCAAGGGAGTGTCTTTCTTTTTTCAAAATTTTTTTTATTTCTAAGATTTTGTTTATTTATTTGATAGAGAGAGAGCAGATGTGCACAAGCAGGGAGAGTGGCAGGCAGATGCAGAGGGAGAGGGAGAACCAGGCTCCCTGCTCAACAGAGAGCCTGATGTGGGGCTCCATTCTAGGACCCTGGGATCGGAATCTTGGGATCATGACCTGAGCCCAAGGTAGACACTTAGCCTTGGGTACCCACCAAGGTAGCATCTTTCTAATTGCAGAATTGGTGTTCTATAAATCAGATGGCCAGACATGGGCAAAGCATAAATTTTCTGTCTAGAATTTCACAATGTATAATTGATCTCAAAAACCTTCATTAGTTTTGGAGCCAAGAAGCATTTTAACTCTGTAGTTCTTTTTTGTTTGTTTGCATTATTTATTTATTAATTTTAAAGTATTTATTTATTTATTTATTTGAGAGAAAGAGAGCTCATGCACAAGTAGGGGGAGGGGCAGAGAGAGAATGAGAAGCAGACTTTGCTGAGCAGGGAACCCCATGCAGGGCTCAATCCCTGGACCTGAGCCAGAGGCAGATGCTTAACCGATGACAGCCACCCAGGCGCCTCAGCTCTACAATCTTTTTTTTTTTTTAAAGAATTTATTTATTTATTTGACAGAGAGAGATCACAAGATCACAAGTAGGCAGAGAGGCAGGCAGAGAGAGAGAGGAGGAAGCAGACTCCCCGCTGAGCAGAGAGCCCGATGCGGGACTCGATCCCAGGACCCTGGGATCATGACCTGAGCCAAAGGCAGCGGCTTAACCCACTGAGCCACTCAGGCGCCCCTCAGCTCTACAATCTTAATGTTATTTGAGCACACAACACTTTTTTTTATAGGCCACCTGTTAAATCCTGTAAATTATAGTATACTGATTTTAGGAAAAATCCAGAATCCAGAGAATTCTTAGAGGTACATCTAGAATTGGTTATCAAAGTAATACAGCTTAATAATCCTTTCCTCTGTCTAGTTTCTTCTACTGTTCCCCAAATACCCTTTTTAAAATGGAGGAAAAACCTACTCAGATCTTTGTCAGTCTACCTTAGCAGTCTCATTTCTTACTATTTTTTGACTAGATGATCTCTTCCTTAAATAAGCATGTTTGTTACAGATGCTTAGTCTCCATGTGGGTTTTCATGGGGTTTAAGCAGGAAATTATTGACTCTTTAGTGATGAAAACATCCCTGTGACAATTAAGCAATCACGCACAGCACACAATTTGTTCATGCTCTCCTTATATCTTTGCTTGCCTCTCCTTCCTAAAATCCCATTTTCTTTGCCAGTCTATATCAACTGCAAGCTTCAGAACTATGTTAGTAACTCAGATGATTTCCCTGACTCATTCCAAAAGTAGGTTTTTGTCTAGGTTGGTGGGGTGGGTTGTGGGGTGGTAGTGAGAAAGAGCTGTGAATGGGTGCTGGAGGAGTGCTGAAGGCATCAGAATAAGAAGCCAGACCTGACACTTGGTATGGTGGCTGTAAGTGCAAGCCTGGCTTCTAAGCAGTTAGCTGCATCCAGTAGGACAGCTCTGGGTCCACACAGTTGTAGGCTATGCCATGCAGCCCAGGCGCTTGGTTCTGGAAAGTTTTCTGTATCGAAGTGTTAGAAAAGTTCTAAAAAGTTTTAAAGTTCTCAAAGGATTTTTTTCCCTAAAAAAAGTTCTGAGAGCATTTTGTTAAAGCAATAAACCTCTTTCTTTGGGGGAAAACCCTCCCAAAACATTAATCATAAAACATTTTTGGATTTTAGAATTGCAGAGTCCCCTTTATCTTTCTACTATGAAACCTTATCTGCACTGTGTAGCCTTCCATAGGTCTAACGTAGGCCATTCCAGCCAAACACATGCTCTAAATTCTTGAACCAATTTCTGTCTTGAATCTCTTTGTTGAGAAGACTGGATAATTTAGCAGGAAACCATAAGTACACAATTATTATTCTGTCTTAAAGTTTATAGCAGGGATTCCCCCCCTTTTTTGCCACTAACAATTCCTTTTGTTGTTTTTTTTCTTCCATTGACTGTATGTTTTGAAAGATTGTCTACTAACAACTTGAACTTACTAAATAATTTACCATTTTTTATTTATCATCCTTAATTGGCCTGTCATAGCTTTTGTGTTCTTTGAGCACAATTTGAAAACCATTGATGTACAGGAAAGAGCATGGACTTTGGGGGTGGGCAGACCTGCATTAAAATCCCAGCTTTACCAATTAGTAATATTGCTGGACAAGTAGGGATCATGATCTCAACCTCATAGGGTTGTTAGGAAGATTAATGAATATATGGATGCTCCCAGCATAATCCTGGGCATAAGAATAATAACAATAATATTACTGCATGATGTATTACTGTATTCTGTGAAGTCCATTTTAATTTCTGTGATTATTTGTGGGTTTGGGCAAAAAAATGCTTTTAAACCTCTATCGATGGTAATATTTGGGTATTTTCATTGAAGTCCCAGCAGGTGATTTATGGAGTAATCTATGTTGAAGAATATATAGAAACAAAGAAGTGCATATATTAGTCATGATTGCTTCAGGGTGGCCTACATATAAATACAAACATTTTATGTTTTATTCTTTGAGAGATATGGAAAGACTGATTTCATTTTACTGGTTAACCAGCCTTATTATAGTAGCAACTTATATGCTTACAGATCTCTATGGTAATAACCTCGATGAGTCCAGTATTTGATCTAAAGACGCATGTATCTTAATTCTATCGTATATAAGAATATATGTGTTTGTGTGTTTGTGTGTGTGTATAAAATATACAAGAATATATTAATATAGTTTCAAAGAATTTAAATAACTGAGGTTTTTTGTCACAGGAAAATGGGAAAGAAGAAAATGAAACACTAAAGTGTCTGAAATAAATGACTTATACAAATTTTTTTGTCATTGTCTTGCAGTCCACAAGAATTGGAATGTCAGTAAATGCTATTCGCAAGCAGAGTACAGATGAAGAAGTTACATCTTTAGCAAAGTCTCTCATCAAATCCTGGAAAAAGTTATTAGGTATAATTGATCTTCCCTTATATATATTTATGATCTGGCTTACTCAAACATTTGGTATTTGCATTTTTTTCTGTTTACAAATATAAATGTGTTGAAATGGATGCCTTATATTAAGAGAGAGAGGCATTAGTCTGACATCCCTGAGGGTTTTACTTTTTTAAGTTAGTCAAAATTAGCTTTTTTTGTCTTTTAACACTTAGAACTGGACTTCTCTTTAAGAAGAAAATTTCTGCCCATTAGAAAGTTGTCATGCTTTTTAAAAAGGTTTTTGAAATAATTTTCTTTCTTTCTTTTTTTTTTTTTTAAAGATTTTGTTTATTCGTTTGACAGAGAGCGACATAGTGAGAGAGGGAGCATAGGCAGGGGGAGTGGGACAGGGAGAAGTAGGCTTCCCGCCAAGCAAGGAGCCCGATGCCGTGCTCCATCCCGGACTCTGGGATCATGACCTGAGCTGAAGGCAGGTGCTTAACGACTGAGTCACCCAAATGCTCCTTGAAATGATTTTCTAACCTACAGAAAGTTTACAAGAATAATAAAAATAACCCACGTGTGTCTTTTTCTAGATCATTAATTTTTAATATTTGCCATTTTTGTTTTGTCATATTTCTTCCCTTTCTCTGTATGTATATATTCAAACGCACAAATTACTTTTGCTAAACCATTAGAGAATAGTTTCATCTATCATCCTTTACCCTTCAGTACTTAATTGTCTATATCCTTGGAACAAGTTTATTTTCTTATGTAATCATAATATAGGAAAGTCAAGAAATGGAATATCAGTATAGTACTGTAATCTACAGGGCAGGTTCCCGTTTTGTCAGGTGTTCCACTAATGCCCTCTAACTTGTTTTTTCCCTTTAAGAACAAGTCTAAGATCACTAGTCTTCTGCTCTGGAATAGTTCTTAAGCCTTCTTATGTTATTTATTTATTTATTTATTTATTTATTTTAAAGATTTTATTTATTTATTTGACAGAGAGAAATTACAAGTACACTGAGAGGCAGGCAGAGAGAGAGAGAAGGAAGCAGGCTCCCTGCTGAGCAGAGAGCCCCATGCGGGACTCGATCCCAGGACCCTGAGATCATGACCTGAGCCGAAGGCAGCGGCTTAACCCACTGAGCCTCCCAGGCGCCCCTCTTATGTTATTTATAACATTGACAATTTGAAGAATATAAGCACTCATCTTTGTTTTTATTTATTTATTTATCATCAGTGGTTTTTTTTTTTTTTTTTTTTTTTTGTGTCAGAGAGAGAGAGCGCGTGAACATAGGCAGACAGAATGGCAGGCAGAGGCAGAGGGAGAAGCAGACTCCCTGCTGAGCAAGAAGCCCAATGTGGGACTCGATCCCAGGACGCTGGGATCATGACCTTAGCGGAAGGCAGCTGCTTAACCAACTGAGCCACCCAGGCGTCCCTCATCAGTGTTTTTAATAGCAGCTTAAAATAATTCTGATTTGGACCTTTTCTGTTATTTTCTCATGATTAGATCAGATTGTGCATCTGTAGTTGGATATGAGGTTATCACATCCAGAGCCATTTATCTGTTAATTTTGATAACCTAGTCAAGGCATACACTGTACAGTTTATCATTTTTCTTCTTATATCTGATAGGCATTTTATGAGAGACATTTGAGATCCTTAAACTATCTTGCTTCTCTTTGGTCTTCTCCCCACCCCCCATTTAGTATCAACCAGTTCTTGCCCAAATTGCTCTTTATAGTGTTAGTTGCAAAATTGTGATTTTCTGACTCTTCCACTTCTTCAGTATTTATAAATCAACATTCTACTACTACAAGAAAGAACCCTCCTTTTACTTGCCTGTTATTTTCCTATTAGTGGATTCCTATTTTATAACATGGATTATAATTCATTACTGTTATTATTATTTTGATGTTTATATTATCCCGGATTTGACTGATGGGCACCCATTCAAACTGGCTCTTGTGTCCGTTTGACAAACCCCTTCAGTTTTATCTTTTTTTTATATTCTGGAACCAGAAAATGTGTTGGGTTCATCTGTCTTCCCTGCCCCAGCCAGCATGTAATCAAGCAGATATTAGCCTTACGTGGATGAAAAATAGAAAAAGTTGAAACTTTTAAAATTTCAAGGGCAATAGTAGTAATAACAAAAAACCCCATTACTTCTAAGAGCTTAGAAACTAAGAACTAAAAATTGTAAAGCCTCTAAAATTTAAAGTGTTTAGTCTTAAGAAAATTAAATACAATATATGTTCCTGTATTGGATTCTGGACCAGAAAGGAAAAATTGCTATAAAGACCTTTTTGTAAGGTATATAGGTAAGTAAGCAGTATTGTATCATTGTTAAATTTACTTATTATTTACTGTAGTTATATAAATGATTTTTTTTCTTGAGGAATACATAGTGAAGTATTTTGGGATTAAGGAGCCAGGGTATCTGCTACGGATTTTCAGATGGTTCAAAAGAAATATGTTTGCACACAATAGTGTGCGGGTTTGTGTACATATAGCACACATGTATGTGTATAGTAGGGCGCAGTGATGAATGAATAAGGAAGTGAGTATACCAAACATTAACACTTGGGGAATCTGAGTGAAGTTTTATTTTTTTTTTTTAAGATTTATTTATTATTTATTTTAGAGAGAGAATGTGCAGTGGGGAGGGGCAGAGGAAGAAGAGAGAAACCCCAGTGACTCCATGCTGAGCACAGAGCCCGACATAGGTCGCAGTCCCAGGGCTCGGAGATCACTATCTGAGCCAAAACCAAGAGTCTGGATGGTTAACTGACTGTGCCACTCAGGTGCGCCTGAGTAAAGTTTTTTGCATATTTCTAAAACATTGGTGCAAGCTTCAGATTATTTCAAAATAAAAAATCTTTAAAAAAAAAAACACCCTAGTCTTTAAAGACAAACTGAAACTTTATGTTTATAATTCATTTAAATTTTAAATCTTATTCCATATTCTAAAGTAATTAGGATTTGCCATAGAAAGTTGACTGAGAACCATATACATGTTTTTTATTTCTGGAAAGATGGTTTACATTTTGTGGGACATTGTAGTTACATTCATTTAATCTTAAATTTAAAGAAGTTCTACTCTTTTATACTTATTGGAGGTATCTGATCTCATTACAGGTTTTCCTTTAAAAACTTTTTTTTAATATTGAAAGATTTCCCTGTTCGTTAAATATGGAGAATTGGAGGAGGAAAAGAAGTCATTAAGTCTGTCTTTAAATACAACCATCAGTTAATATGTTATTGCATTTCTTGCCCTTTTTTTCTCCTTGTGTATGGATTTTGCTTCAACTATAATTATACTATATGTATATTTACTTATATTGCCTTTTTTAATGAAAAAAACCTATATTTTTATATCATCATTAACTAACTTTTATTGGCTTCAGAATAATCCACTGGGTGATTATGCCTTAATCACTTGCCTTAATTTAATCACTTAGATGTGTTTTTCTTAACTTTATAGCTATTATAAATAATGTCTTGATGAACATCTTTCTGCCTAAAACTTTTTCTATAGATTACTAGATAGATTTCCAGAAGATTTACTACTACTGCTACACTGCAGCATAGTTTGAATACTTAACATATGGATATATTTAACCCTCCCAGGAGCGCAGTGTACTAGGTGTCAATATATTTCCCATTTTCTAAAGAGGAATGGAGATACAGAGAGATTAAGCATCTTATGCACAGTTGGATTGGTGGTGAAGTGTAATCTGCAGATAGTCTCAGTCCGGAGCTGGCCGCCTTGTCTCTGGGTCTGCTCTGTTGGTCATGACACTATATTAAGATTCTAGGAATGCTTTTAAGGCTGTTTACATCTCTTACTGCTCTGCTTCCTCCAAGGATTTCACCAGTTCACACCGTTAGAGCTGTGTGTGGGATCTGTATGATTGCATTGTTAGGTAATATTGCATTGTTACATCACCTTTCACATGCTTTCTACCCTTTTAGTTTTGGAGTATTTTCTAGTCCTTGTTACATTCTTTAATGTCATTAGTAATCTTTGTTTTCTACCAGCTTTAGGCTTTGGGAATGAATTGTAGAGAATAAAAAGGGGCAATAAAATGAGTAAGTGAAAACTTACACAATAATTATAGGGGACTTGAATTGTATTTTGGATTTGGTAACCCTAACATTTACAAGATGAATTCCTAGAATTGTGATTTATACCATTCTCTATCAATTAGCCTCATCTAGATTAGCATATTAGAGTCATCTGGGGAACTTTTAAAGGTTTTGATGCTCATGCTTCACTGCCAGAAATTTGGATTGAATGGATCAGAATAGGAGTTTGAGCTTTAGGTCATGCTTAAAAGTTACCTAGGTGGTCCTGATAAACAGTGGAATATGTTTATGCTCTTTTATATGCTGTACAGAGGGATATGCAGAAGTAAAGTATTTATGTACCTCTTATTAATTATGTAGGGATCAAAATGTAGATAGATAAGTGGGATAATTTATGCAGTAGATCCAAACGTTTTCTGAACCCCGCTTCAGAAGGTGGTTCTGGTTGATTTAAACATGTATATTTCTTTTCATTGTTAAACAGTTGCATTGGCCCAATCTGTTTTATACCTCTTTATCTCTTAAAGCTTGTGGACTCTATATTACTTTACAGATTATTTAAGATAGAGGAGGTGTTAGGTAGGCCTTACTACTCCTGAAGTCTTTTCTATGAAAATGTTCTTTGTTTACTATCCCAGAAATATTTATATACATTTTGGATACTACCTCAAATTTTTTGAATTCATGAAAAATTGTTAAAATTATATTGCTATATATGCTTTGCATTTTTTATTTTTAAAATGACAGTACTGATATTATTTCTATATTCTTTCCTTTGTTCTTTATATTTTTCTCCATTTCATTGATTTATTTATTTACTAGTTTTTAAAAGATTTTAAGTATATTTTTTGCCATTTTAGGTTCTCATCGGCATATGAATTTGTGCTTCCCACTAAATGAGGGAGTTTATTTGGGATTGCTAAGCATGCACTGTGAAAAATACCCAAGTACATATGCTAGTAGAATAGCTTGCATAAACTTCATTTACTTTTGAAATTTTAGGATTTTTGTTGTTGTTGTTGTATCTATAGTTTGATAATGTGAAGTAGTTCCATTTTATAATTTTTTAAACAAATGCTAACAACTGAGGGATTTCCTAATTTTCAGATGGACCATCAACAGATAAAGACCCTGAAGAAAAGAAAAAAGATGCTGCAATTACATCACAGAATAGCCCTGAAGCAAGAGAAGAAAGGTATGCACTTTATGGAAATTCATTTCTGTTTGAAGTCATAGTTGTATTTGACTGTCACTTCCTTCATGGTCTTATTTATGGTCTTATGTCTGTACTCCTTTTTCTATTTTCTAATCAAACAGAAAGTCAATTATCATATGGTTTCACTTACTTGTAGAGCATAAGGAATAACATGGAGGACATTAGGAGAAGGAAAGGAAAAGTCAGTTGGGGTAAATCAGAGGGGGAGATGCAGCATGAGAAACTGTGGACTCTGAGAAACAAACTGAGGGTTTTGAAGGGGAGGTGGGTAGGGGAATGGATGAGCCTGGTGATGGGTATTAAGAAGGGCATGTATTGCATGGAGCACTGGATGTGTATAAATAATGAATCTTGGAACACTGAAAAAATAAAATTAAAAAAAAAAAACCCAAACAGAATTAGTAAATGTGTATAGCCAGGTAGAATATCCTAAGGTTTCTTACAAGATTTTCATGGAAATTTAAGAGACTTAGAAGATACTACATAAATAAGGAGAAATTATTCAGTAAGCTTAATTGGATGGAATCCCTGGGATAGGACTAATAGAATTGATAATGAAGGTATTAAGGTATTAATTAAGGATTCAAGTGATTACTGCCTTTATTTACCACATTTCTTTTTTTAGTTTAGTTTAGTTTTGGTCTTTTTTTGGGGGGGGGCTGGATCTGTTTCTCTTTTTATGCGAATTTCTTCCTTCTTAATTTAGCTGTCTGTCATAAGAACTTAAAATGTGAAGTTCAGTAATGAAGGGTTCAAATTGTTCCTCAGTTTTCATAAGGCCTTTGCATTTATTCTTTTCCTGTCACATGTAATGAATAAACTGTGTAGTATCTAGTATGTTGATGTTGTAGATAATATGCCTAATAGGTTAAATACAGTTTCTTTGTTCTTGGGAAGCTTGTGTTTTAACACTTGACTCTGTTATAGAGCAGTAGTTCTTAAAGTGTAGTCCTAGGAACAGCTAGGAACCTGCAACTTGTTAGCAAAGCAAATTCTTGGGCTTCACCCTGGAACTACTGAATATGGAATTGTGGTGGTGGGGCCCAGAAATGTTTTTAACAAGCTTTTCAAGTGATTCTGATGGACTCAAGTTTTAGGCTACCCATTTTAACTTAAATTATGTCTTAGTATTTTCCCCAAAGTGATAATGTACCCCTCATTGGCTCAGTAACAGTAATTAATATTCCATACACTGTTGTCTTATGCATTAGAACTAACTAAACTTAATAATAAAAGAGGTAAGCTAAAGGGTGAACATCCTTTGTTAATAAAATTTATTCAGTGTTTTCTGACTTGAGATAGTTTTAGACTCTTAGAAAATTGTAAGAACAGAACAAAGAATTCCCAGTTGCCACTCTGTGTATATCTGCATACACGTATGTGTGTGTACATACTCAGTCACGTGAATAATTTTATTTTGACTAAATGAGAGTCCTTTATATCCCTAGATACATCATTGTGTATTTACTGAGAACAAGGACTCTTTCTCATAGCTAGCACAATATAGATACCAAAATCCAGAAGTTAGGATTAATACAGTGCTTTTTTCCTAATCTGTAGGGCATATTCATATGTTAGCGGTTTTCCCAATAAAGCATTTTATTGCAGAGGAAAAGATTTTTCCATAATATCATCCAGGATCACATTCTGCATTTAGCTGTCATGTCTGGTTTACTTTAATCTGGAGTAATTCTTCAGTCTGTCACTGTTTATCATGACCATAATATTTTTGAAAAGTATAGGCCATAATTTACAAAATTTTTGACAGATCTTTCAGTTGTATTATATTCAAAGTTGCTGACTTCATGTCTTGGATATAAAACATAAAAGTGTAGGCAGCTATTTTAAATAGATATTGGAGAAGGCATGAGTTCCTAGTATATTTTTGTCTGTTTTATGTAATTGAAGTTTAGGGAGAGAGCCTATTGACAAACACATTGAAGTATCACATATGAAGTCTGACAAAATGGTTGGTGTTTATCTATACACACGCACGCTTACTCACACTCTCTCTTTCTGGAGAAGACAAGGCTTCAGGAAGGAGGTGATTAAATGTAAAAGGTATACAGAAGGACTGTTCTGCCCACTGGGATCAGTTTGTGCATTTTGATAGTGGGTTTTGTGGAGAAAGAGGAAGTGGGATCTCTTTGGAGGAATGCAGCAAGTTACTCTGTGGCTGGTGATTGGTGTCTTTGGAAAGGTTTGTGGCAAATACCTTCAGTGTGATAAACATTAATTACAACCCCACAGAAAATATTTTGGTGAGACTCTTAAGAAGTTAGAAGCAATTGAAATGATTAGGTTGACTGGAAAACTGTTGAACTGTCCTGATTGAGTTGATGTTTCTAGGGAGGAATTAAAGAGACATTTTCATATTCTTTTTAAAAAATTTTTTTTAATTTTTTATAAACATACAATGTATTATTAGCCCCAGGGGAGACATTTTCATATTCTTAAAATTCATTTTTTACTACACGTTTTTTATCCAGAAGGGAGTGTTTTAAATATAAACTTCATTGGTTATCTAATTGGAATAGGGTTTTTCAAGCATTGTTTTTTCCCCTCTAGTCTTGGTTGAGAGCTTCGTATTCTCTGGTATCATCCTCTCCCCTTTCTCAAAACCCAGATCCTTGTTTTCATTTATTGTATTGAGTTGTAATGTGTATTTTCTTTATTAAAAATATTGTTTAATGTTTAAAATAATAATCAAGGTATTTAATTGGTTAAAAAAAACATGAAACATGTCTCAGATTTCCTAAAACTTTAACTTTTTAGAAATCTATATGCACGCAATTTCTTTTTTCATGTAAGAATTGCTGAATACGATCTTATTTACACCCCAAATTTTTGTTTTTAGAGAGTGATAGTAATGATGTTACTTTAAGAGAATTTTTCCTGTTTTCTTTTTGGTGTGTGTGTGCATGTATATGTATTTTAGTAGTTCCAGTGGCAACGTAAGCAGCAGAAAGGATGAGACAAATGCTCGAGATACTTATGTTTCATCTTTTCCTCGGGCACCAAGCACTTCTGATTCTGTACGGTTAAAGTGTAGGGAGATGCTGGCCGCAGCTCTCCGAACAGGAGGTAAGTTTAGTGTATCCTGTTTCATTTCCTGGTCCTTTGTTCTTCACCACCACCGATGCCATATTCACTTCATGTTCCTGTTTCGCCAGTGGCTTCCTCGTGTAGCTGCTTGCACTGCTTAGTTCAGAAAGATGTGGCACATAGCGGTTAATGATGGAAGAGAGCACTAGGTATCCTGGGGCCTCTGCTTGCTACTGTATAGTTCCAAGAAGGAGATCCTTTCTAATATGTGGACGTTTCTCTTGATTCATAGTAACTTAAAGGTTTTTCACAAATCTTCTTTTCCCCCACTTTTAATCTGCAAACCCTAGTTGACACTTGGATAACGAGTTTAAATTGCATGGGTTTACTTATAATGAAGTTTTTTTTTCCCAACAAAACGAGTACAATACTGTAAATGTGTTTTCTCTTACGATTTTCTTAACATTCTTTTCTTTAGCGTACTCTATTGTAAGAATACGGTGTATAGTACATATATAAAATATGTGTTAATTCTTTACATCATTGGTAGGCTTTTGGTTAACAGTATGCTATTACTAGTTAAGTCTTTGGGGAGTCAAAGGTTATAACCGGGTTTTTTACTGTACAGGGAGTTGACATCCTAATCCCTGTGTCATTCAAGGGTCAACTGTAATTACTCTGCTCCCAGATTGAGCATTAATGGTATTGTATTTGGGTCCTATTGTTAAATGTTAGTATGACATATAGTATTTAAGTTTTATATTCGTAATTCCATTTTTTACTTTCTTTTAAGTGGAAAAGAGATCTTGATTTATATATATATGGGAGCCTTAATTTAACTTGAAGGTATTCATTCTTATGTAAAAAAGTTTCATATATAGGAATATTTATCATCTTATACAAATTCATTCCTTTTCTTTTCTATTATACTGTACCATAGTTACTATGACCTGTTTTTCTCTTTACTCTGCCCTTTCTGTTTTGGTTCCCTTATTGTTTCTTTATATATTTTTTCTTTTTTCTTCCTAGTTTCTTTTTATTTCCTTCTATCCATTTGAATATTTGCATAGGAGTCTTCTGAGTGTGTCCATATATGTGATTGGCAGATGAAATGAATGGTTTCTTTGCATTGAAGCCTGAGTCACAGGATACAAGACAGTTCTTTCTATAACTTTCTCTACTCTCTGCTGGAGCAACCAGAATGTATGGAGTTGTGAATTGAGGAATTGCCTGCTAGATCAATTACTTCCCCACTCCTGAGGGATAAGGAGTCATCAATGCAGGAGCACTGTGGACATTAGGTGAATCCAGAGGAGGAGGCTAGTGGGTAGGAAAGAGATCAGTTTCTAATGAAACTAAACAAAAAGGACTCTTTATTAGGGCAATGGGGTTGAAGAAATAGGAATGCAGTATAATTTATTCTGTATTGAAAATTTTTTTTAAATGTCATAATCGCGTATTTTTGACAATTCTTTGTGCCTGTGTTTAGATGACTACGTCGCTATTGGAGCTGATGAGGAAGAATTAGGATCTCAAATTGAGGAAGATATCCTTTGTGTGTATATTCATGACAGTTTAAATAATCTGCTAGATTAACTATTTTTCTTTCTGTATAGATTTTAGAGTTTGATTTTTCAGTTTCTGTCTTCATTGTATTATTTTGCAAGGACAAGATACAGGGCCATCCATGTTATTTTGTTCTTGTTTTCTTGTTACTCAAAATTAAAACATATGTGTTGATAGTATTTTTATTTCTCTGCCTTGAAAATTGAGAATGTGGTATCTCAGATGAACTTGTGCAGAAGGAGGGCATGGAAGACACACACATACATGTGTAGTAGGGTTTCACATTTGTGGGATCTCAGCAAAGCATGTGGGGTCCCCTGAGTTCATTACGTTTGTCCTGGGCGCCACGGAAGGGGATTTGGGAGAGGGGTTGTGCACATCTGGGTGACCATGTGACCATGGAACTGTCCTAGTTTTGGAAATAGCCTTGTTAGAAAGAAAGTATGCTGCTCTTTGGGCTCATCTGTTCTGTTGAGGAAAAAAAAAAACAAAAACCCTGGTAAACTAGCTTCTTCCTGAGCTGGGGGAGGAAATGAACCTTTAGGGCACCGTGAATGATTTCTTCCCAGAGGGCCCCCAAAGGAACTGTGTAGTCATCTAGCCTTTTAGGATCCTTTGTAGAATTCAGATTTGAGCAAGTGAAAGTTTATATAAATGCAGGCTTCTTTTCACACGTTTTCTTACTCAGACTGAGTACCTAAGTTACTTTTTGAAATGTCTCTAATTTGTGTGCTACTGACCTTAAACAAGAAAGCATTGCTCATTCATAGTGTAATAAAAGTAAGATCACTTTTATTTGCCAGTTACAGATCAAGAAATGAGGTAGAAACACAGCCTGTTAGCTTAATCTAAGTTGGAAACCGTTTTGGAGAACTGCTTAGAAATTTTAGGAATTCTTACTTTGGTGAAATAAAAAAAAAAAATACTTCTACAATTTAACTTTTTTTCCTTAACGGCCTAGTACCTATTTATCAAGAAATAAGGAATACAGACATGAAATACAAAAATAGAGTACGAAGTAGAATATCAAATCTTAAAGATGCAAAGAATCCAAATTTAAGGAAAAATGTACTATGTGGAAATATTCCTCCTGACTTATTCGCTAGAATGACAGCAGAGGTGAGTATATATGAACATTTCCATGGTGTGGTTCTATGATGTTAGGTGAAAAGTATGTATAAATCATAAAGTACTTTATAAGTACTATATTTATAATAAATTATCATTAGCTGTTTTGCTATTTTATATGTATAATGTACTAGACACATAATTTGAGGTGATTAAATCTGTTGGTATCAATACTTTGTCTCTTCCACAACTATACCATGATCTTTGGTTGATTGCCTTAAATCATTGTCTAAAAATTAAACTGTTTTTACTTATTTTGGATTCACGTGGAATTGAAGATTTGAATATCTAATTGCAAACAGGCTTTTTAACCTCCAAGTTCTTTTCATGGCTAAATCCCATAAAATTGGTCACATCTTATTGACTGTTCCTTAAATTTTAGGGAATGATTGAGAAAACGAAATTCAGAGCTTGCTGTTTATAGACACAGCTGTTCGTAATCTGCAGTCTCATTATTTTATTACACATCCAAGAGAGTAAATTTGTCTTTCTATATAGCTAATAAAATTATTATATTTTTAACATTTATTTTTTTAAAACCTCATTAAAATAACATAAAACACTAGAGACCATAATGTAATGAACTTTATATCCATCACCTACGCTTCACGTATTTTCAAGAATTTGTCACCCTTGGGGCACCTGGGTGGTTCATTCGGTAAAGTGTCATGATCCCAAGGTCCTGGGATTGAGCCCCACATTTGGCTCCCTGCTCTGTGGAAAGTCCACTTCTCTCCTTTGCCTCTCCCCCTAATTTGTGCTCTCTCTCCAGCTAAACAAATAAATAAAATCTTTTAAAAAATAGAATTTGTGACCCTTTTTCTTTTTCTTTTTTTAAGATTTTATTTATTTGACGGAGAGAGACACAGTGAGAGAGGGAACACAAGCAGAGGGAGAGGGAATAGTAGGCTGTCTGCTGAGATGGGAGCCTGATGCGGGGCTTGATCCCAGAACCCCGGGATTAAAACCTGAGTTGAAGGCAGCTGCCTAGGTGCCTTATGACCCTTTTCATCTATCCCTTTTTTTTCCTTTTCCCCTGAGTTGTATTCAAACGAATCCCAGACATTATATCTTTTTACCTTTATAAACCTAAGAGAGATACCTTTAAAAATATAATTTTCAAAAAAATTTTTTTTCTTACATAATTACATTGTCATCACTACATCCAACAAAACTAACAGCAATTCCTAATTTATATATTAATATTTTCCTGATTGTACATTTCTTTGTATCAGGATTCCAGTCTGCACATACCTTTAGTTGGGTCTCTAAAGATTTTGTATATATGTGTTTAAATCTCTTGCAGTCTCTTCTGCCCTGACCACCTTTTTCTTCATGACACTGACCTGTTGAAGAAACCAGTTTACTTCTGTATTCCACAGTATGAATTACCTCCTCCTTATGATTTTTTAAAAATTAAGATTATTTATTTATTTATTTGACAGAGATCACAAGTAGGCAGAGGGGCAGGCAGAGAGAGAGAGAAGAGGAAGCAGGCTCCTCACTGAGTGGAGAGCCTGATGCAGGGCTCGATCCCAGGACCCTGGGATCATGACCTGAGCCGAAGGCAGAGGCTTTAACCCATTGAACCAGCCAGGCACCCCCTTATGATGTTATTTATTTAACTTTTCTGTCCTATTTTCTGTGAACTGGAATCTAGTTCTCTAGGTTTGATAACATACAAATTCAACTGTTTTCCCCACATAATACTTTGGAATTGGTGCTTTTTACTTTGTTTTGCATCAGGAGACACATAATGTCTTGTTGTTCTACTGTTAGCATGTTGAGCTCAATTAGTGAGTTTGGATATTAACAGTCTGATTCCTCCATTGTAAAGTTCTCCTTTGACCTTTCATCTAATACATTCATCCACTGATTTCCTTACGTGAATTGGTTAAATTACCAGGAGTTACAAAATAGTGATTTCTAAAGTTCTGTCGTCCTTTCACATATATTAGCTAGATTTCTTTGATAAAGAAGCATTTTCCATTGTAAACTCGGGCACTTGGTGACCTCTTGGTTTGGATACGAAAGGCAAGTAAATGTTGTCTGTTGTCTGAAACTCTTCCTTTAGTTAATAGTTACCAGAATGAGGAGTTGGTGCCCTAGTACCTGCCACTGGGGGCTTTTCTTGCCATTTTTGTATGGTTGTGCTCTTCTTTTCCGGTATCATCATGGGCTTGTGACATTTTTATTTATTCAGTGGGGATTGGTTCTTTACAGAAATTTATTTTGATAGCTGAAGAAATTGCCCTATCTTTGTCTTTGGTAGCTTCCATTCTTCTCTGGCACAAAAGGATGACCCTGGCTTATCCTGTGCATTTCTTTTTTTTTCCTAATAGAGTATGAGCAGGGGGCGGGGCAGAGGGAGAAGGAGAAGAAAATCCCAAGCCCAACTTCGCATTGAGCACAGTTTTTATGGGGTTGGATCTCACAACCCTGAGATCATGATCTGAGCCAAAACCAAGAGTTGGACGCTCAACTGACTGAGCCACTCGGGCGCCCCAAATCCCATGCATTTCTTGGTTCAAAATGGGAACCAGATGCTTCTCCAAAGATCCCTCATTCCTTTTTGGGGAGAGCAATGTTACGGACAACAATCTGGGTATTAGAGGTGCTCATTGCTCTAGTATTATTACATTGTTTATAAACCTTTAAGCAGTAATTAAATCTAATTTTCACATAGAAACTTAAAAGTATTTGATGAAATTTTAAAAGAAAGCAAACTCTGAGTTCTTGGAGGAAAAATAATTTTTCACCTTTAAAACTCTAAAAGTTGGTTTTTGTTCCATTTTTATTAAGCTAATAGAACATAAAAAACATTCAGGATATATATAGGAGTTGCCTATAACTGAGTGGTATTGCCATCTCTCTCACAGGAAATGGCTAGTGATGAACTCAAAGAGATGCGGAAAAATTTGACCAAAGAAGCCATCAGAGAGCATCAGATGGCCAAGACGGGTGGGACCCAGACTGACTTATTCACATGTGGCAAATGTAAAAAGAAGAATTGTACTTACACACAGGTTTGTGATTATTTATAGATTCTTATTTTCATGTAAGAATGCTTAAGGGTATTGTGCTAAGTCAAGTAAGTCAGAGGAAGACAAATACACACACACACACACACTTATTTATAGAATCTAAAAAGAAAAAAATTGAAATACTCAGATACAAAAAATTGAAATACTCAGAACAAACTGGTGGTGGTTGTGGTGGTTGGAGAAGAAGGGTGGGGGGGTTGCATGAACTAAGTAAAGGGGATTAAGAGGTACAAACGTCCCAGTTATAAAATTTATCAGTCACAGGATGTAATATACAGTATGGAAAATATAGTCTGTAATGTAGTAACTTTGTTTAGTGACAGAGGGTAACTAAACATATAAAGATAATCATTTTATGATGTATAAAAATATCAAATCACTATGTTGTACACCTGAAACTAATATTGTATGTCAGTTATAATCCATTTAAAACTAAATAACATAAATAGAATGCTTGCAACTCCTGTTTCAAAACAAGTAGTAAAGATAATTACCAGTACTTTGATAATGCTTGCTTTCTTGCTCTCTTCTTTCTTTCTTTCTCCCTCCTTCTTTCTTTCTGTCTTTCTTTCATTTTATTTATTTATTTGACAGAGAGAGACAGCCAGAGAGGGAACACAGCAGGGGAGCAGCAGGCAGAGGGAAAAGCAGGTTCTCTGCTGAGCAGGGAGCCTGATGCAGGGCTTGATCCCAGGACTCTGGGATCATGGCCTGAGCCAAAGGCAGACTCTTAACAACTGAGCCACCCAATGTCCCTGATAATGCTTTCTTAATACTAACACATTCCAGTTAATTGAAAATAAGTTGATATATTTATACTTGCATGGAAATTGTTACTGTGAAAGCTGTATCAGGTAAAATTTTATAAAAATCATTGTAGGATTTACTGAAATGGCCATATTCTTTCTCTAATAGTTGAGCAGTTGATTATTGGTTAGTATATAAACAGGTTATAATTCTTTTTATTAGGCAGGATCATATAATTTAAGAAAAGTTCTTTACTCTTCCTCACTTGGAGCATGGGTACTTTCGCTTAGCTGCTTTCCAGATACTGATTGCCTTTCTGCAACGTATTGATGACTTCACATATGATACAACTAACCTTCCTTTTTGTTCTTGGACAAAAAGATAGCTGAAAACAGCCACATAATGGTTGTTTCTGTTGTATATGTGTGTGTAAAACTGGTTTATCACTGTCATTAATTTCATTTTTCAAGGAGCTATTTTTATGCTGTGTCTGTAATTTACTAAACTCAAAATTTTCTCCTTAAAGAACAACTTATAGTTAATATTGTAAGGTAATGGATTTAGGGAATTGAATTTTCTTATTGATAGAAAATTAAGCAGTTAAGGAATTAGTACTACTAAACTCTGTAAGTTGTAGAAAGGAACCTTTACTTTTTTTTTTTTTTTTAAGATTTTATTTATTTATTTGACAGAGAGAGATCACAAGCAGACAGAGGCAGGCAGAGAGAGAGAGAGGGAAGCAGGCTCCCTGCTGAGCAGAGAGCCCACTGTGGGCCTTGATCCCAGGACCCTGAGATCATGACCTGAGCCGAAGGCAGTGGCTTAACCCACTGAGCCACCCAGGCGCCCTTTTTTTTTTTTTTTTAAATTTTTAGAAGGTGTTACTCTCAAGATTAAAAATTCAAAAGGTACAAAAAATTGTGAGTGGGAAGTTCCCCTCCCACTTTTGCCTGCAGCAACTTGGTCCCACCTCCCTGGAGATGAACTAGGTTACTAGTTTGTTTTGTGGCTTCCTATGTGTTTTATGCATACACATGCAAATATGTATATATTTTTTGTTTTCCCTTTTTTAATATTTATTTTTTATAATTTTTAGTAATCTCTGCACCCAGCGTGGGGTTTACATTCCCAACCCTGAGATCAAGAATTGCATGCTCTTCTGACAAACCCAGCCAAACACCCCTGTTTCCCCATTTCCTAAACACATGTGGTAGCACATTATATATAAACTGCCTCTTTTAGTTTTTAAAGGTACATAACACCCATTTTCAGATATGCTCTATTTAACCAATCCAAAGTCCTTTCTACCTTTTTGGAGTCTTTCATTTAATCATAGTTATAGATCTGATATTTCATTATTTTTTTTTGTGGAACTATTACTACTGATAGTCATTAAAATATATTAAAATATGAAAGTAGCTTCAGAAATTTCTGAGTTTGGGGATACCTGGGTGGCTCAGTTGGTTAAGCAACTGCGTTTAGCTCTGGTCATGATTCCAGGGCCCCCGCATTGAGAGCTCCACATCAGGCTCCCTGCTTGGCTGGGGGGTGGGGCCTGCTTCTCCCAGTTGCTCAGCCACTCCCACTGCTTGTGCTCTCCTGCTCTCATTCTGTCAAATAAATAAAAATCTTAAAAAAAAAAAATTCTGAGTTTGGATTGCTCGGTTTTCTTTTGATTAGGCAGAAACATCTCGGCAGTAAAAATTCTGTCCTGAAAATGCTATATAGCAGGAAGTATTAAGTATAAATAGAAAGGCATTTAAAGCCAAAGCTTCTTTGAAACATTGGAAGTCAGGGTGCCTGGGTGGCTTAGTTGGTTGAGCGTCCAAATCTTGATTTTGGTTCTTGTCATGATCTCAGGGTCCTGGGATTGAGCCCCATGTCGGGCTTGTGCTCAGTGTGGAGTCTGCTTGAGGTTCTCTCTCCGTCTCCATCTACCACCCTCCCCTTGCACACGTTCTCTCTCTCTCTAAATAAATAGATAAAATCTTTAAAAAAACCCATATGAAGAAGTAATATATTTATATAATCAGCTATAATAAAAAAATGTTTCTTTTAATATAAAGAACCTGGTACTAAAGATGAGGTATGATTTTCTTAGTATCAGTTCCTTCAATAGATAGAAAACTTGCAACGTTGGCAAAATAAGTGATATAATAGACATAAGTTTGACTCTTGGTTAACATGTACCTATCAGGAGATCAACATTTTTCCAAGAGAGAATAAAGTTCCTCCTATCTGTGTACTTTTAGGGCCCTAGTTAGCAAGTATCTAGATATAAATACATGAGAATATTTCAGAAGGATTTTTCAAACGATTTTTATCTGAAGGCCTTAGCCAGAATGGTATTCTTTTAAGAGTGCCTTTTCTTTATCTTCCTTTGGGCTTTTGAGTTAAAAATCATGTTGATAGTTGACAAGTATGGTGTGCTTCTCATCTTCAAGGTGGAAATATACTGGATTTCATCATCCAATACTAAAT
The DNA here is from genome assembly GCF_009829155.1 of Mustela erminea. Classification (NCBI taxonomy): domain Eukaryota; kingdom Metazoa; phylum Chordata; class Mammalia; order Carnivora; family Mustelidae; genus Mustela; species Mustela erminea. The sequence goes on along the minus strand of NC_045629.1, from coordinate 7,571,083 downwards.
TTATTCTTTTTTTTTTTTTTAAAGATTTTATTTATTTATTTGTCAGAGACAGAGGGAGAGAGAGCGAGTGAGCACAGGCAGACAGAGAGGCAGGCAGAGGCAGAGGGAGAAGCAGGCTCCCTGCCGAGCAAGGATCCCGATGCGGGACTCGATCCCAGGACCGTGGGATCATGACCTGAGCCAAAGGCAGCTGCTTAACCAACTGAGCCACCCAGGCGTCCCCCAATACTAAATTTAAATTGACCTTATTCAGAATGCAATATTGTTGGTGTTCAGGTTCTTGCCTTCACCCAACTTCTTCATCTCTCCCATAATTTAAACCTTAAGAATAACTTACAACTTTAATATATATAATGCATTGTCAGCTTCATTCCAGAATGTACAGTTGAAAGAAAACCTCCTGTTTTGGGGACCTTGTTTTCAGTAGTTCTCAGTGGAGAACTTCAGAAGTCTATTATGGTTGATAAAGTTTAAAAAAATCATATTAGCTTATTTATTATTATTTTTTCCTGAGTTCTCTTTTGTTTCAAAAATTTTAGTTGTGGCAAAATACACATAACCTAAAATTTAACCACCTTAACCATTTTTAAATATATAGTTGAGTAGTAATACAAGTAATACATTATAGTAATACAGGTAATGTATTTGTGGCAAATACATTTGCCACAAATTAATGTGGCAATCTCCAGGACTCTTTTTCTCTTGCAAGACTGAAACGCGATACCCATTAAACAGTAACTGTACATTTCCCTAGCTCCTGGCAACCACCAGTATCTGAATTTGACAACTCTAGTTAGTCAGAGGGATAAATGGAACCACATAACAGTATTTGCCCTTTTTTGTCCCTGGCTTAATTTTGATACCTGAATTATTCTAAGATAGTAATTAGAAGCACAAAGAAATGTGTACAGATCAGCATCACTAATCATCAGGGAAATGCAAATGAAAACTCTGTAGTGTTCACAAATAATCCATATTATAGCATATATCAGAATTTCCTTTTTAAGGCTGAATTATCACTGTATGTATATATTACATTTTGTTTATCCATTCATCTGTTGACGGACACTTCTACATTTTGGGCTTTTACGAACACTGCTGCTTTGAACTTTTCAAACTTATTCAAATACCTCTTTGAGACCCTGCTTTCCATTCTTTTGGGTATTTTCTCAGGAGTGGGACTTCTTATTCCTATAAGCTTTTTTTTTTTTTTAAATAGAGGGATGGAGGGGAGATGCAGAGGGAAAGTGGGGGAGAGAATCTTAAGCGGGCTCCATGCCCAGGTCGCACAACCCAAGCCAGCATCGAGTTAGACGCTTAACCCACTGAGCCACTGAGGCATCCCTATATTAGCTGTTTTAAGGCAGTTAAAGTACCTCTTTATAGAAAAATTGGAAAATGAAGAAAAATAGAACAAAAAATTTAAATCACCTGTTAATCTGCATTTAGAAGGAATAGTGGTTGGTATATTGGTGCCTGCAGTATTTTGTGAAGGTTTTCTAATCTAGTTGTAGCTAAATCCTATTAACCATTTTTTTTTTTAAAGATTTTATTTATTACAGAGAGCATGAGCAGTGAGGAGAGGCAGAGTGAGAGGAAGAAACAGATTCTCTGCTGAGCAGGGAGCCTGGCACTGGGCTTGATCCCAAGACCCCGGGATCGTGACCTAAGCTGAAGGCAGATGCTTAACCAACTGAGCCACCTAGGCACCCCTTTAAACCATTTTATGTATAGTTGACCCTTGAACATCATGGGCTTGAAGTGCATAAGTCCACTTAACATACAATTTTTTTTCAACATATTTATGTCCATTACTGTAAATATATTTTCCTTATGATTTTCTTAAAATCTTTTCTGTAGCTTGATTTAAGAATTCAGTATGTAGTAGGTATGACATACAAAATATGTATTAATCAACCAGTTTGTGTTGTTGGTAAGGCTTGTAGTTAACAGTAGACTATTAGCAGTTGTGTTTTGGGAGAGTTAGTTGTGGATGTTCAACTGTGTGAGGAGTTGGTGCCCATCGCCTCCACATTGTTCAAGGCAGAACTGTACTTCTTTTCACTTAACTACCATAATAATGTAAGGATTTTCCTTTAATTATTAAAAAAAAAACCCAAACTCAAACCCTTTGTAAACATCTTAATAGCTGTATAATATTCCATCAGATGGGTATGCTCTTACTTCATTATTTCCCTGTTGAATATTTAAGTTGTTTCCAGTGTTACTACTGTAAAATTACACCTCAAACATCCCTGTACACACATAGCCCACCCCCAGCTTTATGAGGAATAATTGACATATAATTGAATGTTTTTAAAGTGTACAGTGAGGGGCGCCTGGGTGGCTCAGTGGGTTAAGCCGCTGCCTTCGGCTCAGGTCATGATCTCAGGGTCCTGGGATCGAGTCCCGCATCGGGCTCTCTGCTCAGCAGGGAGCCTGCTTCCTTCTCTCTCTCTCTCTCTCTCTGCCTGCCTCTCAGTGTACTTGTAATTTCTCTCTGTCAAATAAATAAATAAAATCTTTAAAAAAATAAATAAATAAAGTGTACAGTGGGATGGATATGATATACATATACATTGTGGAATGATTTCCAAGATCAAGATAGTTAACATCTCCATTACCATACATAGCTAACTCTTTTTGTGTGTGTGTGGTGAGCTTCCTTAAGATCTACTCTTAACTATTGTCACTATGCTGTATATTAGATCCTCAGAAATTATTCTCCTGTACTTGAAAGTTTATATCCTTTGACCTTCATCTCTCCATTTCCCCCTTCTCCCAGCCCCTGCAACTACTATCTGTTCTCTATTCCTATGAAATCTGCATTCATTCATTTTTACGATGCCATGTATAAGTGATACCATACAGTATTTGTCATTCTTTGGCATATTTTATTTAGCATGCCTTCCAGGTCCATCCATGTTGTCTCAAGTGGTAGGATTTTCTTCTTCTTCTAATTCTTTTTTTTTTTTTAAAGATTTTATTTATTTAACAGAGAGAGAAATCACAAGTAGGTAGAGAGGCAGGCAGAGAGAGAGGAGGAAGCAGGCTCCCTACAGAGCAGAGAGCCAGACGCAGGGCTCGATCCCAGGACCCTGGGATCATGACCTGAGCCGAAGGCAGAGGCTTTAACCTACTGAGCCACCCAGGCGCCCCAGAATTTTCTTCTTTTTTGTGGCTGAATAACCTTTCTTTATCCATTCTTGAGCTGAAGGACATTTAGATTGTTTTCATATCGTGGCTATTGTGAGTAATGCAGTGAACATGAGTGTGTAGATAACTCTCTGAGGTATTGATTTCATTTTCTTCAGATGTATTTGTGGAATGGGATTGTTGGGTCATAAGATAGTTAATTTTTTTTTTTTTTTACTTTTTATGCTCTGCCTTTTTTTTTAAGTCTACACTCCAATGTGGGGCTATGACCCCAAGATCAAGAGTTTCATGATCAAGAGTTTTCATGACCCCAAGATCCAAGATCAAGAGTTCTGAGCCATTGTGTGGTAGTATAATTTTTAATTTTTTGAGGATCTGCTGGCCTGTTTTTTACAATGGATATGCCAGTTTATATTCATGTCAACAGTGTATAGGAGTTCCCTTTTCTCTACCTCCTCAGCAGTTTTTGTTATTTCTTGCCTTTTTCATAGTAGCCATTCTAACAGGTGTGAGATGATAATTCCTTGTGGTTTTCATTTGCCTTTCTCTAATGATTAGTGATATTGATCTGTACTTTGTGATCAGATACTTAGCTGTCTTTGTGTTTCCAGTTACCATCTTGCAATAGATTAGATGTCAGGTTCCTAGGTCAGAGAGAATGGATATTTGAGGCTCTTACTTTGTTGCTGCCTAACTTTTAGAAAGATTGTGACAGTTTATATTTTTCAGAATGAAATACTCATAATTTTTACATCTCTGCTAATTTATAAGAGAAGATTGATGTATCTTTTAATTAACATTTTTGTGCTTCTTAGTGATGATGAAATTTTTAAATATTTATTAGCCATTTATAAAAAGTATGTGTGACTTTAGAAGGTTTTCCCACTTATCTGGGATAAATTAAACATGAAAAGACAAACAATGACTTAGAAAAATAAAGTTTTGAAATATGTGTCCTTTTGACATTATTTAGCTTATTTGAACTTGTTTCAGGCTCTTATACATTTTATTGTGGTACTGTTGTGATTACTGTATCTCTTAATGTAGAATGTTCTTATTTAGGTCAGACTTTTTATAGTATTTTAAAAAATAATATTTTTCACTTGATTTTACTGTAGGTACAAACTCGTAGTGCTGATGAACCGATGACAACATTTGTTGTCTGCAATGAATGTGGAAATCGATGGAAGGTATATGACACTTTCTTATATTCATATTTTATCCATTTATAATAGAATTTTTCACATCTTTTCATAAGACTACCTAGGTATCTAAATACATACATCTTCTCATGCTATCTAGTACTATTGAAGTCCATGACAAACCATTTGTAAAGGAATATACTATATTGTACTGTATTAGAAATTAAGAATGTTAATTTAATTTTTCTATCTTCATATGGTTTTGGTGTGGGAGTAACAGGATTGAATCTTAGCTGCACTTACTGTATCATAGTCCTGTATACACTTATACTCATTTAATTGCTTTGACTCTTGTACTTCTGGAAACTCTGTCTTCAGAGATTTTGGGTATTACTTGTCTTCTTAGATTTTGATTCTGGAAAGATTACTTTGTTGAAATCCAACAGGATGGTTTTAGTGTTTATTTTAGGAATTAACAGATGAGCACTTTCATGGTTTGGTAGGCTTTTCACTGAGATTTCATATAGCCTATGTACTTTTGAATGAGCCCCACACAGGCAAGTGTGTGTTATTTAAATGATCCCTTTTTGAGTGATTTTTGTGAGCCACAGAAATATAATTTAAACTTGGGAGAAGAATCACTTCTGAGACCATTTTTATTGTTAATGGAGATGCGAGTGCTAGGGATATGTATTTGGGGAGACTCACGTGGTAGGGATATAGTATATAGTCTTTGGAGCCAAACAGGTTTTGAACTCTGCTTCTTATAATTAGTGAACTGTAATTTTCTCACATATTAAATGTAAATAATATCTACATCATAGGCTGTAGTGAAGAGTACAGATACTATATTTAAAAAGTGCTAATTGTATTTCAAAAATGGTTGCATTTATTGGTTTTGTAGCTTGTGTGATTCTTCTTTTTTTCTAAGCTATACTTAGCTTTAGCCCTTTAATGCTCTTGAATTATTTAGCCCTTTTGAATTATTCACCTAAGTTAAAACATTTTCTGAAAGTCAGAAATGAATTAAAAGCTAGACAATGGGGGAATATCCTCCACAAATATGGTATAGGTTTGGCCCTAGATATTATTTTAGAGGTTGAGACCAGTACTCATTTTATTATATACAAAGATGTATAATCTTCTGAGCTGGGAAGGTTACTGGTATTGAGAGTGTTTGGTATTGAGAGTGTTGTCATGATTTGAAATAGTGTCTCCCATCCTGAGTAGTTTTTTACATTGGTTAAAGAGAGGGACATTTTTTAAAAATTATTTTTAGTTCTGTAGAGCAAGTCTGGCTTTTCTAGATAGCTCTTAGATTTATTTTGCATAATGGATGATAGTGATGATGATGATGATGATTTCTATTATTATGGGGCATATTGCAGTTGGTTTTGAATACAGGCAGTTTGCAGCAGAGTTTTGACATAGTACTTCTTGGATTTAAGAAAGGTCAATTTAATGTAGCAAGCTGATGCCCAAGGATGGCTTACTTTAGAAGTTCAAGATTGGAATTAAGTTTTTTTTTTAATTTTTTTTTTAACCTAAAAACATTAAAAAGAGGGGTACTTGATAAAAAAAAAAATTGATAGTATTTCTTCAGTTATATATTCCTACTGATTGTAAATTGGAAAAGATAAACACGTAGGTAGGTGTCTGTTCATGTCTGAGAAGTACATCTTTTTAAAAAATGCCTCTTTTTTATCAGTATAAGGTATATACTATGTTAAATGGGGGGTGGGGTACACCCCATTGTCTGTATTTAAAGATCTCATGAAATACTTTTTTTTTTTTTTTTTGACAGTTCTGTTGAGTTGGAAGAAATGGCAAAATGTCTGGACCATTAAAAAATGGATTTTGTAATTAGCTTTAAAACTAGGCCAAGCATCTAGTTTACGTGCAAATCAGATTTTTAAAGTAACATACATCCCTTTGGTTAGTCTTGGTTTTTGCCATAGCATTCCTTCCTTAAATGCCTTCTGTAGTTTCAGATCAGTAGGGAGACCACATAATAATTGTATAGTTTCTGTTTCAAAACATTTTTTTTTTCATTTTTATAGTAAGTTGATATTAAACTCTTAACAGTTAAACTTCTGGCAATTTATTTTTACTTTTTTTTCTTTTGAAAGGAAAATGAACCTTAACTTTTTAAAAGTCCAAACACACAAAGTAGGAATACTCTTCTTCTCAGTTAATACATAAAAATGGAAATTACATTTTTCCCCCATATTGGCACATACATGCAAATAGTAAAGGAGGAGAAAAGGTAATATAAGTTTATCAGATGTGGTGTATATTCAGGTAATACTTGACCAGCTTATCTAAATTGTACATAATATTTGAACTAGCCTATGAGATTATCTTAATTATTATGTTCACAAGTCTGGGATAATTAGATATTATTTTGCATTTGTAACTAACTGTGATAATCATTTCTTGTACATGTTTATGACTTTTTCTTACTAGATTTTACTTTTGGAAACATGACTTGACTTTGTTGAAATCAGTTTGGTTTTGTTGTTTATTTACCTGTTTGACTTTGTAGTTGTACTTTAGTTTTGCAGAACACTCTTGTAGTTTGGTAGGTTTTTCATAAATCCCAGCATAGGCAAAGAATGAAAGCTTCTGACCATTTTTCCCCTCATAGGAAGACAAACTTGGAAGGAAATATTAGCATTTTAGTACAGTATAGTTACTATAAACAGATATGACTTGATTTTTGATTGGAAATCTTTACTGACCAAGGATTAAGTTTAAGGACTATATAGATCATTAGAGCTGTGGTCTTTCCATATGGAGGTTGATAGAAAATATTTTTGTCCTGAGTTGAATTTGGTCTTTTTCTGTTACACCATGAATGAGGTTGTTCAACAAACCAAATATATGGGCTATAATGCAGTTGGTTTTACAGTACAGATCTTATACTTAAAATTTATTTTTTACATGTGTACCATTTGTTTTGTTAGGAATAAGAAAAAATGATTTCCTTAGGGAATGTTCCTTAGGGTACACTTGTTCTAGCATATCTTAAAGGCCATTTTTACAAAGGCCACATTTTATCATGCTAAATCTGTATTCTATCATACTCCTATAGGAAGACTTCAGTACATGCTTTGCACTCCCCTTTGCTCCCTTTTCCCATTTTTTAAAAATGCAAATCAGTTTGATGTAATACAGAAAGCAACATTAAAGGTTCATGTTAGGACCACATATATGAGCATTGGCCCACTGGTACCATCCTATCTCTACTTTGTTATTTCACAGATTAACTTTATCACTTAAAAAATAAAGTGCATTTTTGGAAGAATGAGTTTTGGAAGAATAAAACTAAAATAGTCACACTTTTAAATTAAGTGATCCATTTTTAAATTTGTAATTCAATAAAGTTTCTTGTTATTAAACATGTATCACTTTTTGTCATTTTATTTAGATATTGACAGCTGCTCTACCTTATGTTTCAAAGGTTTCCCCCCACAACTACTAAGATGGTTATTTATTATTTTAGAGAGAGAGTGTGGGCATCTGGGTGTGCAGGGAGGGCTGTGAGGGGGTAGAGAGAGAGAGAAAATCCCAAGCAGCCTCCATGCCGAGTGCAGAGCCCAAAGTAGGGCTCAATCCTGTGACTGAGATCATGACCTGAGCTGAAAACAGGAGTCAGATACTTAACTGAGCCACCCAAGTGTCCCCAACTACTAACGTGTTTTTAGAGGATAGTTTTAGTTAGGTGATGCCTTCCTAGTTTTAAGTAGAGACTAATACTGAGCAGTAGTGCAGAGAACATGTTTTTCCCTTTTCTTTTCCTGGACTCCTGGTGAGGGAGAGGAGTGGTTCTCAGTAGAGCATCAAGCATATCCCGTGTGTGCACATACACAATATGAGACCACATAGTCTTAGTAGAGAAAAATACTAGCCAGTTGTAAAGTACTGGGAAGTAAAAGTAACTGTGTAAAATGAACATACAGAAGAATTAAATGAGACATAGACAGTGAGAATTAATGAAGGACCATCCTAGGAAAGCAGAAAATAACCATTTTGGTTTTCTAGCTCAGAGGTGATGAGCATTGGTTTACAACTTTTGGGAAGACATGGCAAAAGTGACGAAATACTTTGATAAAGATTTATTTATTAGAGAGAGAGAATGAGTTGGAGAAGGAGCAGAGGGAGAGAATCCTTAAATAGATTCCCCACTGAGTTCAGAGCCCTACTTGGGGCTTGATCCCACGACCCGTGAGATTGTGACCTGAGCTGAAACCAAGAGTCAGACAGTTAACTGACTGAGCCACCCAGGCACCCTTGAAATATTTATATATACCCAAACATTGAAATTTGTATATAACAAATGGAGAATAATTTTATTAAAAAGATACTGAAAGAAATAACATATACTTTGAATTTTTATAGGTACACAGTGATTGTTCTTAGAGATCAAAGTGTAATTCAGCGATTGGAATTGAATTTACTTCTCAAAATAAAAACTGTAATGAGAATGTTATGGTTTAAAGAATTTTAATCTGTAATTGCGCTTCTTCCTCCAGCTCTGTGTGTGCGTGCGCGCGCACACACACACACACACGCACACATTTCTGCTATAGAAAATTAGCCATTTAAGAAGAGTTGAATATCCCACTGGGAAATGTGATGTGAATAGTCACTGACATAAAAACCACATATTTTTGTCAGTTTCCAAAATAAGAAAAGTACCAGGATTGAAGATGATGCTTTATAGTAAATAGAACAGTTACTGATTGACAAGTTCCTAGGTAGTAATGGAAGAATTATGTTGCAGAAAGGTTAACTGAAGTCAGTCAAAAGTAATAAAAGATGTGTAGGGGAAGTCATGTGGCTTTATTAGATAACCAATAGCTGTTAATAAAGATGGAGTCAGTAAGTTTTTATGAGAAACTTGTTAACTGCTGTATCTTTAACACCTAGAAGTATACTTGTCACATAGTAGATGCTCAGGAAGTAGTTTTTCCTGGTTATCTTTGTGTTTGTGCATTACATTTATTCTTGACCATACAGGAGCTGAGATGTGAGGAGTATCCCATGTGTTGAGGACCTGTAGAAGTAGGATAAATAGCTACTGGTTGTCAATGTTTTAGACTCCCAGCCTTAAAGGAAGAAATGTAATGAATCCAGAGTCTTGGGAGATCTCTTTTGGTACTTGAATTCTGCAAAGTGATGTAACAGTTTTTATTATATTAATTGAAAAAAGTTTTTTTTCTTTTTTCAAGCGGACCTGTGTACTCCTATACTTGTTTACCCAACTAGTGGATAGAAAATGAAAGCACAGAGGACTACCTCAAATGACTTATTCTGATTCCTCTCTCTGGGTGCTATAAAAAGATAGTTAATTATTATTTTTTCCCCTTAATGCATGCATTTCATTATAGCAACAACATTTCATATATGACCTGCCATATGACCAGCTCAAAACACTTAAAACACTCAAAACACCTCAGGATTTTTTAAACCCTTAAATATGGTTTACAGTATATATCCAAATTATTTTTATAATAATGCCAATTGAAAGTATTGCTGATGTAAAATAAAAAAGCACAAACCATAAAAGCAGTGGAATGGAATGGCTTAGCTCTGCCTTTTGTCTTTTTGGCAGTAGTTCCTAGACATCTTGTCTGATTGATTTTGGGGATGCCTTCTCACTTCTGTTTGACCTTGGGGGTCTGTCATTCACCATCCTACTCTACCTCATGCCCCTTCTCTGGGGTTGCTCTCTGAAATAGGATAAATGCTATCCCTACTGGAATAGCTGAACTAGCAGGAACTGCATCTGGGGCTTGTTATATCATTTTGCCTACAATATACAGAGTCCTTTGTGTGTGGCAAAGGCGAAGGCAGTTGAGATGGAGAGAAGGTCTGGATAACACTGAGTGTCTGGATCTGAACTTGCTGTAGCTAGAACCACCCTGGACTTCCTGCTTATGCAAGCCAGTCAATTTCCTTTGTGTTTAAGCTAGTTTCAGATTTCTGTAACAAGCAACTGAAAAATTTTTTAAAAATCCTAAATTGTTTTGGATAAACATTTGAATTGGGTTAATGTAAAATGATTCTAAATAAAAGTACTGCTATCAGAATACAAAAAGCTTTGAGAGTACTACTGAGATATCCAGGTAATTGCACAAGAAGCATAAGTGATCTGGAAGGGCAATTAAAGTCACAAGTTATTTATCAGCCTGATTTACCTCAGGATTTTTTCACTAATCTGTCCATTATTTACCCTCTTAATGATTGCAGTCCTAATCCTGTTTTAAAATTCATCAGAACAAGTCCATAAGACCAAATGCTTAATCTTCTCCCTGTTAAAAACTTTATTTATTATTTATTTATTTTTTATTTTTTTGTTGGGGGGTGGGAGGGTTAGAGAGACATGGAGAGAGAATTATCTTAAGCAGGCTCCATGCCCATTATGTAGCCTGATGTAGAGCTTGTTATCACAGCACTGAAATCATGACCTAAGCCAAAATCAAGAGTGAGACACCTTAACTGACTGAGCTGCCGAGGTACCCCACTTCCCATTTTAAAAAATTTTTGAAATATAATGGACATATAATATGGTATTAATTTTAGGTGTACAATAATGATTCAGTATGTGTGTATTTTGCAAAATGATGTCACAATAAGTAGTTAACATCACTTACCACACAAAATTACAATACTTTATTCTGATGAGAAATTTTAAGATCTACTTTCTTAGCAGCTTTTAAAATATACGATATAGCATTGGTAACTATAGTCACCATACCGTTAATTTTAAAGATTTTTATGCTTAAGTAGATAATTACTCCTTTACTCAGACTTCTCATTCTTAGGCTAATAAAGCTTTAATTTCTACTTTTCTTATAATTAATATTTTGATTATTTGCTTTTCCACTGTATTCCGCTGGGACAGGTTGATAGTTTATAATGCCAAGGCCACAACTTCATCTCTCATGAGATTAAGTTGGCATTATTCAGGAAGAATCCTGTTTGGTGACTTTTGTACTTTAGATGACTCAAAATAGAAGTTTTTGCTTATGCACATACTAGGAAAGAAAGCTTAGATGGTTTAGCTCCAAATTCAGTAACTAGTGGAAGAAAAAAAAGCTGCCTTATCTAAGACAGTAGTTATTGTCCATTATATATGAAGGCTGATTTTTATTTTTTAAGTTTATTTTTTTAATGAAGACTGATTTTTAATAAATGCTTGTCATGTTATGTTTTAAAAAGAAAAACTGGCTACCTGAGCCTTCATGAGTCATGAGGGCAGAAGAGATTGGTCAAGGCTACTTTTAACCACCACCTATGAAACTGGTTTTATTACCTTTGTCTTTTAGGTCAAAATCATGAACTAAAAATGATCTCCCTGGCTCTGTAATTTTCTCTATGTCTGTATTTGTGTGTATGTGATCATACTAGACTTTCTAGTTCTCTTCCTAGGGAATCAGCATTGCATAGTAGTTAAGAGCACAGGCTTTTCATCTGCGCAGATTCGAATTTGACTACCATTTATTAGCTGTAAGACTTACAGCAAGGAACGTCACCTCTTAAAGGGTAATACCATCTTCCCTTAGAATTGTGAGTAAGAAGGGCCAAACAAGAATTTGTAAAGGCCTTGAAGTAGTACCCATCTTAGTCACTTAGTCAGTGAGGAAATTGTTTTAGAATGGCCATTTAAAAAAAATAAGGGGGCGCCTGGGTGGCTCAGTCATTAAGCGTCTGCCTTTGGCTCAGGTCATGATCCAGGGTCCTGCGATTGAGCCCCGCATTGGACTCCCTGCTTGGTGGGAAGCCTGCTTCTCCCTCTCCCACTCCCTCTGCTTGTGCTCCCTCTCTTGCTGCATCTCTGTCAAATAAATGGATGAAATCTTAAAAAAAAAAAAAAAAAAGTCTCTGTGGCCAATGTGGGGCTCAAACTCATGACCCTAAGATCGAGAGTTGAATGCTTTACCGACTGAAGCAGCCAGATGCCCCTCGAATAGCCATTATTAACATAAATAGGCACACATACATATCCCAAAATTTGCTTTTTTCCTTAAATAGTTGACCTAATACTGCTTCTGAGTGGATATAGATATATGGGATTCATTTTCACTGTAGAGGAGTCTATGCACATATGTAACATTTCCTTTAAAGACTCTTCCCCAGGGGTGCCTGGGTGGCTCAGTGGGCTAAAGCCTCTGCCTTCAGTTCAGGTCACAATCCCAGGATCCTGGGATGGAGCCCGAGTTGGGCTTCCCCCTCTATCTGCCTGCCTCTCTGCTGCTTGTGATCTCTGTCAAATAAATAAATAAAATCTTAAAAAAAAATAGACTCTTACCCATTGTTTTGATGTTCTTAACAATTTAGCTGGCTAGCTAATGGATATGCACATTTATATGATAGATATTGCCAGATTGCTTTCCAAGAAGTCAAACTAGTTTATCTACCTGTCAACAGGATATAAAGGCCCATTTCCTGACACCTTTGCTAATAATACTGGGTATTGAACCTTATGGTTTGGGCAAATCTAGGGAGGAAATAGTAACCAGTATCCTCTCATTTTAATTTGCATTCATAGGATTCTCTTTTTGTATTTATTACGCTCATCTTTTCTTGTTTATAGCCAGTTGATTTATTATGTTAGCTCTGTTTTTATTGTGTCTTTCTTTTTTACTCTATAGAGTTGTCTTGTTAGTTTGTAGGTACTCCTAATGCATTCTGCATAGTAATTTTATAGTGTTTTATAGCCTGATATTTGTGTGTGTGTGTTTTTTTTTTTTTAAGATTTTATTTATTTATCTGACAGAGATCACAAGTAGGCAGAGAGGCAGGCAGAGAGAGGAGAAAACAGCAGAGAGCCTGATGTGGGGCTCGATCCCAGGTCCCTGAGATCATGACCTAAGCCGAAGGCAGAGGCTTTAACCCACTGAGCCACCCAGGCGCCATGATATTTGTGTTTTAATTCTTTTTATGTTGTCTCTGTGGCACAGAATTTAACTTGTTTTTTTCATCCTATCCAATCTATTATTATTTTATGGTTTCTGCGTTTTATGTTTTGCTGGGGAGGACCTTTTCCATCTGAGTTACAAAAGTATGGCCAATGTTTTCTTCCTATATTCTAATAATGTTCTCTTTTTAAAAAAATTTTAGATCTTTAGACAGTTTGGAATTTATATTTGTTTATGTATCTATTTTTTCCAAATGGAGTGTCATCTATCCCAACAAAATAATCCCTTCAAAGTTTACTTAAGAATTCTTAAAAACCTGGGCGCCTGGGTGGCTCAGTGGGTTAAGCCGCTACCTTCGGCTCAGGTCATGATCTCGGGGTCCTGGGATCGAGTCCCGCATCGGGCTCTCTGCTCAGCAGGGAGTCTGCTTCCTCCTCTCTCTCTCTCTGCCTGCCTCTCTGCCTACTTGTGATCTCTCTCTGTCAAATAAATAAATAAAATCTTAAAAAAAAAAAAAAGAAGTCTTAAAAACTTTAGAATTACATTGAATTTGTATGATCCTTTTGGGACTGCTCCAGGATTCTTTCATATACGTAGATGTCACTAGCGATTACCCACCGGATTGGTTTGTAGTGTTAGTGAGCTCTATAGCCACTTGGGCTGTGATGATCTCTTTCTGAGATGTGACACATTGTAAAATAAATTTGGCATGGAATTTTTGTTCTATAACTATGGGAATTTCAGTTTCATGCTATAACTCTCCAGTTCTACAAACATTTATTGAATACTGTTTTTAACTAGATACAGGGTAAAATATTTTCAGTGCTGCTGGAGCTTATAGTCTAATGGGAAAGACAGATACGCCAACATAATTGGTAAACTCAGATGATAACAGGAAAATCCCAGAATACTAAAGAATGGCACCAAATGGAGTATGAATCAAGAGGTCAGGTAAGGTTTCCTTTGGGCAGTGATGTGTGAGGTAAATCTTAAAAGAATGACAGTTCACTGAGTGAAGGGTGGCATTGTAGAGAGGGGTGGGGGCAGCAGAAAGTATGAACAGTATGAGCAGTTAAGAAATGATATACTTGCCTATAAGTATATATTCTAGAGTATATGTGGAGGGTTGGCTAGGAAGCATAACCCAGCTATATATAGAGGCCCTTGCTTGTGTCTCATACCTGAAATTTGGTATTGGTACTCCAGGCAGTCGGGAGTTAACTGAAGATTCTAAGGAGCAGAGGGAGGTGACAAGCAGATTTATGTGTGAGAAAGGTCACCTTGTGGCATTTTGAAAGGTGGCTTTGGAAGGCTGAGATGGGGGCAGGGAGACCACTTACGAGGTTCTTGGCAATGCTACTTACTGGCAGATGGGAGGTAATGGGGATCAGAAGAGACACATGAGAAATATTTTGGAGTTAAGATCAGCAGGGCTTGGTGACTGGGCAAGGAGAAACAAGAAAGAAATTAGCACTTAGAGAAGAGCTTAGGTGACTGGCTGGGTAATTGGGCAGATAGGCAGGGGTGAGGTTTGGAGGGAGAGGGGCAGCAGGATGACAAGTCAGAATTAAGATGAATTTCACTTCTCCGTGGGATATGCAAAGGGAGATGTCCAACAGGCAGCTGATTATGAAGAGCTCGAGGAAGTCTACACCTGGTTCTTACCTGGTAGCCATGATCGTGTTGGCGGTAATTTAAACAATGAGAAGGGGAACCATATAGATTAGAAGAGGAACCATATGGTGACTTGCACAGTCACCAAGCCCTGCTGATCTTAACCCCAAAATATTTCTCATGTGTCTCTTCTGATCCCCCATATAGAACATGTTGGTGGTAATTTAAACAATGAGAAGGGGAACCAAAAGTAAGCCGAAGCCTAATCCTTGGAGGCTGTGGCATTTAGTAGACAATAACATCAATAACTAACATCCAGTGACTGCTTAATATATTTTAGATGGATTAGGGTTTTTTCTTAAATTATTTTTTTAAAAGGTTTTATTTGGGAGAGAGCAAGGAGTGCACAATTGGGAGGAGGAGAGGCAGGAAGTGGGAGAGGGAGAAGCAGACTCCTGGTTGAGCAGGGAGCTCCATTTAGGGTTCTGTCCCAGGACCTAGAGATCATCACCTGAGCCCAAGGCAGATGCTTAATTGACTGAGCCACCCAGGTGCCCCTAAAGATTTCAAATAATCTCTACACAATCTCTAGACCCAACAGTGGCTAGAACTCACACCCTGAGATCAAGAAGCCTGTACCCTACGGACTGAGCCAGCCAGGCGCCCCCACGTGGGTTGGTATGAATCTGCACAGCAAGCCTACCGTCTCCTTCAGTGTCAGGCCCGCCGCTCGCTTCCACTATATTCAGTAAACGTCTTTCTCCTTTGGGGGGAAAAATCTGAACAGCACTGCTAGGGATAAGGTACCATTATTATCCCCGTTTCTGTAGGTGAGGAAAGAGGCCCAGAAAGACTACGTATCCACCATCAAGCAGTGAGCAGCAGTCGGTCTGGCTGGGAAGGAGGTGGAGGGAGAAGAGGACGACACAGAGAGCAAGAGACAAGGAAGTTGTGTGTCCACTGAGGCATGGGCAGTGTCAGGGAGCTGGGCAGTCAGCTGGGGGTGCGGTGGTGTCAGGCTGGGCAGGCAGCTGGGAGTGCGGTGGTGTCAGGCTGGGCAGTCAGCTGGGGGTGCGGTGGTGTCAGGCTGGGCTGCTGGAGATCGCGCCACGTGGGTGGGTGCGCTGCCGAGGTACAAGAAGCACATGCAGAGATGAGCAAATGGAGACAGTGGGAGTGCCAAGTCTCATGGGAAAGGAAGGGGAGTCAGCAGTTATCTTATACAGGCTCCTTTCGAATTGGGGAACCCAAGGACCCACGTGGTGTGGGAAAATCTCAAGGTCAGACTGAGGACACAGGAGCATGAGGGAATAGAGGGAGAGGAGTGCCTCCCACTGTTCATTTGCTGCCATATCCCCTTTCTTAATGGAACCGAGAAGGCAAATCCTTCTAAATTTTCTTTGGAAACTTATTTCTTGGTCCACTGATGCCAGGATTTACCCTTAGCTCCTTTCATACTCTAACTCTTCTAGCAATCTTATTCTTCTGTGTGGAAAAATCCCAAATACTCCAGCCTAAAATCTCAACCACCCAGATCGAGACATCCAACTGATGTCTTGACATCTTTTATCTGTCTTAACAGTCACTTCATACACTGCATGTTTGCAACTAGACTCATATGGGGTTGCTTCAATTACAAATACCTTCCCTACAACTCTGCCCCAACACCCACACACACACCCTCACATCCTCTGCCAAAATCTTCTGTAGACCCTCAAGACTTCTCTATCTCAGTTCCTCCCTGTTCTAGTACTTGCTACAGTATACCATAGCGGCCATGGACACGTATCATCCTTACTTACATGTAAACCAGAGGGCAGAGTTTATAACCCCAATCACAGTTATGTCCTCTGTCAAGTGAAAAAATGAGGCTGTAGACTATGGCATTAAAGGCACATGTAAGGGTGCCTTGAAAAGGAGAAAAGAGCCCATCATCCTCTGGCACTGGACTGACGGAGGTGAGAACAGATGCCCATCCAGACATATTTGTAGGTTACATGGGAAAATGAAGCGGGTGGGGCCCCACTTTCACCATAAAGTAGGAGGTTAAGATGTTTGACTGAGGACAAGGGTCTTAGTCTGTGGCTTGAAGAGAGTAATGAAGAAATCATCAGGCCAGGTGAGGGTAACCAGAAGGAAAGACCCTCCCCCACCACCCGCCATGGGGTGAAGCCTGCCATGGGCCCCTTGCATGTAATTTCTAACCCACTACTCAAACTGTTCCAGATTTTGGAGGCCTTTCCCATTCACTGCAGCGATGGGTTTCTTCAGGATGACTCAGGGATACAAACTACTAGTTTTACCCTGAAGTTGTTTCATGTGCCTACAATTATAAATAGTGGGATTTAAAAATCGGAATCCTGGGATGCCTGGGTGGCTCAGTTGTTAAGCGTCTGCCTTCGGCTCAGGTCATGATCCCAGGGTCCTGGGATCGAGTCCCGCGTCGGGCTCCCTGCTTAGTGGGAAGCCTGCTTTTCTCTCACTCCTGCTGGTTGTGTTCTCGCTCTCGCTGTGCCTCTGTCTGTCAAATAAATAAATGAATAAAATCTTTAAGAAAAGTAAAAAAGTCAGAATCCTAGCCTGGTAGCTAAATGATACCTTGTAGATCTCCCTACTTACTTCATCTTATAGTCCCCAATATTTAACATGTGGAATAAAAATGGAGATAAAGGGGCGCCTGGGTGGCTCAGTGGGTTAAAGCCTCTGCCTTTGGCTCAGGTCATGATCTCAGGGTCCTGGGATCGAGCCCCGCATCGGGCTCTCTGCTCAGCGGGAAGCCTGCTTCTACCTCTCTCTCTGCCTGCCTCTCTGCCTACTTGTGATCTCTATCTGTCAAATGAATAAATAAAAAATCTTAAAAAAAAAATGGAGATAAAACTCTTGTGCTTTATTTTTTTAGACTGAAAATGCCCATATTTCTTTGAAGAATAAAAATGAAAATATACTTATTTGAAAGTTCCGTTATGAACGGGACTAAGTTGCAAATTAAAAATTCATTCTCTAAGTTGGCAGATTCTGATAATAAAATCATGGTAACTTTTCAACAAATGCATTTTCTAAACACTACTTCTCTTACCAAACAGGTGTGACTGATCCACTTAAGAGCACAGTACTTTCATTAACCGTTAGAGACACACGTGCACACACATACACAGATTCTAAGATAAAAGCAGAATTCCATTTTATAAGTAGTGGTGACACATCTTTATAAAATGGGAATTTGGGTCCTGTGATGGCACTGAGAAGCAAAATATTCAAATCAGCCAGACGGAAGGAAGGAGTAGCTAAGAAACAGTTGAACGCCTTTTCCTTGGGAGGAGAGTCATCAGATACTGCACTCATGCAAAACAAAGGCAGTCCTCTTGGCTCCAATGGACCCACGTGCCCCAGGCAGGAGGAGTCTTCTAGAGTATCGTTCGCCATTGACGACATGCTGCGGTAACCATAAATGTAACTATCCTATCTTTTTCTAAGACAGCCATACCCCACTTTCCCCCCGAAAGTATCAGTACAGGTGGCCACAGTTTACATTGTGAATATATAGGCTTCTGTAAAAGGAAGCATGTTTATTAAAACAGCCCAAGTATTACTCTAGTAGAAGGTACTACTACCTATAAGTTCCTTGTACTAGATGTAGTCCATCAGTTCTTTTATTATTTTATTAATAATAAATATATTTGATAACATCCTATGCTTCAACTGATTTCTCAGCTAAGGACTGCAGCAGATCTTTATAAAGGGCAGAGTTCATGAACCGGGGATAGGAGTCTCTGTGCATTAAGGTGTAGATCTGGAGTTGTGCATCATCAAATATGTGTTGGGATGGCTCCACCATATTCCTATTGATGACTTCTCTTACTCGGGAGTCCAAACTGACCTGTCAGTAGAAACACATAAGAGTGGTATTAGACATATTTCTCTTTGGAAATCCATCCCCATTGCATGATGGCTTGTTCTGTTTTTTTAAAAAATCCCAAACCAAACAAAAAGTCATCCAAAAATCTAAATTGCTGAAAAAGAAACTGAACACATAATGCAGGGGCTTCTCCAGCTTTAGCAGCATCAGAAGCCCCTGGAGTGGCTGTTAAATGATTACCGGCCCCCACCTGCAGAACTTCTGACTCAGTGGGTCTGGGGAGGGGCCTGAAAAGGTGTTATTTGTCACAAGTTCTAGGTAGTGCTGGTGGGATCACACTGTTCTAGAAAACCACAACATTGTTTTCCTTTAAATAGATTGTACTGTGTCCTCTGAAGAACAGACTTGCTAATTTCCTAATAACATTAGGTCTAAGCCCTGGAGGTCCCAGGCTGTGGCCAGGTCGAACACAGTTGCAAATTTCTGGGAATGAGCATCAGGCTGGCCGGTGAATGGATGCTAACTCAGAGCACTGTGGAAGGGTTAAGAGCACAGGGCCAGTGTTTATAGCCCAGCTATGTGTCACTGCTTATTTGTAGGGCCTGGGACAAAGTAAGCTGCACCTTAATGAACTCCTCCATAAAGAGGAAAATGGTGATGGATAATGGTGATTGGTGAGGATTTAGTGAGAATTTATTTAAAGTGCTTGGAATGCACTAAGACCTTAGGAGACACTGCTCTTCTTTCTCTGATGTTTTCCTCATCCTAGAAAAGGCGGTCTCAGACCGGAGCAAGCTACTGGGCTCAGACTCTCCCCATAGGATACCAGACAAACATGCCTACAGGCTGCAGAGCCAAGCTCACACATCTTCTCTTCTGTGCGAAGGACCTTGGCCGGACCAGCTCTGCCCCAGGAGGCCATGATAGTTTCAGTGCTGTACAATGCACATACTACTACTTTGTATGAACCTGAAAATATGACTAGCTGAATCAGTAAATACTGACTTCAGTGATCTGTCTTTCCAGATGCATATACCCACTTTCCTCCTAGAAAGCCCCTTGCACCCACCCATAGGTAGCTCAATACAGTTGACCTCGAACAACATGGGTTTGAATTATATTCTTCTCTTATGATTTCTGAGTAACAATTCCTTTTCTGTAACTTTAAGAATACAGTATAGAATACATATACAAAGTATGTATGTGTTGTCACTAAGGCTTCTGGCCAACAGTAGGCTCTTAGTAGGTAAGTTTTTGGGGAGTCAAAGTTACACATAGGTTAGCAACTGTGTGGGGTCAGTGCCCCCAACCCTGTGTTGTTCAAAGACCAACTCTGCATTCAACGCAGATTGCCAGGATCTCTGATCTCTTTCTTACATAGCTTGTGGAGGAAGAGAATGATTTATTTCCATCCAATTCCAAGTCCCTCTCATCCTTCCCTCTGGCTCTGTGTTTAGTCACAAAGTCTCAGGCACCCTGCCTCTTTAACCCCTCTAAGACCTGTCTACCTCGTTCCTCTTCTCTGCCAAGACCCTTGTTGAGGTCACTTACCGTTTCCTGCTGGATTGGTTCACTGGCTTCCTAACTGGCCTCCTGTCTCCCGAGTGCCCCTCCACATCACCCCGCTGTTTGGTCAGAGCGCTTCTTCTAAAGCAAACCCCATTCTGACACTTCAACTTCAGGCCCGGCATTGACTTGGCCAGACACTCAGGCTAAGTCTGAAGTTTACAATCAGGAGGACTTTATGATCTGCTTCCACAAATTCCCCTGGTCTACCTTACTATTCCACTCAAGAATATAAAGAATTTGGAGTTCCACTTGGAATTTTAAGAAAGAAGGAGCTAGGGTTGCCTTGGCACAGCCGGTTGAGCTTCTGATTCTTGGTTTCGCCTCAGGTCATGATCTCAGGGTCGTGAGATCACGACCCATGCTTAGCAGGGAGTCTGCTGGAGATTCTCTCTCTCTGCCCCGCTCTGGGCCTCCTCCCATTCACTCACACGATCTCTCTCTAATAAATAAATCTTTAAACAAAAAAAAAAAAAGAAAGAAGGAGCTCGGTTTTGAGATTACCCTGAACCCACCGATTTTAGATACGAAGGAACAAAAACTGGGGGGATGGAAGCTTGACTGAATCTCCCAGATAGTGTCTCTGCTCTAAGGGAAGGACACCTCAGGAAAAGCTCTGTCTCATATTAGTGAGGCTATGTCTAGTCAAATAAAAATACCTGTAAAAAATATTGGTGCTCAGAATAAAAGAACAATTTTAAAGAAATGCTTATAGGATTTAATGTTTTAAAACAGTGTTTACAATAAAATGCATAGACTCCCCCTTCTGGAGAAGCTGGTGAAAGTCAGGAATACTTTTTCCAGAAAGAGGCACAAAGTCTTTCACAGATTTCAGGGCCCACGGGGAGCCCACGTGTGGGACCACGGTCAAAGGCATCTGGATAGTATGAGTGCGGGTGGAGTCATCTCTGTTTTGGACTAGCTGTCACTGTGCCCTGTGACCCTACACTGACGATGTCCTTTTTCCAAGGGCCTCCCAGGAGGAAGCCCTTTGTGGGAGTACATACCTCTTTCGGAGAAAGAATAGAAATGTAGTCTTCATAGATTATCCTTGCTTTCTCTTCAATGATCGTTTTATTAGCTTCCTTTTTCAGTTCCTCACACGCCATCCAGAAAAGCATATTTTCTTCACTGAACTCTGTTCGGAGGAATTCCCGAAAAGCATTCCTTCCCGCTGGAGTGAGCATTACCTTGTCGAAGGACTGAGCCCAGGCATTGACTTCCTCCAGGGTGGGACTTGGGCTTAGTGGAGATGGAAAGAAAGGGGCAAGAGGGAGCTATGTTATCAGTAGTTACTTTGAATATCCTCACTAGAAACCTACCCTTTTCCCCTCTGAGGATGATAATGTGCCCCTCGGCCCTTTTAGGAAAGGAGAGAGCTGTGCTCACTTCCATAGGCCCTTGGCAAAAACACATGAGTATGATCCTTTCCAGCTGTTCAGCTGGAGTGCACGGCTGTTGCCCATTAAATGCTCGCAGACCGATCGTTAGAACTGCTAAGAAGGTACTTATTTACATCTGGATGAGTCCTGACAAAGTTTTAAAATTGTAACAGTAAAGAAAAACCCTAGAAGCATCTGACCAAGGCTTCCCAGTGACTTTTGACAGAAGTACATCAGAACTTAGCACACTACCTTCCAGAACAGCCACAGATTTAAAAATTTTTTTTTAAAAATTAAAAAAAAATTTTTTTAAAGTTTTTAAAATTTGAAAAAGAATTTTACAGAGAACGGGGAAAGAATAGTTTACATAAGTGCAAGCTCTAAAGGATGATAACAAGCACACCCTGGAGTTCAGTATCCACCGTGAGAACCAGCTCCTCACCACCAGCCGCGCCTCCCGCCGTCCCCTGGCCACACCCCGCTCTCCTGACTCCCCCACCCTGAGGGAACTGCTGGGTTTGACGTTGGACCCACCCTGGTTTAGTTCATTTTTACTTATATTTTAATTATATTGAGGTCAGAAAACATCATCTGTCCAACAATGATCCCTATCAAATAATTTCTCCCCCCCACCTTCCTTCTCATTGTGTTTATGTAGGTAGGTATCCCTGAAGAACATATCCTTCAGTGGTTTTTTTTCCTTCACTTTATAAAAATGGCTGACGCTACGTTCTTCTGCCACTTGCTTTTGTGACCCCACACTAAGTTTCAAAGTTTCGCCCGCATGGCTCCATGTGGCCAGAGTTCCTGAGTACTCAGAATTTGTTTCCAACTTCCCAATCTTGTACTGCCCTCATCTGATTGTGGTATCCCTGTTGAATTGATTTCTGAGACATTTGGGTAGTTATACACAACCTGTATAACCTTGGAATGATTAATTCCAGAACTGCTTTGTGGAACCAATGTGTAAAACCCCACTGAATTTAGTGTTTATTTTGTAGGAGGGTGTTGTGAGCTGAGTACTGTCCCCTAAGAAAAGATATGTTGACATCATAAGTAGTACCTCAGAATGTCACTGGATTTGGAAACAGAGTCTTTGTAGATTTAACTAAGTTAAGATGAGGTGATTAAGATGTCACAGTGAGAGAGGGAGAAGCAGGCTTCCTACTGAGCAGGGAGCCCGATGCAGGGCTCCATCCCAGGACCCTGGGATCATGACCTGAGCTGAAGGCAGACGCTTAATGGCTGAGCCACCCACGCGCCCAGTGGACTGATATTCTTATACAAAGGGGAATTTGGGGGCACCTGGGTGGCTCAGCTGGTTAAGTGTCTGCCTTGGGCTCAGGTCATGATTCCGGAGTCCTGGGATCCAGTCCAGGCTCTTTGCTCAGCAGGGAGCCTGGTTCTCCCTCTCCCTCTGTCTACTGGTCCCCCTGCTTGTTCTCTCTCACTGTCTAATAAATCAATAAAATTTTAAGGAAAACAACAACAACAAAGGGGAATCTGTATACAGAGACAGGCACACACTGGAGAAGGATGGTCATGTGATTGCCATGACGCCAAGGAATGCCAAGGACTCCTGAGCCATCAGAGAAGCTCTAAGAGTGAAGAGGTCTCCCCTAGAGCCATCAGAGAGCATGGCCTTGCTGACACCTTGATTTTGGACTTCTGGCCTCAAGAAAAGTGTAGACTTCTGGCCTCAGAAAAACAATATTAAAAACAGAGAAATAAGAAAAAATAATACAGAGGGATCCCATGTGTCATTTGTCCAGTGTCCCCAAGGTGACATCATGCAAAACTATAATACAACTTCATAGTCCTCCTGGACACTTCTGATAGTTGGATTCTGCTCACTTATTTTTGTGATTCCATCTTTGATTGCTTTATACGTTTCAGAAACCATTATTTTATATATTTTTATAGATGATTCTAATATGTGAAGTCCTTTGGGCTCTAAATCCAAGCATCGTTTCTACAGACTGTCACGGGCTGTAGGTTGTATCCTTTAAGTTTTAGTTTAGATTCTGGTTGGTCTTACTCTTTAGAAAACTGAGAGTCAAAATTGGGTATGTTTTCTTTCCTCCAGCGATGTCGTGTGTTGGCTTCTCCTGAGATCTAGGTGTGTAACTGACCCCGGACTACCTGGGCTCCTTTCATAAATCAGGGCTTAATCTGGGATCTCAGTTTCAACACCTCGTCCCCACCCTGCTCTGTACTTGTTCTCAGAGAAAACCCTTCATTCCTGTGCTTAGCAGTCTCACCTCTCAGGTTTTTGCTTACTTTTTAAATTTGCTTTGGGTTTTCAGGTACTTTGTCATTTTCCTTACTTTCTAGGATTCCAGCGATGCAAAAGCTTTGGAATAATGCAAAATATGTTGTTCCACATTGGGAAGCCCCTCTGGTGATCTACTTTGCCACACTGCCAAAAATTCTGTATTTAGTTTGGAGGGGTAGAAGATGTATACCCCAAAATTTGATATGTGGCTACTTGTCCTAGTTGTGTGAAGGTCATAGAAAAAAACACACACTCACATATATAGAAGTTCACAGTAGAAATTCTATGTCCTTTTCTTGAAACCACATCTTGAAGATGGATTATAATGAACCAGCAGTGAAGCATACATGAAAGGTTTAAGACCAGAGAAAGTAGATTGTAGAGAGAAGGGAGTGAGCAGACCCCTCCCCAAAAAAGGATATTGAAACAATAGTTTCAAGGTTAGTTTCCAAATTAGCTTCATTGTGTATAGTTGGATCCCATTTCTGTTCAACTATGTGTAAATGCATAGAAAATTCCTTTGAGGACATATAAAAAAAACCCATGATGGCGGTTATATCTGGAGATTGGGACAAGGTCTAGAAAACAAGGAAGACTGAGTTTTTATTGCAAAACTTTCGTAGTGTTTGGGTTTTATTTTTATAGTGGGTAGACTTTTTATCATGCAAAAAAGCATTGTGTATGAAAACAAAGTATCCTTTATATCTAGGGAAATTAGTTTTGAAAGAAAATGTTTTAAAAGATGCTGAAAACATAATTTAAAAATAGTAACTTAAAGTAATCTACATAAAAATCTTGGATCTTGGATTTTTTTCAGAAAGTTAAATTGGTGTGGCTAAGTATCCTAAGTTATGTTTTTTAAACATGAGGAGTCAAAAGATAGTTTTTTATTCCTGTCAGTTTTCAGAAATACATATTAAAGGATGATTCTGAAAAACTTAAAGGCAATTGTTAGTACATTTTTTAAAAATAAAGAGAGAGCAGAGGTGCCTGGCTGGCTCAGTCCGTACTGCATGCAACTCTTGATCTCAGGGTTGTGAGTTCAAGCCCTGCATTTGGTGTGGAGCCTACTTAAAAACAAACACACAGGAACAAATAAAAATATTTAAAACAAGAGAAAACAATATGCATTACTGAAGGACCTAAAAGCAAAAAAGGCACAGTTCAAATAGCAAAAACCAAAACCAAACAAAATTAAGAAATTAATTAAGAGGTATTACAAGGAATCAAATAATATGCTAGAAGATTAAATTTACCAGTCGTCATCAAAATAACTGACCCAATGTCATTGAATTATAATTCCCCATTTAGAGACAGACTGCTATGGGACCAAAATCTAACATAATGCTATTTTCAGCAATCATACAAATCATACAAAATATTACAAAAATTAAGAACAATATAGGCAAAGATATATGAGGCAAATGCAATAAGAATAATATTAATATCTAAGTAGAATTGGAAACGAAAAGCACTATGTTGGATAAAGTCATTTCATATTCTGGAATTTGATTGAGAACAAATAATGGCCAACATATATTGAGTGCTTGCCAGGCTCACAATAGCGAACAGTAAACTGTGATCCCCATTTTACATACAAGGAAACTGAGGCAGAGTGTGGCTTCTCAGTCAAGTGCCCAAGGTCCCACTGTCAGTATGGTTAGAGTTAGCCCTCAACGAGGCATTCTGGTTCCAGAATAAAAGCCTCAAAGCTTTGGTACAGAATACAACATAACAGAATATATAAAATAAAAGCCATTTAAAGAAAAGTTTATTTTTTTAGTAATCTACACCCAACATGGGACTTGAACACTCTAACCCTGAGATCAAGAGTTGCATGCTTTTCCAGTTGAGCTAGCCAGGTGCCTCAAGATAAAAGCTATTTAAAATACTTTTAATTTATTTATTTGAGAGAGAGAGAGAAAGAGAGTGCCACAAGTGGGGGGAGGAGCAGAGGGAGAAGTAGGCTCCCCACTGAGTAGGGAGCCCGATGTGAGGCTCAATCCCAGGACCCTGAGACCATGACCTGAGCTTAACCCACTGAGACATCCAGATGTCCCTTGATAAAAGTTATTTTTAAACAAACTCATAAATTGTGGAGTATTTTTCAAAAGTTTTTACTTATTTTTTTTTTAGAACTCTCTATACCCAACATGGGGTTTGAACTCATGATGATCAAGGGTCTTATGCTCCTCCAGAGCTTGCCAGGTGCCCCAGACTGTGGAAGATTTCATTATGCTTCCCAGACTTTGAAAAATCTGGGTAAGGATAAATAAGATAAAAAATGAAAAAGAAACACTTAAGTAACCTTTTAGTCTACTTGTTTTTTCCCCCTCAAAAATAAGCAATTTAGGGGCGCCTGGGTGGCTCAGTGGGTTAAAGCCTCTGCCTTCGGCTCAGGTCATGATCCCAGGGTCCTGGGATTGAGCCCCGCATCAGGCTCTCTGCTCAGCAGGGAGCCTGCTTCCTTCTCTCTCTCTGCCTGCATCTCTGCCTACTTGTGATCTCTGTCTGTCAAAGCGGGAAGCCTGCTTCTACCTCTTTCTCTGCCTGCCTCTCTGCCTACTTGTGATCTCTCTCTGTCAAATAAATAAATAAAATCTTAAAAAAAAGAAAAGGTATTAGAATGGGTAAGTGAAAGTAAGCCAATTAATAATATAGGACAAAACGAGATAACTTTAAAATCTGGTATTATGGAAAGTAATTTAATGTGTTTTCTTCCCAACTTTTTTTTTTCAAAATACTAAAATGAAGACAGTATTACATTAGCTAGAGTATAAACTTAATAGTTAAGAAAAAAATGGACTTCTAAAACTTTCCTGAAAATTAAACATATATGTTTCACTATGGTCTTTTATTTTAAAAAGTCTATCATATGAAAATAGGATAATGTCACATTTTGTCAAGAAGCATCGATTTATATTTGTGATTAGCAGGGATGAACTTAATAATGGAACTAATTTTTCTCCGTATCACACAATGAACTCTGCAGAGTGGAAATGGGGTGCCACATTGTGATTTGATATTATTAAATTGCAGTTAGAGAAACTGTTACGATGCCGAAAAAATAAGGCTGGCATTTTTGTCAGTTTAGTGAGCTAAACAATAATGAGATTTACCTTTCTTCACAGGTTGGAAGGTCTTCTCTTCTGAGTTCATGGGAGGGCCTCCTGGGTCTCTGTTCTTCTTGGTTTCTAACAGTAAGACTGCATGAAACAAGACATTTCCATGTCAGTTGAGACCATTCTGCATCGAATATTTTAAATGGAACTCCAGATCACCATGTAGAATTTCTTTCTTTTCTTGAAAAAAATTGACCCTGACTGGTTTTCTTAAGAAAACTGAAAGTAGGGATCCTGGGTGACTCAGTTGGTTAAGCATCTGCCTTCAACTCAGGTCATTATCTCGGGGTCCTGGGATGGAGCCCTGTTGTGCTGCCTGCTCAGCGGGGAGTCGGCTTCTCTCTCTCTCTCTCTCTCTGCCTCTGCCCCCCACTTGTGCTCACTCTCTCTCAAATAAATAAATAATATTTTAAAAAAACCAGAAGTATGATGCTAAAATATTAACAGAATAAATTATAATATTATGGTCTACACTAGTTGAGGGAGAGTTTACATTTAAATTAATAGGTTTTTTTTTTTTTTTAACTTTATGTATTTGACAGAGCGAGAGAACAAAAACAGGCGAAGCATCAGGCAGAGGGAGAAGCAGGCTCCCTGCTTAGCAGGGAGCCTGATGTGGGGCTCAACCCCAGGACCCTGGGATCATGACCTGAGCCAAAGGTAGACGCTTAACGACCAAGCCACCCAGGTGCCCTCATTAATAGTAATTTTCATAAAAACATGTCCATTAGAAAGTAATAAAAAGGTCAGGTTATCAGGGATGTTTTGGGTTTTCATCTCATTTCTGCACCTTGAAAAAAAGTGTGCATTCTCTAGGCAAAATGTGTTTGTGTTTCCAATCCAATGGAGGTTTTAAATATTTATAGGTATACTTGGAAAAAGTGTTAGAGGAAAGCATACAAACAAAATTTATTGTATTATTCAGGAGACTTTAAATTTCCTTGTATACGTCTTATACATCTCTTTGTACACTTACTCCAAGTGTTTGTGTTGTTATTGCAAATGCAGTTTTCATCTCATCTCCTAACTGGTTCCTGTTTGTACATATCAAGGCTATTACTTTACTGAGCATTATTTATACATCAGGAAGTTACCTGTTTAAAGTGTACAATTTAGTGGTTTGTAGCATATTCAAAGGGATGTACAACCTTCACTACAATCTAACTTCAGAACGTTTTCATCACTCTGAAAGGAAGGCCCAAAGAGCAGCTCCTCCCCATCACCCCTGTATCCCACGTCCTCCCGCCCCAGAGACACGCTAACGGACTTCTTGTCTCTATAGACACGCTTCTTCTGAATGCTAGAGCGCGTGGTCTTTGGTGGCTGCCCTCTGTCACCCAGCATCATGGTTTGATGTTTCATTCATGTTGTAGTGGGTGTATCAGTACTTCGTTACTTTTTGCAGCTTAATAACATTCCCTTGTGTGGATATGTGACAATTTGTTATCCATCCATCAGCTGATGAACATTTAGGTTATTTGCACTCTTTGGCTATTTACAAATAATTCTGCTGTGCACGGTCATGTACCAGTTTTTTTTTTTTTTCTGTGGACGTTTGTTTTTATTTCTCTTGGGTAGACACTTCGGAGTGGAAATGCTTTCCTAGGGTAACTCTATTTTTAACATTTTGAGGAGGGTGCATATTGTTTT
Source organism: Mustela erminea (assembly GCF_009829155.1). Classification (NCBI taxonomy): domain Eukaryota; kingdom Metazoa; phylum Chordata; class Mammalia; order Carnivora; family Mustelidae; genus Mustela; species Mustela erminea. The sequence continues at coordinate 7,542,393 of NC_045629.1, read as the reverse complement.
CCAAAGCAGTTGTACCATGTTATATTCCTACCAGGAATGCTGGAAGACTCAGTTTCTTGACATCCTTGCCAACACTTGTGTCTGTCTTTCTTATTCTTACCATCTGGGGGAGGGGGTAAGCGGTGGTATCTCATTGTGCTTTTAATTTGCATTTTGCTAATGGCTAAAATAGTTTTTCATGTGTTTATTTGCTCTTTATATGTTTTCTTTGGAGACCTGTCCGCTCAGATCTTTTACCTACTTTTATATTTATTTATTATTAATTTTTTTAATGTTTCAACTTCACAATATGTTATTTATTTTTTGTTTATTATTAACATATAATGTATTATTTGCCCCAGGGGTACAGGTCCATGAATCATCAGGTTTATACATTTCACAGCACTTATCATAGCACATACCCTCCCCAATGTCCATCCCCCAGCCACCCCATCCCTCCCATCCCCCTCCCCCCAGCAACCCTGTTTGTTTTGTGAGATTAAGTCTCTTATGGTTTGTCTCCCTCCCTGGCCCCATCTTGTTTCATTTTTCCCTCCCTGCCCGTGACGACCGCCCCCCCTTAAAGATTTTTTTTTTTAATTTTTAAAAAAATTTATTTTTTATTTATTTTCAGCATAACAGTATTCATTATTTTTGCACCACACCCAGTGCTCCATGCAATCTGTGCCCTCTATAATACCCACCACCTGGTTCCCCCAACCTCCCACCCTCTGCCCCTTCAAAACCCTCAGGTTGTTTTTCAGAGTCCATAGTCTCTCATGGTTCACCTCCCCTTCCAATTTCCCACAACTCCCCTCTCCTAACTCCCCATCTCCTCCATGCTATTTGTTATACTCCACAAATAAGTGAAACCATATGATAATTGACTCTCTCTGCTTGGCTTATTTCACTCAGCATAATCTCTTCCAGTCCCATCCATGTTGCTACAAAAGTTGGGTATTCGTCCTTTCTGATGGAGGCATAATACTCCATAGTGTATATGGACCACATCTTCCTTATCCATTCATCCATTGAAGGGCATCTTGGTTCTTTCCATAGTTTGGCGACCGTGGCCATTGCTGCTATAAACATTGGGGTACAGGTGGCCCTTCTTTTCATGACATCTTTATTTGTTTATATGACAGAATACGCAAGGGGGGGCAGTAGGCAGAATGAAGGAGAAACAGGCTCCCTGGGATCATGACCTCAGCTGAAGGCAGATGCTTAACTGCCTGAGCCATGCAGATGCCCCCCTATTATTTTTAGTTTAATTTAATTTAAATGTCTTTAAATTTTTAATTTTTAAAGTATTTTATTTATTTATTTGAGAGAGACATAGATAGCAAGAGAGAGTATAGGCAGGGAAGAGAGGGAGAAGCAGGCTCCCCTCTGAGCAGGGAGCCTGATGTGACTTGGGGCTTGATCCCAGGACACTGGATCATGACCTGAGCCGAAGGCAGACGCTTAACTGACTGATCCACCCAGGCACCCTGAAATGTCTTAAAAAAAAAAAAAAAGATTTATCTATTTATCTGAGAGAGAGAGAGAGAGAGAGCAGGGGTGGGCAGGGACAGAGGGAGATAGGATCTTAAGCAGACTGCCCACCAAGCACAGAGCCCTACTCGTGGCTTAATCTCACAATCCTGAGATCATGACCTGAGCCAAATCAAGAGTCAGATGCTCAACTGACTGAGCCATCCAGGTGCCCCTCTTTTGCCTACTTATAAACTGGTTTGTCTTTTTATTTTTGAATTGTAAGAGTTCTTTATATTCTGAAGACTATTCTTTTTTTACACTAGTATTATATCTTTCTTCATATTGAATTCTTGTGTATTTGCATTAATTTAGCGACTGTTCCTTTGGGATTTCCAGGTCTCCTCTCATATGTTCTGCAGATAGGGAGAGTCTTAGCACTTCTCTTCTGAATCTTACGGTTATTTTCTCTTGTCCAGCTGCACCAATGTTAGTGCAATCTTAGCTAGTGCAATGTTAAGCCATAGGGGAGAGCATAGACATCCTTGCCTTGTTCTTGTTTTCAGGAGAAATGCTTTTAGTTCCCCATTAATTTCAAAATGGATTTTTACTATTGGATATTTGAGTTTGCTTTATCTGACTATTGTTCCTGTACTCTTTTCTATTCCTTTTATTATATCTTTCCTTTCCACTCTTTCCACCATTTTATGAGTCATTCAGCCTAGTTTTAGCACGTTTGCTTTATGGATTTTCAGTAATTGTGCGTGTGCACGCGCAGCTGTTTTTCGTTAATGCAAAGTCATTAGAAATGCAAGAACTCTTCTGACTTGTTGCTTTCATGATGCCAGTTTCAGTAAATAATGGTTTCTTGAAACAAAAACTTGAGAGGCATCTGTAGGGTGTTCTCACTGTAGGAGCATAAATACTGCTTGACTTCTTAGGCTTCTTTTGTAAGCAGAAAACATCAATACACAATGGGTATGAAAAATCAAAGAGAAAAAGAAAGGATGAATTTGAAACAAGATGTCTAAGAGAACTGGAATTAAACAATGCAATCTTTATTTAAACTTTGACATGTTTTCCATGTCTTATTTTTTAAAAGTAGGAATATTTCTCAATGAGATACTCTGTTCTTAAAAAAGTGAAAAATATATTTTGTGTCAAGCTTTTAACCTGAGTGTATTGTTATTGTTACATAGAACAAGAAAACATTGCTGGAAGCCACAATAGTTGTTCACTATGTTTAAGAGCCGTTCAGTAAAAGGAGCCCCATGGTTAGGTATATTTTGGTAAAATTTTGAGCTACAAAGAGGAAACAATTCTTCAATCTTCTAGAAAGGAAAAAAAGTTTAGTTTTAAGAAATCAAGCACCTGCATGACTTCTTTGATAAAATGAAATGCCAGAAGGCTATGAAGCAGAATTTCGAGAAAGATAATACAAGGGTTTAGAAAACACATTGCCCTTTTCTTTTCTTAAAAATTGTCTCTATTATGTATTATCAACACGGATAAGTCTCAAAAGCATGCTGAGAAAAAGAAAATCAAGGAGAGTAAACACTGAAACAGTTAAAGTTTGCTGTGTACTTTTTTTTTTTTTTGGAAGATTTTATTTATTTGTTTATATATTTGAGAGAGAGAGGGGCGGGAAGGGGCAGAGGGAAAGGGGAGAAAGAATTCTAAGCAGACTCCCACACTGAGCCTGGAGCCTGATGCGGGGTTTAATCCCACAACACTGAGATCATGACCTAAGCCAAAATCAACAGTTGGACGCCTGACTGAGCCACCCAGGCACCCCACAATTTTTTTTCCCCTCCAGCACATGCATTTAAGTGCTATATGCTATTGCATTCCATAACTACACTGCAATATATTTATCCATTCTCTGTTCATGAATTTTAAGGACATTTTCAATTTTTCTCAATCAGATTAATACTTCATTTTTTTCTTCCTCAAGTACACCCTTTCTTTTAGGGAAGGTCTGAGACAGTTACCTCTCTTGGCCTTTGGATGTCTGAAAATGTCTTGTTTTACCCCCGCCCTTGAATTAATAGTTTGACTTAGTTTTCCATTACTTTTCTCCAGTTCTTTGAAGATAATGCTCTATTGTGTTCTTTTAATTGAAGTCCAATGAACATAACAGTGTTATGTTAGTTTCAGTGTACAATATAACAATTCAACATTGTTTCCCATTGCTCTGTTATCTGTTAAGTACACACACAATATGTGCTGCAGAAGTGTTGGCTAGGATGATGGTGTCTAAGCACAGCTCCATGGTTCAGTCACCACAGTTGGTGCCAGTAGAAGGAGCCTCCTCTGGAAACAGCATGGCACCACCTGCTGTGCCCACACCATCAGTCCCGTACATTGTTCAGGCTACAATCTCAGCCTCTTGTGTCTCTCTGAGGTAGCAGAGAAGGGAGGGTGACCAGTCACCCAGTCAACAGGTGTCTTCCCAGCACTAGGATATCTCTGCCCATCTCTCACACAATCATCTCTAATCATCTCACTGAAACTGATTAGTGGAGTGAAAGACTGGAAGAGGGGCCAAAATGAAATCCTGTCACGCCTGGTGGATATCCTCCTGGTCTACGGTGGATCCTGGACAGCTGCATGTGTAAGGTGTACCCAAACAGGCTTCTCCTCTGGCTTCCTGCCAAGTCCTCTATGTTCCTACTTGGGGCTGAAGCCTTGCCGGGAGTGCCAGACCACTTGCCTCCTGCCAGCCCCATGTCCCTCATATTCCCACTTGCCGCCTGGGGTTTTGCTCTGAACAGGGCAACCACCCACTATCAGGACTCCATCAGTTGTCAGAGTGTTGTATTGCTGGGTCTCGTCCACCAGACTGGAACTTCCTGGAAGTTAACCGTAGCACAAATCAAGCAAGAGACCAAATTTTCTTGGACATTTCATGTCAGCCTCCACCTGCCTCACCCCCATTCTAATAGTCCTGTCACTGTTCTTGATAGCGGCACTATCACCTTGTGGTCTTCTCTACTGTGGAGTGAGGTCTTGGTCCAACTTGTGGTCAAGCCTACATAAATATACAATAACTTAATTGCCTAAAGTCAGGCACACATTTGGGGGGCGCTAAGCACTTTCCGTAGCCAAGATTTCAGAAATGCCACCTAATGTTCTTATGATGTAAACTCTATACATTTCTCCAGACCTTTGACAGTGACTCGAAGGGTCAAGAATATCTTCCGTTCAAGTTGTGTATCTATCTTTTGAAGCAAAGATTATGTATCTTCCTGTACTGGTAAGTTACCCTATCATTTTATATTCTTCAGTTAAGAATATATTTTGACATTTCTCTTTATGAAAACATGAAACTAATAAAAGCAAAGCTGAAGGTAAAATCCAGGTGCCCTCCACTTTACTTCAATATTTAAGACCCACCTTAAATTCTATGTCCTCTACAAAGCCTTTATTACCAAGTAGCTTCCTTGAGTTCAGTCCTTTCTAACCATCTAAGTTATTGTTTCTGCCCAAATATTAATATTCAATCGCCAATGGCCATGGACTCTTCTTTAGTTGTTTAACACACAAACATGATGCCAGGGATTTGAATAGAAGTCCCTTGAGAGCTGGAATACAGAGCCCCTCGTGTGTGTGTGCGTGTTATGTGCATGTGCATGCATGAGTGTGTGTGTGTGTATTTGCTGTTGTACTTCACAGATTCCAAATCAGTGTTAGACGTATAGTAGTCATTTAAAAAACATGCATGTGGCATCTGGGTGGCTCAGTCAGTTCAGCACCCAACTCTTGGTTTCGGCTCATGTCATGAACTCAGGGTTGGGAGTCCGAGTCCCATGCTGGGCTCCACACTCAGCATGGAGTCTGCTTGAGATTCCCTCTCCTCCTCCCTTTGCCCCTCCTACTCATGCTCTTTCTCTTTCTCTAATAAATAAATATTTAAAAAAATAAAATGAAAAACACGTATTGAGTTAATCACAAGCTGGCCCTACTCCAGGGTGCCCTTTGCCAGTCAGGAGGACATGACTGAGAAAAGCCCCAACCTTACCAGGAACAGCTGCAGCAGCAGCACCAGCAAAAGCAGCAGGCGTTGGACCCGCGGTCCCCTGCTCCGGGCTGGTCTGGCATGGAGCCGGTGGTCTCCTGGGGTGCAGGCATCTGCCGTTTCCGCATCTCCGTCTGCTCAGATCTCATGGGCTGCAACAGGGCGAGCAAAAGAGGAGGCTGTTACCACCACACAAAGCCAGAGAGTCGGTTGTCTGGATCGCAGAGAAGACAAAATTCTGACTCTCTCCAAATCATTTCTGAGAATTCTGGCAAAATTTGGTACTTATTCATTTCTATAGCCAACATCTCATGCCGGCATTGTGAATAAAGGGGCGAGTGCAGGGGTCCCTATTCTAAGGCAGTTCCAGGTCAGGAGAGGACTCAAACACTGACATCACCTACATGAGGCCATCATGGTGATGGCTATGATGAGGGCATTTTGCAGCCCTCAAATGTCCCTTTTGATGTCCCTTCTGGGCTCAACGGCCAGGGAGCAGTCCCAGGTGAGAGCTGAATTAAGGATGCCCACAAGGCATGACAGTGTGAGCACTGTGGACCAGCGCATGCATATGGGAGGAAGCCAGGCCAAGATGGCAGGCATGTTAATAAGGCTGTAAGAGGAAATATCCCGAGAGGGAGGATGGAAGTCCTGGGAGGCCACTGGCTTCTGAGACCCTACTGACAGGTTCAAGTCTTAACAAGCTGTGAAACTCTGAAGAAGATACCCCACTGCGATATGTGCAAAGCACCTAGACCCTACCTGCTACTTAGTTTTTGCTCCGTTAGTCCCAGGAAGCAAGGGAGGGCTAGGGACCGAAGCTCTGCTCTGGTCCTGCCTTCTGCAGGAGCACCCCCACCCCCGCCCCGCCCCGCCCCGGCCTACTTCAGTGGACAGTAAGCCATGGCAAACAAGGTCTACATCCTTCACCCTGTCCTTCTCCTGAGGACCACAAGAGAGAAGCATAAAAGCAATGTAAGAATGAGAAATTGCCAAGTGAACTTTTCCATTTGAGGCTGTCATTCAGATGTTGGTGAAGTAAAAGCAAAAAATAAAAATACCAAAGCTACATTAAAGAACCTTAGATGGGATTTTGGGATTAAATTCTGGATGTATTCTTCTGTTCCAACATTAGATTGATCTCTTCCTACTATTACCAATTATTATAGTCTATTGGACTTTTTTTTTTTTTTTAAGATTTTATTTATTTGTCAGAGAGAGAGAGAATGAGTGCGGGGAGTGGGAGGCAGAGAAGGAGAAGCAGACTCCCTACTGGACCTTGGAGCCGATGCAGGGCTTGGTCCCAGGACGCTGGGATCATGACCTGAGCCAAAGGCAGACGATTAATGGACCGAGCCTCCCAGGTGTCCCTGGACTTTGCTTTAATGATCACAGTTTTCGTATATGTGTTTATATTGGGTAGGCAAAGTTCTCTAAACAAATTTAAAAAAACTGGTATTGGCTGTTCATGTCTGTTTTCTCATCCAGCTGAATTTTGCAATCAGCTTTTCAAGGTCCAGAAATACCACGTTGGGCTTTTGAGTAGGATCACATTGAACTTAAAGGTCTATTTATGAGAAATGAGATCAGTTTGAGTACCTGCCAAATCAGGGCGACTCTTCTGGAGTAGCTCTTTTAATTATCCCAGGATGTAGTTCCAGGACTGCAAGAGAGACGCAGCCAAGTGTTTACCATCCTTTCATCCACAGCCGGAACAACGCTCACAACTCCCAACCACAGTGCCCAGCCTGATGAGTCCAGGATGCCTGCACTGAGGTGGCTCACTTGTTCAAAGGGTGGAGACAGAGACAGTTGTCCAGCTCAAAGCCACGTTTTATGGGCACCATGAGGAGACATGCCCCTTTTAATGCCCCTGGGGTAGAAACCTGGGGCTCCTCTAGGCATCTGTGGCATTGCAGCAGAGAGAGACTGACAGTGGTTTTCCTTCATTCAGGACACTGAGGGACAAGGACAAGCCAGCACAGGCTCTAAACAGAGGTGCTGGGAGAAGGAGATACCCCAGCTAATTATTTTCTAAGAGATACTGATGCAACTTGCCTCATTAAAAAGGAAAAAAAAAATCCCAACAGCTTCCCAGAAGGAAGGATTGTAACGTGGTAACGTCAATGGGTTTCAAGGGACTACTCTTCCAACATCTTTGCAACACTGGGGTTTCCCGATCAGTACATGAACTGTGTGTTCATCGAGAGCCTGCCTCTCTGTAGATTCTAAAGACTTTCCTCAAACAGGTCTTGCATATTTTTGATAGATTTATTCCTAAGTATTTTATAGATTTGTTTTTGTTGCTATTGTAAATACTTCCCCGCTTCAAGGTTTTAAGTAGTTATTTTAGTGTATAGGAAGGCTAAGGGTACTGTATCTGGCCTCCCTGTTGAATTCCTGAATTAATTGTAGTAGTCCTTCTGCTGATCCTCTTGGGTTTTCTAGGTGGACGACCATAGAGTCTATAAATAGTCACGCCTGTCTGTTTACTTTCTGTACCTTTCCAAGTCCAAGATCCTTCCTCTCCTTGGTCTAATTTCACTGGCCACATAAATATCCAAAAGTAACAGTACTTTTAGGTACCTTTCACTTCTTCATGACTTTAATAAGAAGACTTGATGGCACTTTGCCCATATGTGGAATATGTGCTGGAGGTTTCTGGGAGAAGATAATTTTACAGAGCTAAGCATATTTTTTCTGTTAGTTACACAGCGCAGAATAAGCTGTGCCTCCTAATCTTATTATTTATTTATTTTGCTGAGAAAGAGTATGGGGGGGGGCAGAAGGCGCAGGAAAGAGAACCTCAAGCTGACCCAAGTTCAGCGTGGAGTCTGATGCAGGGCTCCATCCTGACCTGGACCAAAACCAAGAGTCAGCTGCCCAACGGACTGAGCCGCCCAGGAGTCATTTCTCCCTCCGCTTATCCTTTTAGTTAACATATTTTATTTGCTTGTATACACCTCATGTCTGTAAATCCTGGAAAGACTTAATGATTTTTTTTTTTAAAAGATTTTATTTATTTATTTGACAGAGAGAAATCACAAGTAGTCAGAGAGGCAGGCAGAGAGAGAGAGAGAGGGAAGCAGGCTCCCTGATGAGCAAAGAGCCCAATGCGGGACTCGATCCCAGGACCCTGAGATCATGACCTGAGCCAAAGGCAGCGGCTTAACCCACTGAGCCACCCAGGCGCCCCCAAGACTTAATGATTTAGTGAGCAAACTCTGAGAGAATGTCATGGGGTTGCCCATGACTAAAGACAGCCTTCAGAAATCAAAGGCAAATGACATCAAAGTCTGTTCTTACACATTTTTGAAAACAGCTCTGTTGAGATGCAAGAAACATACAGTCTGCACATACTGCTTAAAGTGTGTAATTTGGTACGCTTTGGCATGTGCATACCTGCGAGCTACTACTACAGTCATAAGCACATCATGAACCACACGTTTCCTCACACCCCTTGGGAATCCGTCCATCAGGCCCCTTTCTCCTGCTCCTGCCTGTTCTCAACCATCACTGATCTACTTTCTCCCACCGTACGTTAATTTGCATTTGTTAAGAATTTTATACAAATGGGATCTTTTTTGTTTGGCTTCCTTCACTCAGCACGATTATTTCATGATGGTTATGTGTATCAATCCTTCATCCCTTTTTTAAACTTCTGAGCAGCATTCCATTGTCTAGATGTACACAATTTGCTCATCCTTGCGCCTGTTGCTGGCCTTACACCTTACTGATGGTTCCTGAAAGAATTACATATATATAAAAGGCATTGTCTTTTTCTTTTTAGATTTTATTTATTTGACAGAGATCACAAGTAGGCAGAGAGGCAGGCAGAGGGAGGGGGGGAAGCAGTCTCCCCGTGGAGCAGAGAGCCTGATACAGGGCTTGATCCCAAGACCTCGGGATCATGACCTGAGCCGAAGGCAGCAGCTTAACCCACTGAGCCACCCAGGCGCCCCATTGTCTTCTTTTGAACACAGAAGTCTTTTATCAGGTGAGAGGTGCATGTGGCTGTGATTGTATTAAAAATTTACAGCACTGTATACAGTTGTGATGTTTCTAGTTTGCTCTTCCACATTGAATAATGCTTGATGATTATGTTCTTTTGGTATTTCTTGGACTAGACATGGTTGTTAACTTTTTTTTTTCACTTAAAATTCCTCCCTTCTTTTCTCAGAATTTCATGTTTCAATTCATCTTTATAGAGTTTCAACTTAGCTTCATAATCTACTTAATTTTTCTTCTGTTCAACATTAGAATTTCTTGTATGGTTTCTTGGAAACCTTACATGTGGTTCGTTAACATGGACATCTTGAATTATTTAAAACTTTGGGTAAACAAGAAATATATGCTATTCCTATAAAATCTACAAGCAACCTATCTCCTCTCATTTCCAATCTTTTTAAATGAATAGAGATGGTTTTTACTCAGTTACTAGGTGCTGGAGGGCTCAGTGGACAGAGTAGTTAGTCTTGATGATTTATGCCCTGCTGAGCCATGGTGGAATAGGAGAGCACGAGAAAAGGCAAAAAATGTTAATAAAAGCTGAATATTAAATATTAGCAAAATGTTGATAATTGTTGGAAGTTGTGTCATTAACGCGTGGACTTTGTTATACCTTCCTCTCTACAATTTTTTTTTCTTTGACAGCAAGGGCGCAAGCTGAGGGGAGGGAGAGAGAATGGAGCCCTGAGATCATGACCTGAGCTAAAATCAGGAGTTGGATGTTTAACCGACTGAACCCCCAGGTGCTCCCTTCCACTGTACACTTAGAAATGTTTGAAAATCTTCTTTAAAGTTTTTAAAATGTTGAATTCTATCAGTTAAAAAGTCTATTGAGAATATGAATCTATTAAGAATATGAATCTTCTTCTTTGAATAATGAATGAAGTAAATTAATGAATTTCTTAATTTTGAATCACCTTTACCTTACTAAGTAAACTCTTCCTCAGTTTAAAAGATGGTTATTCTTGGGGCGCCTGGGTGGCTCAGTGGTTTAAGCCTCTGCCTTCCGCTTAGGTCATGGTCCTGGGGTCCTGGGATCCAGCCCCGCGTTGGGCTCTGCTCAGCGGGAAGCCTGCTTCCCCTCCCCCCTCCCTCTGCCTGCCTCTCTGCTTACTTGTGATCTCTGTCAAATAAATAAATAAAATCTTAAAAAAAGATGGTTATTCTTTTATTATACTGCTGAGATAAATTTGATAAAACTTATAAGGAGTTTTTAAAAAATCAATCTTTTTTTAAGATTAGAGATTTAATTAACTAATATATTTGCAAGAGAGAGGGAGAGAGAGTTGGGGGTAGTCAGAGAGGGAGAAGACGGGAGAGAATCTGAAACAGACTCCATGGAGCTGATACGGGGCTTGATCACATGACCTAGAGCACAACTTGAGCAGAAACCAAGAGTTAGATGCCCAGCTGACTCAGACACCCAAGCACCCCTATCTATATTAGGAAATTATTTTTGTCAGTCCTGAAGATTTATAGAATTTGCCTGTAAAATTACTGAAATCTCTGGCTTGTTGACTATGTTTTCAATTCCTTCTTTCATTTCTGTTCTTCCTTTCTTCCTTTCCTTGAGTCAGTATGGTATTTTTTTCATCTCCTGTAAAAAAAAATCCGTTTCATCTAGTTTGCAAATTTCTGAAAATCATTATTAATAGTCATCACTGTCAGAATGTAATGCTTTTAATTACTGCCTGCTTGTTTAAAAGACAATTGTGTGATTGCTTATGGGAGAGTAACATATTTAATGTTACAAAATAACATTGTTATTACATAATTATATTACATAAATTTATTAATACAAATATATTTGTTATTACATAAATATATTACAATATTTATGTTACAAATACTTGTAGAGACTTAATTTTTTAATGTGATAGCTAATATGAGGCCTAAAAACATGTATTATAAAGATTTTATTTATCTATTTGTCAGAGAGAGACAGAGAGTGCACAAGCAGGGGGAGATGCAGAGGGAGGGGGAAAAGCACACTCCGCTGAGCAAGGAGCCCGAGGGTGGGGTGCGATCCCAGAATCATGACCATAGCTGAAGGCAGATGCTTAACCCACTGGGCCACCCAGGCGTCCCTAAAAACGTATATGGGATGAATGCCACACGTTTTAAAGATTTTTAAAATATGCCATTGGTATGTATCAGCTCAGCTAGTCCTTTTATACACTGGTGTCTGATTAGCCAAACTAGCTTCACATATCTTTTTTCCTTTGCCATCACCATATCTGTGGGAGAACTCTGCACACATTTAAATTCCATTAATTCTCTCTAAATAACATGAAATAGGTGCTTCTTTATCTTTGCTATTGTTTTCCTTCTGAGGTGAGTATCGGGCATGGACTGCTAGGTATCACTTCGATGTCTGTTGGGATGTCACATGCATAACGAACGAGCCAGTAACTGGCTGCCTTTGCTTGAGGCGTTACAGGAATGCAAACCAATGTCAGTGACCTCAGATGCTTTATTCTGTAATTTATGGCATTTAAAGAACAGCCTGAGGAAATGTGAATAACATAGGTTGGCCATTTATTAACTATTCAGATCTTAACCAAAAGATAATCCTACTCAAACATGGCTTTTACCAATTCCTAGGAACCTGGCATTTAAGAGAATTCTTTCAAAGTTTAAGTAAAAGCCAGGGCAAACTCTTAATCTTGATCATACTCTTTTAGTAATTTGGAATCAAAAGGAGTATCTTGTTAGAAAAAACATTTAACCTAACCATAATTAGCTCAGAAAAAAATATTTATTTTCTGGTAAACTTAAACTTGGTGCTTGGATGATCATTAATAGCTATTTATTTTCAGTATAGTTTCCAACCTCTGCAAACAGCCATTTTTGAATTACGCATTAGGAATTTGATGACACATCAAGTCTCCTATGAAAAAAATCTTCTCTCTTAAGGCCCAAGACCTGAGCTCTTGTTAGAATCATAGACAAGGGTATTGATTTATAGGCAAAATGCCAATGAAGGAGAACCAAGAATCTTAGAGGGCATAAATTCAAGACCATTCTGAGCAATTCTTAGAAAATGATCCTACCATCAGGTGACAGTTTGGAACCCTGAAGGTTAAACCAATATATAAGGAAACTAGAGAGGCCAACTTCCCATGAAAGCAAATCCTAAATCCATCTATAGAGCCTCTGACTTCCTTTTTCTTTAACACACCTTGCCTCTTGAAGTATCTCCCCTTTGGGCAGTACTCCACAGTGGATCGCCAGCGTATGAAAATTAATAAAGGGAAACCTCACTAAAAAGGAGTCAGGAGACCAGAAGGGGGAGCTCTCACCCCTTACCAATTGATGTCAATTACAGGAAGAACTGCCAATTACAGACCTCAACAGAAAAATCCTCAACAGGAAAGAACCTCAATTACAGGCCACAACAGGAAAAGATACACACTGCATCTCCTCCAAGAAATCAACTACCCCAGCAACTCAGCCAATGAGAAACCCTCATCATCCTGAACTCTTGCTTTTCTCAAATGGACCTTTTTTCAAAACAACCCCTTCCCAGCTTCCTCCTTTTTATTAAATAACATTTACTCTCCTTTGTTGTGCTAGCCCATGATTTTTTGCTGTGACCTGCCTGTCCTCAGTTACAATCTCTGGTATTCTTGAATAAACCGGTTTTTGCTGGTAAAATAACTTTTATTTTTATCACTGTAAATTTCATGGATTTCTGTTTTCATTTCAATTACTCTTTATCTTTCTCAAAAACTGCTTTTGTTAGTTTTATCCTCACTTCTGGCACTAAGTTCTTGGTTCATTTATTTTCCATCATTACTGTTTTCTAATTAATGCATTTTGGGCTACACATTTTTATCCAATTACTGCTTTGATCTTAACTATGAGTTTTGAATGTGGCATTACTGTTTAATCCAAAGAACTCAGATCAAATTTAAGTTCAGATTTCTTTTTATCCAAGGCTTTTCAGAAACAAGGTCTTAGTTTCTTGACTAACCTGTCACTGGGATACACACACATATATATACATATATATGTATGTGTATATATATATATATATATATATATATATATATATATTTTTTTTTTTTTTCACGGATTAGAAAATGTGGCCTCTATGACTTTTCCACTTTTGAATATATTGAGATTTGGGAGTAAGGATATAGCTTTGCTTACCTTTAGTTTTATGTTTTCCAGAATGGCATATAAAGGAAATCATACGTTGTGTAGCCACTTCTAGAATTTTCCAGTCATTTTCTGAGATCATAATGTCATTGGGATCAAGAACCCATTAGCCTGGTCACTTGCTTCACAGTGGAATCATTACTCCCAGACCAAATGGGGTCTCTCCGATTCTTTACATATTTTGGAAAGACTCTAAATCGTAATACAGATAAGCAGGCTGTCAGCACGTTGAAAACATCATGTGTTTCACAAGAAAGGTGATTTATGAGTGTGAGGAATTGTTATGCCATACCCTCATCTTAGATAAAGAAGAGTGGGAATGGGGTGGGCACAGACCATAGAACGCCTTGCCTCCTCACCACCCGTGAGCTCAATCATCCCCCCTCCCCCACCTCCCACCTTATTTACCAGTTGCAAAAGTAACAGATTTGAGTTTTGCCCTTCCTGTTTTCACATTGAAGGAGTTACAAATGAAGTCCAAATAGGGTGGGAGGTGCAGGTGGAGAACTATCTCTGGTATATGATAGCTTTAGTAATTCCAAATATATCAGCTCTACTAGGTTTACTACAAACGAGGGGGAGACCCTGAGGGTGAGACTTCCTCATACACTACAGGGTGCACGTGAATTATATTTTTTCCCGTCATGCCTTCTATTGGTCTCCCCCCCCGAAAACTTTTTTGAGCCTGTTCAAATGATCAGATCTGTACTTAGGAACAAAGCTCCCTTCCTCGGGAGCCACTTCTGTTCATCTATCCACACTGCTTGCTGAGCTGCCACTGCCAGGGCGCTGAGCTGCGTCAAAAGAATAAGGGGAGGTGAACCATGAGAGACTATGGACTCTGAAAAGCAATCTGAGGGGTTTGAAGGTGTGGGGGGTGGGGGGGGGTGGGGAGGAGGTTGGGGGTACCAGGTGGTGGGTATTAGAGAGGGCACGGATTGCATGGAGCACTGGGTGTGGTGCAAAAATAATGAATACTGTTATGCTGAAAATAAATTTAAAAATAAACTAAAAAAAAAAAAATGGCGGTGATAACTCCAGGAATATTCTCTGTGCTGCCGCCTCAAGAGACACTCTCTTTCCTTGTTCTGCAGTAACAATGCTGAGTAGTTAGCAGAATTTGCTCCTAATCTGACCCTGATTTTGGTCTTTCTGTCTTTTAAGTTTCCCCACCCTGGAACAGCTTTTTCTAACATTATTTCGCCCTGGATGCATGATGAGTTTTCACAGATGCCACCTTTAGGTCTGTATTCTGCACGCCGACCCTGCCACAGGGCAAGCACACCCAAGGTGTCCTCATTGGCCACATGGCAGGCAGCCACGTGTGAGCCTTCTGCAGGAGATGCAGCATTTGTTCTTGGAGTTGGGTGCTCACCTGCGGGGATGGGCGGGGGCAGTGGAGGAACCTAGGATCCGGGTTTCTCTCAGAGGGCACCTGACTTCTGAGGAACTGGAAGAATTCAAGTGAACAGTCTGGGGAAAGGGATTGTTCCAAGTCCTTACACAGGTTGTAGGGAGGTGCATATCAGGTGTGATCAGCACTGGGCTTTCAGAATCTCAAGGGATTTGCTTCTGAGAGTGCTTGGCTTTGAGGGTGGTTAACCCACAGGAAGTCTCCTTCATTCGAGAATCTACACCATGACGTTTGAAAAACAGACCAACTGAAATCAGCCGGGCCCATTCATTCACTCCTGAGCTTCCTGGGTTTAGCTACATCGTCTGAAAACACCAAGAGGTAAAGGTGGCTTTCTCTGACTCATAGAGTCCAAGCTTTGACCCCCAGATCACCTGAGGCTTATTAAGTCACAGCCACGCCCACTGTCTGCCTAAGACTTCCACCTGTTATTCTTAGCCGCCAGGAAATAAGCTGAACCCAGGTCAACAGTGATGTTTCCATTTTGTTTAGCTGGATCCTGAAATAAACCAATTTTAGGGAATGTGGGCACATTATCTTGTGCCACAGTCATCACCAGAAAGAAGTCCAACTCATCCCAGCTCATGAAATATTAATAAAAGCTGGAAGTTACTTGCACTGACTTCTACATAGTCAAATGGACCAGAACTCTAATCAGAGCTGTATCTTCTACTTCTGTGACACAGAGAGCTAACAGTTTTTAGGAGCTCGTGGGGTGGCGGAAGACCTTAGCTCTTCCTCTGTGCAAAACTAGGAGTTTTCAAAAATTTGTCTTTTGATTTTATTGTCTGAATAATTTGGGGGTTATTTTTAGAAAAAGCTGGTTCATTGTTCAAGGAGGGGAAGTCAACTGAAAGCATACTAATAACAATAGGCATTTTAGAATTGTAATTACTTCCAAATGGATGTTTACACATTTCCTCACCTCTTAAAAAAATATGTAAGTATGTTACCATCTGTTTCACAGTGCCTGTGAATGGAAATCTTTACTCTGCTGTTTAAATAGCTGCCACCAAGTTTAAGACCATAATAGTAACATCTTTCTCTTCTTTTCTGCTATTATTAAATGGACGTATTGTGTGACTCAACTTTTATGATTGCCTTTGGGAAATAATAAAAATAGTATGATCTGAAGGGAATTAATCAATTATGCATATTTTAACTTGTTCTTTTTTAATACCAGCCAACAATTAAGGAACATTTTGCAAGTACTGACTGAAATCTTTATCTAGGCTTTCCTTATCCCCAAAACCATGGGGAATTTCTCAAGGAGACTGGAGATAGATGTATTCCCAGTAATAAAGTAGCTCAGGGCACCTTGGAAAGTACTAAATGTGTATTACAAACTTTGTCTGTGGGGCTGCTTTAGGAAATCTCCAGATCATGAAGGAATGTGTCAGGCAATCATTAACGGTTTGCACGAGAATTTCTGCCAGCTTTTTTAGTGCTTCTCAGCAAGGAATGGGCCCTCTTCCAAGAATGCATGAGTAAATCACTGCAAATTATAGAAAAAAACCACAAAAAAAAAAAAACAAAAAACACAGGACAACATATTTGCAACATGGAAAAATTAAAGTCCAAATTCAAACTTATTTCCATGGACAAACCTACCCATTCTCTCCTTCTTCCTGTCTTGGTAAGCAGAGTTGCAGTCTATCCTGTTGAAGAAAGCTTGAAGCCACCCTCCACTCCTCCCACTTCCATCTGGTGGCAAAGCCAAATGAAGTCTCCCCCCCAGGATTCTTTTGTGTCCATCCCCCTTTCTTTCTCCACATGCCTAGGTCCTAGTTAACATCTCTGACCTTGGATCATGAAGAAAGTCTCCACATCAATCATTCGGCCTCTATTCTGGCCTTAGATCATTGAAAAAGGGGTAGCATTCTGGAAGGAGGTGTGAGAGAGTTATCACTGCCCTTCCTCCCTCTGTGGTCTTTCTTTTTTACTCTTCCTTCTAAGGCAGTGTTTTAGGTGTTACTTGGTAGGGAAGCAGTTGCCTTTGGGATGAGTATGCTTTTCCTTGGGAGATACATTTTCATTTTGGATGAAGGTAAGGCTGGGGAACTGAAGAAACACAAGTTATTGGGGATGCCTGGCTGGCTCAGTTGGAAGAACATGTAACTCTTGATCTTTGGGTTGAGTTCAAGCCCCACACTGGGCATAGAGATTACTTAAAAAGAAAAAAGAAGGGTGCCTGGCTGGTTCAGTTGGTTAAGCATCTGACTCTTGATTTTGGCTCAGGTCATGATCTCAAGGTTGTGAGATTGAGCCCGGCATTGGCTCCACACTGGGCATGGAGCCTGCTTGAGATTCTTTCTTTCTCCCTCTCCTTCTGCCTCTCTGCCCCATCTGCCCCTCCCTAAAAAAGGAGAACAACAGGTTTTCTGATGCTGCTTTGGCTTATACTCTGAAGAGCCACGAGAGAAGCACGGACAGTGCTAGGTCATCAGCTAGGTCAGGAGGGTTAGAAACCTGACAATGACTGTGGCTAGAAATTGGGCAGGAATGTGGTCTGCTCCTCACAGTTTCTTATGTGCTATCTCTCAGAGACCTAACTGCTGTGGAAGATGGCTAGGTGGAGAGCAGATGTAGTCAAGAAAAGGTTAATATTAATTCTAGGACTATGTAACTAGCATTCTATGTTAGTCAAATTTGACACATTTTTCTAAACTGATATTTCTTTTCTTATGACAATTGTTGGACATCTCATTTGTTTACCATATCCAAAATATCTTAAAAAGAAACATACATCAAAACATCAATACAGTGATTTTTTTTTCACGATGGCAGGATAGCAGTGCCTAACATACAGGAGGACTAGAAATAATACACATATATTTATATGTGTACATATACACATCTCTATACACACTTACATATATTTTATATATAATGATAACACAATGGCTTAACAAATTAAGCTGCCCATTTTCACGTAGAAGAAATAAGTTGCCAGTGTATGAATGGATTCCATCTGACCCCTCTGTCAAAAATATAAAAATCAGTCATTTTTGTTTTTACATCTAAAGTTTAGCTTTTTGGGGGCGCTTGGGTGGCACAGTTGATTAAATGCCCAACTCTTGGTTTAGGCTCAGGTCATGATCTCGGTGGTGTGGGATTGGGCCCCACATCGGGCTCCACACTCAGTGCAGAGTCTATTTAAGTGTCTCTCTCTTTCCCTCTCTGCTCCTCTCCCCCGCACACTCTCTAAAATAAATACATCTTATTTTAAAAATTATAAGTTCAGCTTTTTCTTAAAAATTTAAAAAGATTTATTTATTTATTTGACTGAGATCATAAGTAGGCAGAGAGGCAGGCAGAGAGAGAAGGAGAAGCAGGCTCCCTGTTGAGCAGAGAGCTGGATACGGGACTCGATCCCGGGACCCCGAGATCATGACCTGAGACGAAGGCAGAGGCTTAACCCACTGAGCCACCCAGGTGCCCTGCTTTTTCTTCATTTTCATAGCAATCCATAACCTAAAATCAGTCTAAGGATACCATGCAGATTTAGCCAACTACTAAAACGGGGAAAGGCACACACGCACACACACACACACACACCCCAGAAGAGGTAAAGTAATGAAGAAAATGCCAAGAATGGTGCTCCTATGGAAAAACCTACATTGCTGACGGGAGCGCACACTGATACAACCCTTTGGACACTCTCATAATCCGTGAAAGCTGACCATGTGCACACCTCTGACCCAGCCACTGCAGCTCCTGGGATCCACTCCCCAGTAAGGCTGCACCAAGAGCATACACTAGGATATTCTTGGATTATGTAGTAACAGGTAATCGCCTAAAACTACTCAAATGTCAACAGTAGAATACGTCAATTGTGCTATATTCATACAACAAGCTATGACTCAGCAATGATCGATCTGTAGTTACCTGGACATGTGGATGAATCGCACCAACAACGCTGAGTAAGAGAAGCCAGGTGAAACAGACCATGCATGACTCCCTTAAGAGAAAAATACAAGCCCCAGCAAAATGGCTGTTCGCTGCGAGGAGTCTGAATAGTGCTTCACCTTGGTGAGGAGGTTTCTGGGAACCTATAATGTGCTGCTGCCGCAATGCAGGTGCAGGTTACAGGGATGTGTTGAGGTGGTGAAAACGTATGTGCACTTCTCTGTTTGTACGGCAGGGTCTTAATGCTAAAATGCGAACAAGGCAGGCTAGAAGACATGGTAAGGGAAGACGGGAGGAACAGAGGTTTATAATTATCCGGATGTCTGTCACCTGCCAGGGCGTCTGACTTCATGAGCCTCCCAGGGAACATGAGGCCGGGGAGCGACGCGCCTGGGAAGTCTTGCCAGCACGAACAGCCTGCACACCAGACTCCACATGCTGGCTTGCCTCCTCTCTCCACTTGAAGTGTTCCTTTTTTGGTTTACTCTTACCACAAGAGGTTTGCCTTGTGCTTTCAGTGTTTTTGACCCGTATGTCAAAGGGCCAGAAAGCATTATGAAGGAAGGAGCTTTTAAAAATGTGTAATAGCACCGGTGTTATACACAACTAACAAATCATGGAACACTGCTTCAAAAATTAATGACATACTGGAGGACATGGGGAGTTAGAGAGGAGAAGGGAGTTGGGGGAAATTGGAAGGGGAGGTGAACCATGAGAGACTATGGACTCTGAAAAACAATCTGAGGGTTTTGAAGTGGCGGGGGTGTGGGAGGTTGGGGTACCAGGTGGTGGGTATTAGAGAGGGCACGGATTGCATAGAGCACTGGGTGTGGTACAAAAACAATGAATACTGTTATGCTGAAAATAAATAAAAAATAAATTAAAAAAATTAATGACATATAATACGGTGGCTAACAGAACATAGTAAATGTGTAATGGTGATTGACATGAGTGTCCCTTTCATACAGAAATCATCCTTCGAAGTTCTTGGCGTCAATCTAGAGCCCAATAAGCACGATCATGGCCTTGTGAAAGATTTCTGTATGTTCCAGCATTGTTGGATATTGTCAACAAGACACTGTGAGAAACGGTAGCAGGGACATGGGCTTCACATTCTTCCTGGGAGCTTGTGTTTCACAGCTTCTCAAATGTGGACAGTATGCGAAGTCTTTGATGATGTAGCAGGAGGGTCAGGCAAAGAATGACCTGATAAAGGGCACGTGGGTGGCTCAGTCAGTTAAGCAACTGCTCAGGTCATGATCTGGGATGGAGGCCCTGCTCAGCGGGGAGTCTGCTTCTCCATCTCCCTCTCCCTTCTCCCCCACCCTGCTCATACTCTCTCAAATAAATAACATCTTAAAAAAAAAAAAAAGAATGACCTGATTAAAAACCAAGGGTAAAAGGTTAAAAATATGACCACATTGTTTGTTTTCAAAGGATTTTCCTGCTGAACTGGTCACACATTTATTGAGTTCCACCTGAAATAGTCTGTGTTGCAGACGGGTGTCCTGTGGGGGGAGCCTGACTATCTCTGCCAAGGGCTCATGTTCTAGGTAGAGAAACACAAAACCATGACAAAATATTGGTGAGATGCTAAAATGGTCAATACCCTATAGCGTGATAAGGGGCTGAGGGCAGGGAAGGTCTCTGAGGATGGGACACCTGAAGTGAGACCAGCGATGTAGTGGTGGGTACACATGGATGCTGGTGGGGTGGCAGTGCTTCCGAGAAGCAACTGCAAATACGAATGATACTGGCCCATCCCCGAACATGCAGGAAGGGTGGTGAATGAGGAAGGGATGGAGGCTGCTGAGGACATGTGAGTCAGGGAGATGAGAATGGGCTAGAGGCCTCAGAGACCAGAGAATTTATGGAGGAGAGCACCAGAATGAGGTAATGGGGGAAGTCACAGGTATGGGTTTCAGGACGAGGTTTCCATGTTGGTGCAGTTGGTCATGGCTGACCCTACAGATGATTGCATAAGTGAGGGCTGAGGTGTAGGAGGGGAAAAGCCTTCTGGAAGTGAGAAATCAAGAAGCTGAGACACCAGAGGGTACCACAGGTCATTTACAGGAATGTTGAAGAAATCAGGAATGAAGACAGGGCCAGCACTGGAGAGAAAATGACGCCCACGTTCTAGAGTCTTCTACCTGAGGGCAGGGGCCAGAGAGTGAGCAGATGACGGAAAGGAGCAGAAGCTGAGGTTCACTCTAAGGACAAGCCTTCAAAAGAAGTATTTTTTTTTTTTTTTTTTAGTTATGGTAAATTTACATAACAAAATTTATCATTTTAACCATTTTTAAGTGTACAGTTCAGTGGCGTTAAGCACACACACACTGCTGTCCAACCATCACCACCATCTGTCTGCAGAATGTTTTCATCTCCAATCTCTGAATTCGTGAAACACTAACTTCCCATCCCCATCTCCCCCAGACCCTGACAACCGCCATTCTATTTTCTGTCTCAAAAAAGATGAGTCGTCTAGGTACCTGGAATAAGTGGGACCACACAGTATTTATCGTTTCACATCTGACTTACTTCACCCAGCATTGCGTCTTCAGGGTTCATCCATGTTGTAGCCCATCTCGGAACTTAAGAGTAGGGTATTTGAGGGAAGAATGTTTTCGAAGTGGCCATAGAGACACCCACTTAACTTCTAAGAATGGAAGTAAGTGGTAGAATTTCAGTGGAAAAATGCCTGCAACTACCAGGGCCGTGGGGGAAAGCACTATCTTTGAGAGTAGCCAGGTTTCCGTGAGAGAAGGAAGAGAAGGGATGTTGAGACACTTGTGAAAACCTGGGGCGTTCTGCTGGCAGACTGATTTCCAGAGAGCATGGTGGGCAGGAGGCTGAGGGGCATCCGATGAAGCCAGATCGTGGAGGTATGCATCCCTGTAGTGTCCAGGATCAGAAGCCAAGTGGGAATACCAGGTTTATTTGGAGAAGTCCTACAAGTCTTGGGCTAGCACTTAAAGAATAATCTTTGAAAAATAATGACCAATGATGGGCGCCTGGGTGGCTCTGTCAGTTAAATGTCTGCCTTTGGCTCCGGTCATGATCCCAGGGTCCTGGGATCCCAACATTGGGCTCCCTGCTCAATGGGGAGCCTGCTTCTCCCTCTGTGCTCTCCCCCACCCTCTCAAATAAATTAAAAAAATTTTTTTAAAAATAAATTAAAAAAAAAATGGGCAGTTGATCCAGAATTTCTACAATGGTGTATAGTGATCTGCACCATGAAGGGAAGAGATCATGGGGCATCAAGTCAGAGGGTCTACTTCTACTCTGACCTTTGCCACTTGTGTGGTCTGGACCAAACAACTTCATCCTCCTAAGCCTTCACGTCCTCATCTGGATGTCAGCCACCTGGAGACCGGCTCAAAGTCATAAATGAGAGAATGTACATGAAAGATATCCGAAGACTAGTTAAGTGCTACTCTAATGCCATTATTATTGCAAGTTTAATTATAATTAGTTATAATTATAATTATGGTGATTATGGATTATGGTGATGGCTACACACCCTGAATAGAGTAAAAAAATCCATTGAACTGTACACTTTAAATGTGTGAATTGTATGGTATTATGAATTATCTCCCAATATAATATTATTAAAATGCTGTTACTTTATATAGACTGTCACCTGAAACAAATGTAACATGGTTATCAATTACAATTAAAACAATTTTTTTAGATGCCATTTTTCAATTTACTTTAAAGGCAGCATGTTGAGCTGCACGAGTCCAGAAGAGCGGGGACGCTGGCCGCAAGTTCTGTTCTGGCTCTAACGTGGTGACCCTCCGTAAGTCATGTGCCTGTGCTGGGCTTCTGGTGGCTGAGTCATTTCTACTTGCTGTGTTGTAAACTTCACGTTCACTGGGCATGGTATTTAATCGGGCATTGTTACTTTTGTTAGCTATGACAAAGGAATTCCATGACTTAGAGCTGAGACACATCAGGGCAAGGAAAGACAGACACGCAGGGAAGAAGAGTAAGGAGACAACACGTGGCGGGAGGAGCAGCGACACACAAGTAACACAGAGTTGCAAGTGGCGAGGGGCAGAGGGCTGTGGGTGCATGATCCAGCACTGGGGTTGTAGTCGGAGCGTGGACAAGCCACCCGACTCCCGAAGGAAACTCTACATCATGGCCCAGAATTGTGTATAACATCTCATATTTAGACAGATTTTCAAGTCTATATCTGAAAAAGGAAGTGTCATGAAAATACTTTGCCGGGGCACCTGGGTCGCTCAGTTCATTAGGCATCTGCCTTCAGCTCAGGTCATGATTCCTGGGTCCTGGAATGGAGTCTCAAGTCGGACTTCCTGCTCAGCAGGGAGTCTGCTTCTCTCTCTGCCTGGGCCCCTGGTTGCATTCTCTCCCTCTCTTTCTCCCAAATAAGTAAATAAAATCTTAAAAAAAAAAAGCAAATACTTCCACAAACATCATGTTATAGTGGGAAATTCAGATGAACATGCCAATCACCTTACACAGCATTTCAGTATGCTCTTGTATATGGGAGTTGGTTGGTACAAAGATCCAGAATGCAAGCTCTTTCCCTGGTTAAAAGCACAAGAAGTGCTCTTCGGCCCAGAGAATGATCATGTTTATAGTCTTTCCTACATGCAACTGTGGAGACATGGTTCTCAAAGTGCATGTGGAGAAACAGACATGAGTAAAGCTTAACTCATTACATTTCAAATTTTATTTGATAGAGAGGATAGTGAGTAAGTGCAGTTAATCCCACATTGGCCCTCACTGTGTTCAATCTGCATATTTCATCTCTTTCCCCGGTTTTGAAATCTAAATACATCTAAAGCCCAGAGGGTATCATGTATTATGCATGCTTCAATATAGCCCTAGGAGTGTGA